>NC_141546.1:104902500-105241666 GCF_021556685.1 Rattus norvegicus
TTTCATTGATGTGGTAAAGTACCAGACAGTCGCAACTTAAGGGGAGAGAGGACTAGAGGACACACACAGCCCACCGTAGTGGGAAGGCATGGGGACTGAAGTGGCTCTATCTATGGGGGCAGGAACTTCTGGTGTGTCTTGTCTGGATCTTGGTGGATCAGGAAGCAGAGAAGGGTGCTGGGAGCCGGGCAGCTGTTCTCCTCCAACTGTTCGACCTCATGACAAACCTTAGACAGCCATGCCTCCTGCCCCAAAGGAGGCACCAGAAGCTGTGTGTTCAAAGACATGACTTCAGAGGACATTCCACACTCAAACCAAGACTCTTCTTAATAAGTGTTGCTTAAGCTAGTAATAAATAGGCTTTATCTTCCCAAATCAAACCAGGGGGCAAACTTGCCATCACGAGTCTGCTAGAAAAGCCCATTCGAGATCAAACTTTCACCAAAAGGACGCACGGTGCTGAGGGGTAAAATGAAGATTTACTGTTGTCGGAAATGATCATCATTACGTTCTTTGAAAAACAAACAGAAAATCACATTCTCCCCGGCAGCTCAGCGTGTTACCCCATCATTTAAAATCATTGTGATTGAAAGTGTAGAACAGCTAAGGGCTCTCTGACTCTGCCGAGGCTCCTGGCTGAATTGCTGGACTCAAACAGCAATTACCACTGTACATTTTAAGATCCATCCTCGTTCCTCAGCCCACAAGGGTGGTGGGGGGAGGCTGAGCAGGGGGCCCTGTGCTGTTCCATCCAACCCTCGACTGAATTGGAGTATCACTCAGAACCGAGTCTTTCAAAAACCCTTTCCGTCCCTCAGCACCCATTTCAAACTATTCAACACAAAAAGCGCCGGACTGAAGGTCTCACCATTCCACTCACTTCATTTGGGGCAATTCATACGGCAGCACGAGCAGCAGTCGCTGGGCCTGCATCCCCCGCCCTGGCTGTTAGGAGAGAAGGGCCAGTATCATACAAAAATACATACAAGTTTCTACAGTGAGAAAAGTTGGTAAAGTGAGTTTTGCTGGGTGGTAAGATCCTATGCTAAAGACGCCACATACTTTAGTATTAATATCCAGCCAGAGAGAAATGGAGCTCAGACTGAACTATAAGCTTCCCGCTGCCAGCCAGCTTTTGTGGCTTTCACATGGATGGACAATGCGAGCCAGGTTGGGGCGGTGGGAGGGACTATGAGCAGTGGGTCAGCTCAGCATGGATCCTGCAGCTATGCTGCTGACCTCCCTCCCAGGCAAGGTTTGCCCACCCGTGCAATAGTGGCAGAGGGTTACGGAGGTAACCAACTGCTTCGTGACTGGATTCCAGGCCTGCTACACACTAGGGAACCCATGCCCATCTCACAAACCTGGTCGAAAGTCTGTGGATCAGGAAGCCATCAGCCCGTCAAACTGCCTTCTACCTACTTACGTGTACCTCCATAGAGTTATGCCGCATTCAGCCTTAGTCAGAGGAGGTGCCCTTCGCAATGGTCAGTGGCCACTACAGTAACTCATGACTGGTTGCAGTGCTGTGTGATTATTTAGTGCTCAGCTCTAAATGGGGCTTCTACGTCATCTATGTCACCTCCCACATAAAGACCAAGAAGCACATCGCAGGGGTGGGGGGACTGAGTCAGGAGAAAGAACTTTGAATGCTCTCATACTGGCGTAACCTGGGTGTTACAGTCCTGAATTCACGACAGCTGTGATGACCACACGTGACTGAGTCTTTCAACTTTCTGTCATGAAAGGATCATGAGGCCCCACCTCTCCCCGAGGCTTTATAGGCAAATTAGTGGTTGCTGGAGGAGAGGGAGAGAGGCGTCTTTAGTGACGTCAGTGGTAAGGTGTTCTAGCGAATGACCCATCACTCATATTCCTGTAGGTATCCGTAATTAAATGTGTGGCCCTAGTTTTATGTCACACACACATACGTGTGTACACACACACATGCACACATACACACAAATAGAAACAGATATACACATATACACATTCACACATACACATATGAACATTTTATGTTCCTACACATCAGTTAAAATATGCGGTTTTTGTTGTTGTTGTTGTTGTTGTTGTTGTTGTTATTTTGAGACAGGGTTTCACTATGTAGCCCTGAATAACTTGTAACTAATTATATAGACCAGATTGGACTTGACCTCACAGAGATCTGCCTGTTTCCAAACAGTGGGACCAAAGGTGTGCACTACCACATCCAGCCTAATCTACTTTAAAAACAAAAAACAAAACAAAAAAAAAAACAAAAACAAAAAACAGAGAGCCCCTGGGCTGGCAATATTGTTGAGGGGTTAAAGTGACAAATAAGTGTTGTGATCAGAGTTCACCGGAACCCATGTGAATGCAGGTGGGTGTGCAGCACACTTGTCAGGTCAGAATTCAGAAGGTGGGGATGAGGGTGCCCCAGAGCAAGCTGGCCCAACTGGTCACACTGGTGAGCTCTGTGTTCAACAGAGAGACCCTGCCTCAATGAATAAGGTGCAAAAGAAGGAAGACTCCTGATGTCGACCATAGGTCCTTCATATCCATGCACACACATGTTAAAGTGCACTTGCACACACGCACACACATGTACCTATGTGCACAAAACATCCATACATACATGTGTGCATACCACATACATCTACATGGGGGAAAGAGAGAGAAACTCATTAGAAGGCAAGTCCCAGGTCAGGACAGACATCATGCAAAACACACACACACACTCACACACACACACACACACACACATACACACACACTGCACCCTGAAAAACAGGCTGGAGTAGGAGGAAATGGCTAGAAGGAAGCGTCAAAGACAAGCACAAGAAAAGAGTTGTATGGTCTCTGAGGTGGCAAGATACAACTTCAAAAGGGAAGGGAGACAAGGCAAAAAGACTTTTCCTTGCTGTGATAGAACTCTGTGACCAAAAGCAACTTTCAGAAGGAAAAGCTAATTCGGGATTATGGTTCCAGAAGGTTAAGGTCCATTGTGGCTGGGAGGCATGGTAGCAAGAGTAGGCATGGTGACTGGAGCAGGATGCTGAGGGCTCACCTCTGGGACCTGAGCATTGAAGGAGAGCTTTTACTCGAAAAGCCCACACCCAGTGGTGTGCTCCTCCATCGAAGCCACACCTCCTACACCTTCCCAAACAGCCACCACCAAGTGGGAACACAATATCAAGAGTCGGGAAGTCCGCAGAGGACATTCCCAACTACCACAAACGCCATTCCTGACTTGTTAGTTTGAAACACACAGCAGCTCAGCTGGCTAGGGGAGATCCATACCTCCGACAAAGTTCAAAAGCACTGAAGGCACCAGAACAACCCACAAATCTCTCAACAATGGCTTGAATCAGCTTTCAGCTTTCAAAATACACATCTTTTCCATTTCCATGAGGGTCAGGTTCCAGAGCTGCTTGCCCATCAGGGATATGACATCTGAATGAGAATAGCTAAACAATAATTTGAAGTCAGGCCATTTACACCCTCCTCCTGGTCCCAGAAGAAAATCTAAGGATAGGAGAGATCTCTCCGAAACTTTGGAGTAGGAAATCTCCACTGAACAGAATGGTGGATGGTTTCTGTGGGGGGAGGGGGAGGAATCGGGAACACCTTAACTTTTAGTGTGCAATACGCCTGTTAAATAGACCCACTAATGGTGTTATTGCGGCTAAAAACAGTGACTTGAAAATGTTGTGTACGTTATTACTGCCATTATCCGCCAACTGTAAGAATGCTATGTTAAAAGTAACTCAAAACACCTCGGGAAAGGTAATTGCTACTAATGGATCTGAAGTGTGCAAAATTGGACGTCATTACCCCCCTCCCATGGAGGGGCTGGGAGCTGCTGAGGATGATAGGGGGAGGCTCGCTCTTCTTTCAATCAGGATGCGGCTTGCGCAGAGGGCCCCTGGCTTTCATGCTGCAGCCGGGATGCAGCTGAGTCTGAACCCCTCTCCTCCTTCTCCCCCTAGTCCTCTGCTGTGGAGGAAGTGCCTGGAGCCGGAATGGGGTACCCTGCTGGGGAATCTCCCCCAGCTGCCAGTTTCTCAGATCAGTTGCAGCCAAATGGTGAAGGCTTGCTGACCCTGAAACTCAGGGAAATAACCCAGACTCAGAGGCTTATGAAAGGCAAGTGGGTCACCACAAGCAATCTGTAAGCCAACATCTACGCCCTGCGAGGGGGGCTCTGCCTCTTCCCTGAGGAGCTGCTTCCAGTACCCCAGCTCCCAGCCTGGGACGTAGGATCCGCACTCTTTGCCTGGCTACACCGCCCCTGGCTATGCTGAACTTCCTTCACATCCTTGCCTGACACTACCCAAAGATTCCTCCCCTCATCCCAGCCAATAAGATTTTTAAAAATCCTTAGTCCTTGATTGTCTTCCAAATTTCAAAAGGAATGCTCTACAGAGTGTGAGCCCTTCAACATCAGAGTGTCGCTTTCCCACCCAACTCTCTATTAAATCACTTGGTCTGCACATCGCATGTGCATAATACACACACTGCACATCACACACACTGCACATCACACACACTGCATGTACATCACACACACTGCATGTACATCACACACACTGCACATCACACACACTGCATGTACATCACACACACTGCACATCACACACACTGCACATCACACACACTGCATGTACATCACACACACTGCACATCACACACACTGCACATCACACACACTGCATGTACATCACACACACTGCACATCACACACACTGCTCATCACACACACTGCTCATCACACACACTGCTCATCACACACACTGCATGTACATCACACACACTGCATGTACATCACACACACTGCATGTGCATAATACACACACTGCACATCACATACACTGCACATCACACACACTGCACATCACACACACTGCACATCACACACACTGCACATCACACACACTGCACATCACACACACTGCATGTACATCACACACACTGCACATCACACACACTGCATGTACATCACACACACTGCATGTGCATAATACACACACTGCACATCACATACACTGCACATCACACACACTGCACATCACACACACTGCATATCACACACACTGCATGTACATCACACACACTGCATGTACATCACACACACTGCACATCACACACACTGCACATCACACACACTGCACATCACACACACTGCATATCACACACACTGCACATCACACACACTGCATGTACATCACACACACTGCATGTACATCACACACACTGCACATCACACACACTGCACATCACACACACTGCTCATCACACACACTGCACATCACACACACTGCACATCACACACACTGCATGTACATCACACACACTGCACATCACACACACTGCACATCATACACACTGCTCATCACACACACTGCACATCACACACACTATTCATCACACACACTGCACATCACACACACTGCATGTACATCACACATACTGCACATCACACACACTGCATGTACATCACACACACTACACATCACACACACTGCACATCACACACACTGCACATCACATACACTGCACATCATACACACTGCTCATCACACACACTGCACATCACACACACTGTATGTACATCACACACACTGCACATCACACACACTGCTCATCACACACACTGCACATCACACACACTGCTCATCACACACACTGCACATCACACACACTGCTCATCACACACACTGCTCATCACACACACTGCACATCACACACACTGCACATCACACACACTATTCATCACACACACTGCACATCACACACACTGCACATCACACACACTGCACATCACACACACTGCATATCACACACACTGCACATCACACACACTGCATGTACATCACACACACACACATACACACTTCATCACGCATGCACTGTCCATCACAAAAGCTGATGCTGATTGGGAATTTCATTTCCTTTTTGTACTGCAAGTCCAACACTTAGGCACAACACGGGAGTGAAAAAAAAAAGGCCACGCTCTGGCCACAAAATAGGAGTTAAAAAAAGAAAACCGGGGCTGGGGATTTAGCTCAGTGGTAGAGCGCTTACCTAGGAAGCGCAAGGCCCTGGGTTCGATCCCCAGCTCCGAAAAAAAGAACCAAAAAAAAAAAAAAAAGAAAAAAGAAAAGAAAAGAAAACCATCATGAAGGTCCAAAGCCCAGGAATAACCTAAGTTGGTTCTAATAAAGAACGCAGCCTAAGCTCTAAAGGTTTAAGAGCATTTAAATTCCGAGCATATAAAGGAGAAAATTCCAAGCCAAGGGTGGTGGCTCACCTGGGGTCTCAGCAGCAGCATCTGAGTAAGGGTAGGGGCACTCCAGGCTAGCTTGGCCTACAGAAATCCTGTCCTCTATACATGTAAGATGTTTCCTGTCCACTCAATGGGTTGAGAGAGGGAGGCCCACAGCACTCATGAAATCTGGGACTCAAAAGGCAGCACTGGCCAGGGGAGGCACTTCTCAGGAGGGCCAGAGCCCTGGAGATGGGCCACCTACAAAATACCAACTGTATTCACAGGCAAGGTCTGACAATGGAGACCAGACTGATGTAGAACTCCCCACCCAGCCCGGTTCACCTGGAGCTTGGCCCGCTCCTGTCTCCTCCACACTTCCTGAGCGCGGAGCTAGGAGGCTTGCAGTTCTCAGCCACTCTACACTCTTAGAGGACGCCTCAGCACAGAGCCTGTACTGTATTCCTTTCTTCATTAATGTCCTTATTTTTTTTTTCATAAGTGGAACGTGGGACTGCAAATGGAAAAGGTACAGCTGCTGGCAAACAGGCAAACATGGAAACCACCAGGATTGCAGGAAGCCAGATAAACAAAGTCCACCTAAGGTTAAGTAAGTCTGGACCAATTTTCTTCACATGAAGAAAAATTAAGTATAAAGGGATGGTAGGGTAGGGGGTCCTTTCAAATAGGTGCTTGGGGATGTGTGAAGGTAACCAGAAGTATGTGAGCTATGTGGGGTGGGGGAAGCAGGGAAAACGCAAGCTTGGGAGCCTCAAGGCTTGAGGGAGATGATAGGCTCCCAAGGAGGAGGGAATGGACAGCCACCATGGAGAAGGGAGTGGACAGCTCCCGAGCTGAATTAGGCACATGACTTGCTTGGGCCTCCTAACCTCAGTGAGGTCTTGTACGTTTTTGCTTTTTTAATTGATTTATATGTTCAATTAGCATATGTTAATATTAAAACAATGGGTTTCATTATGACATTCCATACCTCTATGGGAGGTTCTTTGGTCATGGCCTTTATTACTCTTTTGCCAACCCTAGAGGGTGCTCCCTTCTCTCTTCCCAAATAGTCCTCTTTTAACTATGTGACTCAAATAAAAAATCTGGATTCCACAGATGAGTGAAAATATCTAGCACCCTATGTCTGGCTTACTTTGCTTTCCACAACAATCTCCAGTTTCAGCCATTTTCCTGCGAATAGCATCATTTTATTTTTCACACATACCCCAATGTCCTTACTCATCCATCAGGGCAGGGTGGGATCATATGACCTGATTGATCCCATACATATCACAACTGTAACAAATATGTGTGCATGGCTGTCAATGTCTAGTGTGTTGGGGACCTAGATAGGGTCTCAGTAGTCAGAAAACGGGACACAGAGTAACCGTGAACCTCTGCATACTTTATTGAATTTTCCAGCATTGTTTATAGGCAAGCAGAATAGAGATTTCTCACAACTTCTAACTCTAATCAGCTTCTCTTTCTCAAGCAATAGTTTATCTGGGTTCAAGGTAACCCAAACCTGCTTGCTGACTGGAAAATATGTTAACAGTCCACCTTTAAAGTGTTGCTTAGTTTAATTAAAACAAAATAAGTTTCTCATGAGAGAATGGTCATGAAGACCACCTCCTCAGGCATGCAGCTCACTTGGCAGAACATCAGGATTCTCTGCTAAGAAAGTCCCAGTGTGCAGGGATTCACAGACATCCTTAAGTCACCTCACAACTAGCAGGCTAGGAGCAGTCACTTCATGCCATTTCTCTACACACGCAATCTTATTCCAGCAATGGAAGACACGGGAGATTCCAACAGAGGGGGACGATGTTTCAGATGTATTTATAAGGGTTATCAGTAACAGCCACATACAGGGGATTCTGTGGGAGCCTGGTTAGACCACCATGGTGGCAACCCAGGGGTGAGATGCAGGAGGACAGGTGAGTCTCAAACAGGTTCATAAAGGTTCTCTGAAAGAAGCCCAAGCATGGGATTTGCTGCTGGGTGAAGGGTGCGGTTGAGAAGATGGCAAAGCAGAGGGCTCTGAGAGATGGGCGGGCTCTGGTCCTGTCCTTCACAGCAACAAGATCTCATGCAATGCATCTGCCATTTCTCATTGTGCTCCATCCCCAAAGGGACAGTGGGGCTAGAATGCTCCCGGGAGCGCTTCTGTCTTTCCTCCATTTTTGACACGGGAAAATTCTAGAGCAGATCACTTTTTAAATATCCAGCTACCAACTCAAGAGTTCTTACAGATCAAATATGACATTTGACGGTTAAGTGTGTTAACTTGGTAGGATTTAAAATCATCATAGAAAAGAAAATCTCTGGGCCTGTCTGTGAACTAAGTGAGTCAATGTGGGAAGACCCACCCTACAACCGGACTGAACCACACCATGTGCTTGTGCTCCCTGGGCTGAGTGAAAAGAGAAGGAAAGCTGAGTAGCTGCATCCCTGCTTACTGTGCAGGCTTGTGTGCTGTACCTACCACATGATGCGCAGCACTCTTGAGCTCTGCCTCAAGCTCCTCCCACATGATGCACAGCACTCTAGAACTCTGCCTCAAGCTCCTCCCTCGTGATGCGCAGCACTCTTGAACTCTGCCTCAAGCTCCTCCCACATGGTGCACAGCACCCTTGAACTCCGCCTCAAGCTCCTCCCACATGATGCGCAGCACTTTTGAATTCTGAGCCAAAATAAAATTTCCACTCTCAAGTTAGGAAATTTGCTTTTGTTAGGAAAGTCATCAGTGATGGGGAAAATGACTGAGACAGAGCCCGTGGGATTATCATTCAGGTCCATGTTCCCTCCTTCTACCATGTAGGTCCTAGGGATGGAACTCAGGCTCCCAAGCTCCAAGGCGAGCATCTTCCCCCACTGGGCCGTCCTACCAGTTCCCATGTCCTCTCTTTGATTTCTAGTTAACTCTGGTCTACCAGACTTTGGGGGCTCAGATTTCTCTGTGACTGGAGTAGTTATGTGATCATTATGAACAACTTTATGGGAAGCAGGGCCTCCTGCAAAATTTTGTAATCCATTCAGATTTTACTTTCCTACATCCTAAAATTAGTTGAGAGATGGACCAAGAACAAAAGATGCTACAGACGCTGGCCCCACACGTGGTTAAGGCTCCAGTGTGGCGCAAGGGGAGAGAATGGTTTTATAAACAATCACGCTGTCACTGAATGGTTCCCTTCCTTCTCCAACTGGAGGCTGGGGTGACAAACACTGCAGAGAGCAGAAGGACCCTCGTGCCAATGAGCAGCCAGCTTCATTAAGTCTCCGGTGACAGGCCTGATGTCGTTTAGCAGGAAAACATGGCTTCCCAGCATCCACTGGTACATCTGATTATATTTTTATATAATGATAACACCTGAGGCTCACTGGGCTCCCAGAGATAAAACATTGTATAGAACCTGTCGCTGCATATTTACTAGACAGCTACGGGAAAAACGAGAGGGAAGTGCAGTTATTGGGGTTTTTTTGGAAAAAAAATTCATGTTTTTCCTCATTCTTTTTACCCTTGACTACATCTCCACATCTGATGTGACCCTTCGTCTGCTGCCCTCTGCAGACCTTGTGAAGGCTCTAAGCCAGGGGTTCTTTGCCTGTGGGTCTTGACCCCTTTGGCAGACCTCTATCTCCAAAAATATTTACAGTACTAATCATAACCTTAGCAAAATTACACTTATGAAGTAGCAAAACAATAATGTTATGGTCGGGGGTCACTACCACATGAGGAACTTATGGCTTAAAAGGGTCCCGACATTAGGAGGGTCGAGAACACTGGTCTAAGCACATGTTGTACACACCGGACCTAGAGCATCAGGTGTGGGCCAATTCGAAGATTCTTTCTGATATTTTTTCTGAAAGAACTGAAGAACAAAGTTGATCTGAGGTGGGTTTTTAAAAAAATGTTTTGAACTGGAGAGATCACTCAGCAGTTAGAGAACATATTCTGTTCCCGATGCCCTGGAACTCCTGCCCCAGGGGATCTTATCCCCTTATGGCCTTTCTGGGCTCATGTGTCCCACACACAATCAAAACTAAAGTAACTCTTAAATGTTGTTTTAAGCATGTTTAAAGAAGCAGAAGAACTCTTCTGCTGTCCCTACGGGGAAACACCAAAGGAGACAGCTTCCCGCTGAGTGCGGAGGAAGCACTTGGTTCCTTGGGACCAACGTAATGAAGTAATGAAGAAAGTATTTCAAACCCACATCCTTCTGGTAGGACAGGCAGCCTGTAGGAACACTCAGAGCTTGGGTGACTGGCCACTGAGTGGTGTCCTGGGCTCAGGGAGAGAAAGGGGAACAGTCCTCTGCTCGCTTCACCAACCACACACAGGCACACATCCTGCAGCAGGTGCCAATGACCGATACTGATGCCACCATTTCCACCAAGCCGGGAACACCAGAGTTTAATGCAGCGCCCACTGCTCTGTTCAGCAGAGGAACCACTGCGATAAATGCTCTGTGGAATCTTTGCCCAGCAGCAAAACTCCTGGCCGCCCACTATCAGTATTTTGTGTCCGACACACACACAAAACCTGAAAGCTCCTTGCTACCCTTTCACGACCAGAAGGCCCTGATGCCCTCCCTTGGGGGGGGGCGCTTCACGGCTGACAATGAAGGGGGATCCGCGCATCCCCGACTCCCTGGCAACAGCAGGTTGATCTCATGCAGTTGTTTTCAGCTTTCAGAGGACAGCTTCGTGTATTTGTAAACAGCTCTGTCTGCAGCCCCACCTGTGTGACGGATGCTCTGACTCACTGTCTGCCAATACTGTCTGCTAATAATGGTGTTTCTCTCTAATTACTGTGTTTGGGGTGTGCTTTAAGACATTTTTTTTTAAAATTCAGGTAGGCACAATTGTCATCAGAGTGTCCAGGTCTCCTGGAACACACAGGACACCTCCTTCCTAACCCCGGGCACTGTGGATGGGGCCACAGACCTAAGCTCGATGGGAAGGCTCCAACTGCAGGCCGCCTACGAAAGCGCAGTGGGGCTCAATGCACATCACCACCATCCATAGCCTGGGTCTGGAGTCCAGCCCACGTCGAAGGCTGGGTCCTCAGTTGCTGCCATTGGTTGGTGGACGAAATGTCAGGAGATACAGCCTCATAGGAAGAAGTTAAAGTCGTTGGAAATGTCTCCTTGAAAGAGATATTGGGACCCTGGTCCCTTCCTTATCTCTCTAAAACCACCTTGAAGTGAAGAGTCTCCACAACATGGGAGTCATCAGCGCCTGAAGCACAAGGCAAGCCACCATGGACTAGTCTGGCGCACCTGACACCGGGAGCCGAAATTAGCTTTTTTTCCCTCAGATATCACAGCACACTGAGACAGAGCTAAAGACATGGCAATGGCAAAATCATGTCTTCAGAGTAAGTGGCCACAACATCCACACCGACTGCTTTGCTGAGGTCACATTCCCACATGGGGTACAGCTGCCCATGTGGGAAGAAGCTTGGTTACTTAAAGGCACTGACGCCTTAGTATCAGTCATTACACAGCATTACTTAGCCTACCCTGACTAATATATAATGAATGAGGTCCACCAGTTCCAATCCAAAGGCAAATGCTTGAAATGGTCTGTGTGGTCAGCAAAAGATGAATTTCTCAAAAGCAAACACCTTCCCTATCACAGAAGCATCCTATGTTAGCCAAAGAAGTGTTGTCAGAGAACATTAGGTAGCTTGTAGACCTGCCAACACGATGTTAGGTGAACGACGCAATGAAAATTTTGCCAGACATATGATCTCAATTCCTATAAAATCCATAGTATGCAAAGAAAGACTAGGGGGGGAAGAGTTAAGATTTTTACCAATGAATAGACCTAAGTGGCACCTTTTATTTTTTTCTTTGAAGATTTCTATATTTTTCAAATTATTCCTAATAAGCATATTCTTTCTTAGAAAAAATCAGTTTCTATAGTGGGCTTGGTAATTTCAGTAATTCCAGGGTATGTTCTGTGGTGAAGAAAGCCTTGGCTCAACCATCTATACCTAGCAGATGCAGCCCAGGACAAAGACCGCTAGTGTTCAGTGTAATGGCGCTATGGAGACATACTGTTAATTAAATAAGATATTATTATAATATTTAGTCCTTGATGTTAAGTCATTTCACAAAGCTATGCCCAAGTAACCTCACTGAAAGTCCTGAGAGAGAGAAAGATCCTAAGTTCAAGGTCTGTGTGAGCAAACTACCAAGACAAGGCTGGCGATTCAGTGGTGCAGCACCTTCTGAACATGGGCGAAGCCCAGAGTCACATCTTCAACACTGAAAACACGGGGGAGAAAGTCTAACAGACTTCACCTGCCAGCTCTGCTCATCTTCCTGCATTACCCTAGGCCCTCCTCCTCCCCTCCCTCTCCCCCCACTCTTCCTAAACTCTCCCTGGATAGTATGACCTCACAGTGCTTTTAAATATACAAAGATCATGCCTAAGATTGGGGGTGGGAGTTGTTTTTGTTTGTTTTAACTTTAATCCTTGGTCAAAACCTGGTTGGCATCACTGAGCACAGGCCCTCCCAATCTCTAGAAAGAAAAGACAAGTATTAACTAAGACTTAATTAAGAATCAAGGGTTGTCCTTAGAAAATGGTCTCGAGGCCTGTTTGTACTTTCCTTTCCTGTTTCTGTGATAAAATCTCAAGGGAGACAAGGTTCACTTTTGCTAACAGTTCCTGCAGTGGTAGCAGAAGGAAGGCCAGTGGCTTTGGGCAGAAAAGGAATCCTGGCGGGAGCAGGGGACTGACCACTTTGCATCCATCCTCAGGAAGCAGAAAGTAAACAGGAAGTGGGGCTGGGCTCTAAAGCCTCAAGACTCAGCCCAGTAACACATTTCCAGGTTCCATCAACTCAAGATTCCACATCGTGGCAAACAGCGCCACCCTCTGGAGAGCAAGTGCCCAGACATGTGAGCCTGTGGGGGACATTCCACAGGCAAATGTGACACTTCGTCCTGGTCCACGTGGAATGTACAAACAGAAGGGAAGACCTTTCTTTCCAGACAGGGTCTCCCTATGCAGCCCAGGTTGCCTGGCTCCTGATGCTCCTGCGCTAGCCCCAAGTTGGGATAACATCAGTGTGTCTATCTCTACCCTAGGACAAATGTGTCTCAACAGCTGTCCCCAGAATCTTGCATGTCAAAACTGACCGAAAATTCTTATGTCAAAACTCTAGTTCTTTGGGCACCTAATCTCCCAGAAACCCCCAGAACCACTCTAGTCTCCGTATGATGTCATAGCTGCTTTAGCTACAGGTGTTGGTCTTTATAGAAGTGTACATCTTGGAAGGACATTATCAGGTGCCACTGAATAAAAACACTTCCATGAAATTCCAAGTCATCGCGTGCCTGCCTGACAGGGTTCCACTTTGGTACACATTTGTGACTCAGGTTCCCTGGGGACTTTTCAGAGGCCAAAGCTAAGAACTGAGAGTCGTTCAAAGAGCATAAAATCAAACAGCAGGCCTGCGGTGTGCCTCGAACCTCCAGCTTGCACCCAGATCACTGCGCCTCCCCAACAGCTGTGCTCACACCCTCAGCTGTCTCCACCTCCTTCATATAATCATCTTTTCCTTTCTGAAGCTCTGTTAATATTCTTAAAAATCCCTTCTTCTAATCACATAAGAATAAGCCAGAGATTAAAACGTGGTAAATCGAGTGGTTGAAAATGCTTCAGGCAAGCTGACCACTCTTGCACACGTCTCCTTGGGTTGAGGTTGAAATGTGGTGGCTGAACACAGGCATTATAGGCTGTCTTCTGATCATTCTGGGGCCCAGGCCATAGTCACTCACCAGGATTTCTCCAGTCACCAGTGCTTCTGCACACACTCCCTCGGGAATGATGGGAATCCTACTACCAAGGCAAAGGTCACCAGCAACTCTGGTAGCCCGTGAATCTGAGATGGAAACTAAACCAGGGGAGATTGATGTCATTTGGAGGAGTGAACAGATCTACAAGTGATCAAAGGATGAGACTTGGTGTTTCTGGTGAATAAGGGACTGGAATTATCCTGTTGTGCTCCTGTGTGGCTCTGCTTCTCAAGGTTTCTCCAAGACTTCTGGAGCAACCCCAGACTTTCCAACCAAAAAGGTGCTGTGTCACTTTTCCTGGAGATACATAAAGAAACATCCCTTTCCAATATGGGGCAGTGATAGACCAACCCAGAATGGTGAACCAGTGAGTTTACTGGAGTGGTGTTACTTACTGTAGCTGCATTTCCAAGACACCACGCCCACCATCAGGACACCCCCCACCATCAGGACACCCCACCATCAGGATACCCCCACCATCAGGACACCCTCCAACATCAGGAAACCCCCTTCCATCAGGACACCCTACCACCATCAGGACACCCCCTACCATCAGGACACCCTACCACCTTCAGGATACCCTACCACCATCAGGACACCCCCCACCATCAGGACACCACCACTGTCACATTGGCTCCCAACAGGTGCATCAGTCGACAGTCTCGCTTCCAGCAGATTACCTCAGACGTAGTCTTAAGGAGAAGGGCTGTGTGAGGGCCCTGTGAAGACTGTGAGCTCTGTGACCCTTGTGCCCTTCCCTTTTCCCTCCAAGCGGCAATGGTACTAGACCCCTGATTCACTGAGGGTCTTTCAGAGTGAACATGGTTGTTCTGCCTCTGAGACCAATGGTCACACAAGTCATGGAGGAAACACCTGCTTCCTTGTGATTAGCCACTGATGATGAACTTGTGTCTTCGAGAGCCATCTTGAGCCACCTATAACCAAACCAGCAGAGCCTCCCTGGCCTTTCTTGCTATGCCCCTCCTCAATGCAGAACTCTCCAGGGCCCCACTTGCATTGCCCTACCCCTGAGAATGAAGTAAAGAATATGTCCTGCTTGGCTTCCTTCTAACCCTGCAATGGCTCAGCCCTTAGCAACTGTGCCCCTTACAGACAAACACCACAAAGGGAATTGCGAGGGTTTAAATCCAACATTGCATTCTGCTGGGGAGTGGCTGTGACCACACCTCCTATATTCCCAGTTTTCTCTAAGGTGCTTAGATGATCTTGAGGAATCCTATCTCCTAATGAAAGTCAGCCGTGCCTTTCTCTGTCCACTATGATTTTAACCAATTTTTCCTAAGAGATTCCTAAGAATGTCTTTTAAAATCTGCTCTTTTCCAAGAAAATACTCAAGTCTTGAGTCTTCTGGGGTGTATGTTACTTTAAACTTTTTCTTTTAAAAAAAAAAAAAGTCTGCTTCCCTAGTAGACATGCACGTGGCTTAGAAATGACCAGGAACTGAAAAGCTTTCGTTTTCTCCTCTAAAATTCTACATAAACGGCATCTGGTCCTACCAAAGTGAGGCTCCCACATCATGTGTCTTTATAATGGGGGTAGGGAGAGAGGGGGAAGGCAGGGGTAATTTTTTCCCAATATGTTTGTCATTATTATAGGTTATATATACAGAAGGAAAGTTAATTAAGCTTTTTTAAAAAAATCCATCACACATCAATGGTTGCATTTTAATGAGTACAAAAAGTTGAGGTGTTTACTACCAATTAAAGTGGTTTTTAAATAAGCATTAATTAACACAGAAATTCAGAAGAAAGTTATACCTTGTCAAAGAAAGGCCAGTGCAGGCTATGCCCACTTCTGCTCCCTTCCGTATTCAGATGGTAATTACTACCAACCCTATATTTTCCATAATAATGAGGAGATGCTGTCCTGTCCATCAAACAACAACACACACAAAAGTGGTGGAATTAGAAATTCTCAACCTGAGTAAACTTTTCAAATGTTCTCCTTCTGGATCCCCCCTCAGCCATGTCAGAGTTACTCAAAGAAGAGGTTAGGCTGATTCGGAGGGTGAGCTGATTTTTTATTCTCTGTTTGTAGGGAACAGGACAGGGGAGCCCTCATTGGTCAGGGGGGAGTTGCCTAAGTCTACATCAGCAAATCAGAACAAGACCCCTAGTCCCCTTGCAGAGGCTGCAGGCCTCCCTTTGTCTCTGTCTAAGCCTGTGCTTGGAAAAGGCTGTTTCTCCCCGGATGCTAAGGGGGTTGTGCTGGTTACTGTCCTCTTTGCTGTGACAAAATAACCGAACAATGTTAGGAAAGGTTTACTGGGGCTCACAGTTCAAGGGTTCAGTCCGTCACAGTGGGAGGCACATGGTGGCTAGAGTGTGACCAGCCCGCCACATGGCATCTGCTGTCAGGAAGCAGAGGGAGACAAGGCTCGTGCTTGGATTGCTTTTTCTTGTGTTCAGTCTGGGACCCCAGGCCATGGAATGTCAACAGCTACCTTTCATGGTGTGTCTTCCCTTCTCAACCAAACCTCCCTAGAGAAGCCCTCACTGGGCATGCTCAGAGGTTTGTTCCCTAGGTGGTTCTAGATCCTGACGAGCGGACAGGTGACAGACAATAAGCATCAGAGAATGAAAAGTATCAAACCTTTCACCAGGTCACCAGCACTCTGACTGGTAGTCTCACCCTGGAAGGTTATGGGGACTGGGGAGATGTTGTAGGTGGCAGGGCAAACAGGAGCCTCTGCAGCATCTCAGACAAGCTCCACTCAGACCCCAACCTCCTCAGGCACAGGCTGGGGGTCTTAATGATGATCCTTTTCTAACCAAGTTCACGGGAAATTGACAGACACAGCAGCATCATGGTTTCCAAGGAAATAATGAAGGAGCTTCTCCTTGTGGTCAAATCACTCTGACCCACAGGACACCAAATTTCTGTTAGATGGGACAATGGAGGTCAAGAGATCAACATAGACTAAATTCCAGCATGACATGTTACCACTATTCTAATATAAAATGCCAACAGAATAAAGGGTTCTCAACACTAAAATATTATCCATGTGACCTAAAGTGGGTATGTTAATTAGCTAGATTTCTGTTGCTCTACAATGTATGGACCCTTCAGAACATCTTGCTGCAAACAGTAAATGCATTCAATTTTATCTGCCGATCAAGAGTTTTCAACGTGCGTCACTACTTAACACAGAAGATCCATGTACCCTTGTAAGCACCTATGACCCCAGTATTCAGGAGTCAGAGGCGGGAGGAGCACTGCTTATTTGAGGCCAATCTTAGCCACCTAGTGAATTGTAGCCACCCAAGGCTATGTACCAAGCCAGCCCCTCCTCCCTAAACATTCGTTATATCTACAAACAAGGCACACAGGCATTTGGGTAGTATCAGTAGATTACTTTGGTCTCATTGTGTGTTTGGGTAGTATCAATAGATTACTGTGGTCTCATTGGGACCCATTTCAGTATGGACTCTTGACTATGGCCGCCTAATGCAAATGGATGCTCACTGGGCAGGAGTTGCCCCTCCTACTGTGGTGATGTAACTGTTCAAGTTCTCAGCAAGCAAGAAACTCTCTAGAGTCAAAGTTTCCAATCACGTCTGAACACTAAATAAGAAAAGACTGACTCCAGGAATCTGTACAAGAAATATTTAAATAATCAAGTTGATGTAGGGTTAATTCCTTGAGGAAACCATCAGCATTTCCCAGAGAGGAGTGGTTTCCCCCTAGGATATGAAGTAAAAAAGGTACAGGATGCTTCCAGACATCTCAGAAGGGTGTGCATGGAAGACGGGGAGTCTACGCTTCTCAGCCTGAGTGTTATACCTGCATTATGCATGCATAAAGAAGGAGTTGGTTGAGGGATTAGATGTGGCAGCTCATGCCTGTAACTGTAGCACTTGAGAGGCTGAGGCAGGAGGATTGGGAGTTCCAAGCCAGCCTAGGGAACATAGCCAGACCTGTCTCAAACCAAACCAAGACAACCATGGATGAAGATGTGATTCAGTTACATTTATGATCCTGGCAACTTAGAGGTAGCTTCCAAAGTCCTACTCACAGAGGCTGTCACGGGAGGTCTCCTTGGAAGGGGGCTAAAGAGTTCATTTTGGTCCGGCTCATGGGGTAAAGTTACCTGCCACCAAGTCTGGAGACCTGCATATGACCTCAGGACAAACATGGAATCAGGGCTCCAAGTTGTCCTCTGACAACATGGGCTGTGGCACATGTGCAAACATGTAGTAGCCACATAGACTCAATAAATAAAAAATTTATGTACTTTAGTTTAAGGAAAAAACTTCATATGTTAGGAGAATTTGCTCTGGTCAGAGTTTGTGGCACAGATCTGGACAGGGCAGGAGAGCTGTGAGTTCAAGGCAATGCTTTGTCCTAAGGAAACAGATGACAACAAAGAACTGTTTCTGGAAGCCACATTTGCAAGCAAATCTTCCCATGTTACTGGCATTAAATGTTCCCTGGGGCATCCTGGGGTTGCTGCTACAGGGGTGGAGGAGGTAAAGCCTGATCGTTTGTTGTGGGATCAGTGGGTGAGGGGGTAGCCCAGGACTCATCTGTCACAGTGTCTAGCAGAGGAATGGAGCATGGATCCATGCCCAAGTGTTTAGATGTGAAAGACCAATGGGCTTCGCCAGGGGGCGAGCCCAGCAGCCATTTTCCATTCATGCCTAGTGACGTCCCTTAATTTGGGCCAACTGACTTGACATTTGGCCTGTCACAAGACCTAGCAGGAGACTGAGAATGAACCAACCCAAGTCTCTCAAAATCAGACAAAACGTAAGAATGTGATCTCATCTAGAAAGCCACGGGCCAGGCTGACAGGGGCACTCATGTCAGATTCACCTCACCACAGAGCAGACATGGACACCAGCCACTCAGACTGTACATCTATCTCACCTCTGCTCACACTCACTGGAGCCCAGTCTGAGTCCGGGTTTGGCTTTAGCTTGCTTTGGGAAAGTGCATTTTTCCCTCCGGAGTAAGCATAGGGAGCATGCCTTCTTGGTCTGGCAAAGTGAAATGTTCTTTTTCTTTTAATCCCTCAGTTATGTTACACCCATTGTCTTGCTGTATTAAAATGGAAAGGACTCTCCCTTACGTGTGCTCCATCCTGCGATTTATCGGAACCGGGGTAGATCGTGCCTTTCCACTCAATTTGGACAATGGAATGAGTTTCATTTTTATTTATGGGCTTCATAAATCCGTTTCACTTGCTGCTTTTCACGCCCCACTTCCACACTGTTGTGTTGGGATTGCCCTCCCTGCCAGGCAATTAAACCAGAAACTCATGGAAGAAATGTTTTTCTTTACAAAATTCTTCTAAATTCAAAATATACATAAATCATCTCCATTTTGGGTCCAATCCATTTAAAGGATGAGGCTTTGAGGACTTTAGGGCATCCAATTTGCCAGGTTAACTCTGCTGTCAGCAAGCTCACATTTGAGAACTGAGGGTTTGTTCAGAAGTCTAGGACGGAAAGAACTTTTCAATTGCAGATGTTGCCAGACCCAGTTCCAGGACACGAGAGGATGATCAGGTAGCCCTGTGGCTGAGAGGCTCGGAGAGCCGTGAGGGCCTGCAAAATATCTGAGTCTGAGCCCAGAGCAGCAACAGCACTGGGTCCACACTGTATCCAGAGATAAAGACAAACCAACAACCCAACAACATACAGACAGACCACACTGAGCAGTCCTCACCAGGGAGGGAGGGGAGGGACTCAACCTTGCTCAAGACTCTGTGACGCTCACAAGAAGTTTCTACCATTTCTCTAAACACAGAAGAGGTTTCCAACTGATAAGGCTGGACCCAGCAGGACTCTGTAGTGCCAGACACAAGCAGTAAAACTCATGGACTGGGCTCAGCGCAGTTCAGTCTTGTGCAACAACCGGGGTGGGGGTGAGGGGGGGAACCTTTAGACAATGTGGTGGTTTGAATGAGAAATGTCCCCATAGTCCCAGTTGGTAGCCCTGTTTGGGAAGGTTTAGGACGCGTGGCCTTGCTGGGGGAGTGTGCCAGAGATGGGCTTTGAGAGGAAAAGCCTCTCACCACTTTCATTTCTCGTCTGCTTCATCCCTACAATAAAGGACGCAAGTCTCGGATTCCTGAGCATGCCTCCATGCTTTGTCCCTTGGAGGCTGTAATCCAAGTAAACACTTTCTTCTGTAAGTGGCCTTGGTCGTGGTGCTTTATCCCTGCAACAGAAAAGGCAGGGTCTTACACAGTCTACCCTCAACCTTGGTATGTGGTCAAGGATGGCCCTGAACTCCTGATTCACCTCCCTCAACCTTTTCAGGACTGGGATTACAGGTACAAGGCACCATGCCTGGCCTGGATTGCCTTGTTTTTTTAAAGATTTATTATTTACTTATTTTTTAATGTGAGTACACTGTTGCTATCTTCAGACACACCAGAAGAGGGCATCAGATCCCATTACAGATGGTTGTGAGCCACCATGTGGTTGCTGGGAATTGAACTCAGGACCTCTGAAAGAGCAGTCAGTGCTGTTAACTGCTGAGCCATCTCTCCAGCCCCTGGATTTTCTTTTGATGCTTTCTCTGATTCATTCACAGCACCCTTCTATCTCTCCTTGCCACACACCCCCCAACACACACCGTACTTGGGATTGGACCTGGTGCTTATGCACTGCAGTTAAGTATTCTACATCAGGCTAAATCATATGCCCTGTTTAAAACTCACCTCTCCCCCACCCCCCTCTTCTTTTTTGTACCGGAAATTGAGCCTAGAGGCTCACACAACCTAGGCAAGTACTCTACCCATGAACAACATTCTCAGCCTTTCTCCAGAAGGGCCTGGAGGCACATGGGACATTCAAATGTGCCCCCCGGAGTGTGCTGAGGCCCCCTGGGTCAGCATCCACTTGGTACCCAGTGTGCAGCAGAAGGTGTCTGCAGTTTGTTGGTCTTATTTTCCTGGGATTCTCTGCATGGGGGTGTGGGTCAGGGGTGG
The DNA here is from genome assembly GCF_021556685.1 of Rattus norvegicus. Lineage (NCBI taxonomy): Eukaryota > Metazoa > Chordata > Mammalia > Rodentia > Muridae > Rattus > Rattus norvegicus. The sequence goes on from NC_141546.1 coordinate 104,923,526, forward strand.
GGAGACAGGCTGCTGATTCCTCTCTCGAGCCACAAATTACAGGGCTGACCTTGTCTCTCAGGCTTACTAGTGGAAGTTGCTCCCTTCCTCCTCTCTGTGGAGCCTAGGCACATGAGCGAGTGAGCAAGCAAGCATCTGTAGGTGTGTGCGGCACGTGACACGGCTGACACAAGTGTTTTGGTCCAGCTGGCAGGCATCTCCCTGGAGCAGCGATGGGTGGACCAGAGTCTGATGAGAATGTCAGAGACGATTAGGATCAGCCACCTCCCTCTGCTTTGCAGCTTCCTGCCGGGGAGGGAGGGGATGGATCTAGCAGTGCATTGCTACTTATGATTCCCATCAAAAACTAGTAACTTGCATTCTGATTTGAACCTTTACTACCGTGGATCTATCTCCCACCCTAATCTGAGATATGATGATTCAAATTCCAGAGGCCACAATGAACCCCAGAGCCCAAACTATGCCAGCTACAGAAGGACCTGGTGCCATAGAACTTTCTGCCTCAGCTGCCAGGCAGCCCCGCCGTTCCCAATGCTGTGTAACATCTCAGGAAGTGCTTAATTCTTCCTTGGGGATGCTATGTACTGCAATGAACAAGAGAAATATTAGGTTCCATAGCACTGCCTAGTTCCCGCCAGATCACACAATGCACTGAAGTAAAATTCTTCAAACAAAATCCCTGTCCTTAATAACACTGAATGAAGACAGGCCTGGACCAACGTGGAGACCCAAGGCTGTTTTATAAAACCGTGAGGGTTGTGCACTGGACAAGAACATCATCAGAGGTGCCTTTCACTTCACAGACACTATAGGTTTTTCTATTCCCTGGCCAATAGCAGAAAATGCCTTGAGGAGAGGCTGCCTTTTTCTCAATTGCAGCTACTCCAATAAAAAAGATAGTCCGGTAGAAATGGGGAAGGGACAAGGTAGCCAATACCTACTCTATATACATACACACCTGCACATACATGCATGCATGTATACATGTGCACATATACTTACAGACATGTACACATAGATACAGGCACACGTGCAGCAGGCACATACAAATACACACTTGTGTACACACAGACATACACTAGGCACACATGTGTAAACACAGATGCACATAAATTAACACCCAGAGATGCACACACTACAAAGGTACACATACTCACCTACACATTCACACATGCACACAAATACATATATGTGCAGGTCTACACATACATGCATACATACATACATGTACATGCATGGGTTAGCACTCCAAAAGTTTTTACATATTCCCTTCTCTCAGCCCCCCTTCCTCCAATGTTAACATTTGTCCTGTGACAGTGCCTTCCTGGACTCTAGTCTCACCCCTCTCAAACATTTTAGTGCCTCTCCATCCTACCAATATGAGCTACAGGCTTCTCTTTACAAAGGGTGCACTGAAGGACCCAGACAGCTTGCCCTGAGAGTCCCCATGTTGATTCTGTGAACTGCAGACACACAGCCGAGTTCAACCTGTGCCCCTGTGTTGTATTCTTTGCAAGATGGTGCCCTCTTGATTGGCTGCAAGTGGTGTCTGAAACTCTCTTGGAGGCATGCAGGCCACAGGCTTTCTTTGGGGATCCTGGAGGCTTTGGTTACTTAATATCTGAATCCAACGCTGGGGACTTTTGGGGTGCTTACACATGTGTATGCATGTGTGTACATGTATGTATGTATTGGCAGTGCATGCTCTAACCCCACACTTCTCATTCATCCTGTGGACGTTCTGTGTGTACAGTGCCACTTCACGTGAAAATAAGAATGAATGCTCCTTTCCTTTCCTTTTCTTTTTGGTTTTTAGGATGATAGGTTTATCCCTGGATCTCTCCTTGGGTGACCAACTCAGCTTTTACCATTTTCAAGTCCTGCATATAAATATGTAAAGGCCAAATTGTTAACTTTGGCTGGTAGAAGTTCTGAATGCTTTTGATAAGACTGGGAATTGTCTGAAGACTAGACTCCAGCAGTTTCTGTGCTGTAAGATATTCCTACTCAGCCTGGCCAACCTCCTAGCAAGGGTCAGAAGGCAGAGCGCAGGCTGCAGCTCTCTGCTGAGCTGTGATTGCCTCTAGGGTTTTGCATTGGAGTGAACAGACAATACTGCTGACTGGAAAACTTGGGATTCTCATCTGCATGTCTAAGTATAAAACAAAAATTTAAGCCGGGTGGTGGTAAAACACACCTTTAATCCTACTACTCAGGAGGCAAAGGCAAGCAGATCTCTGAGTCTGAAGTCACCCTGGTCTACAGAGTGAGTTCCAGGATAGCCAGGGTTACACAGAGAAACCCTATCTTATAAAAACAAAACAACAAAGCCACAAATTTAAACTTAAATAATAAAAAAAGCAATACATGAGAGGCTAGTGTAATGGCTCAGTGGGTAAAGGCTTTGCTACCAAGCCAAATCGAGCCCTTGGATTCGCATGATCTCTATAAGTGTCATGACATTATACACATAAATGGTAGGTAGGTAGATGATAGATAGATAGATAGATAGATAGATAGATAGATAGATAGATAGATAGATAGACAGACAGATAGGTTAGATAGGTGACAGATAAATATTTGGGAGGATACAGATTGAAGAGGATGAGATGAGGTCACCCTCAGCTACACTGCAAGTTCGAGGCCAGCCTCAGCTACATCAGACTCTAGCTTTAAAAAAAATACACAAACAAATAAATAGCAAAGATAACAACACATTGAAAATTTATTTAGAGACTCGCCATTCAAATTATAGTGCTGTCAAGTCTTAGCCAGTTCTCTCCGACCTCAGACTCTCCCAGGCTGAGGTCCTGGTCCCTGAAGCAGACGGCATGGAGAATCTGAACTTCCTGTGTTAACATCATTGTTTTATCCCACACGTCCCAGGACCGTTCCTCCTGTTCTAGAATGGGTAATTTATACACAGCAAAGTGGCTGGGACTCCTGTCTGCAGACTTGCTCTCTGCTTCCTCGTGTGGTGGGAAAGTGTACGTCTGTTACAAAGACAACAATCCTTGGAGGCTTGGTCACACCCCCAAAGGTCTTTTAACACTATCTCATGAACACGAAGTGACGACACGGAAATCGTACAGTCGCGTTTGGAGTGCTGACGTCTCCATTCCACCCATTCCTCCTGTGCTCACAGATCTACGATTACTGAATTTGCGCATTTAGCCGCTGCCTTTCTCTGCACTCCAGCTGTCTGATGTATCTTCCATCAGCTCCTTAGGGAGAGGTCCTGGGAACTATCGTGGACTGTTTGGTCCTTCCAGAGTTCATGGTGAATCCTAGCCCAGCCTGTGATGGCAGACGGTGGAGTCTTTGGTAATTAGGGTTGGATGAGGTCATAAGGGTGGGGCCCTCAAGAAGGGAATGATTAGTGCCTTACAGGGTTCACGAGAGCACATGCTTCCTCTCTCTGACTCCCCAAGTCAGGGCAGAAGACAGCATCCACGTACAACAAGGAAGAAAGCTCTTTCCAGACCCATCATGACCCCTGGCCTCATACTCGTAACAGGTAAAACTCACCCTTTGATCTTCATGAGCCATTGCTGTGTGGGTCCCTGTTTTAGCAGCATGACCAGGAGAGAGGCCCCGAGCTCCCACATGTTACTAACTGCAGAGGACTTCCCTGCTTAGGCTTCTGCTGGGCACAGAAGAGCCTTCTGTGTTTTCCCCACCAAAGATGCCATTGATGGGTGAAGTGAAGAACTGGACCCCGCCCTGTGAGGAATGCCTGCTCCTTTTCCTCCAGTGCTCAGAGCACCCCTCATCCTGGAGGTCACACGGCTGGCAGTCCCCGTGTGCTCAGTCTATGGGGAACTTCCCAGCTTACTTTCAGAAGTGTTTTCTTGGGTCTGCCTGGGTCAACTCAGCCCCGCCACCCTCCATTCTTGTTTTGAGTTAATCACACTATGCACCATCTTTGATCAGCTTGGAATTTGGTGCTTTCTCTTCAATCCTTACTTTGTTATTGTCATTATTAAAACCATCGTCGTCGTCGTCGTCACCTATTGCTGTTACTATGAAGACACTGTTTCTTATGTTTAATCACTCGTTTGCTCATTCTATTTTCATTCTCAAATTTTTCTTGTTATTCCCAATTCTTTCCTAAATCAGCTTCTCATTTTGGAGCACATCTTTCCAGAATTGGTTCCTTGTGTGCTAGGACATTATTCTAGCTCCATCATTTTTCTTTTCTCTCTCTCTCTCTCTCTCTCTCTCTCTCTCTCTCTCTCTCTCTCTGTGTGTGTGTGTGTGTGAGAGAGAGAGAGAGAGAGAGAGAGAGAGAAAGAGAGAGAGAGAGAGAGAGAGAGAGAGAGAGAGAGAGAGCACATGATAGCTTAAGATCCATAGACCATAGAGCCCAGGCTGGTCTCAAGTTCATGGTCCTCCTGCCTCAGCTTGCTGGGTGTGCACGATGCAGCACCACACTGCCATCTTCCTTCTCATGCCTGTTCTGTGGCCTTGCCCTTTTAATCTATAGGGACACATCAGGTTGTTCTGGCTCCCTCTTCTGTTGTCTGGGTGAAGTGTTAAAACATGTCTGACGCCTCACTCCCAGAGACTGCTTGACCCTCTTGTCTACTCTGAGTCTTTTCCTACCCCTGTCCTGCTCAAGTTGGTTCTATCCTTCACAGCTTTCCCTTGGCATGGGGCCTTGAACTAGACAGCAGCTCTGAAGGTGACTGTCCCATTCCCAAGCTCTGTGCACTTACAAGTGCTCAAATAGAACGCATTCCTTCTATGTGCAGCTGCTGGGCCCAGGCAGCCCAGAGTCTCATGGGAAGACTGGCTGCGCCATGGGCTGCATACAGAAGCTATGTCACCATTCCCTTTCCCTCCAAGACAGCACAACCTCTTGGCTGCCAGGACTTCATTTTCAACCACTGGCATCCAGGGTGTATGGTCAACCCATTGTGGAGAATGTTGTCTGTGACCTCCCCTTTGCTCCCTGGCTGCTCTAGAAGAGGGTAAAGTGGTCGTTTCTGAGTTCATGCTAGTCTTTACCTCATCTTGGATCCTTCCTTCAGCTGGTCTTGGCCCTCAGCTTCACAAAGAACCCTTGTATCACAGTGTGTTGAGTAAGGGGTGCATAGAGAGGGGTCACATATGAATCTCTGATAGAATTTTTACACTGAAAGGAACAATTCAGAAGAGAAACTTACCTTGGCTCACAATTTTGGGCTTTGGGTCTGTGGTTAGCTAGACTCATGGTTTCTCAGCTCATGGAGGACACCATTGCATCTCCACAGCAGGAAGCAGAGAGGTAGGAACAGAATGAAAGGCAGCCACACCGACCCCTTCATCTAACCAGCCCTGCCTCCTTGTCTCCATCACCTTCAGCAATGCCGAAGATTATCAATCCACGGATCAGAACAGAGCCCTCCTAATGCAATCACCTCTGAGTAGCTGGATCCACCAGCTGGGGACCAAGCCTTCAACACATGAACCAACATGGTGGGACTTCAGACCACAGCATGTTACTGAATGAGGCAGGGTTGCAACATTGTACAGTCCCCACCCTTACTTCAGAACCAAGAATCCAACCCTTCTGTGCAGGGACTGTAACCACTGGTTTGAAGAGCTAGCTTACTATGTGAATGAGAATGGATCTTCTCAGGACATCCGTGTCTCCACCTGCTGAACAGATCACTCCCCTGGCCACAAAAACATGTGAGTGGCACTGTAGACTGTGGGGAGTGAGGTCGGAGAAGCAACGTGGCACCTGGGCACCACGGCCTGCATCCTTGAAGGCAGAGCTACATTCCTCGCCATACCTATCCTCTCCACACCCTGGAGAGCAAGTGTCTGACACATTCTGAATTGGAGGCTTACACCTTGAAAGGAGGACTGAGAGCCCCACCATGTGATCATTAATTTAAAAGGCCCCCGAGCCTCATCAATGGTGACAAGGGTTAATGTGTCTGTGGTTGAGGGCTAGCCTCAAAAAAGACCCTTCCCATAGAAGAAATGGCCTTCACTTCAAACGTCAACCACCAGAAGACACGGAAGGGCTGAGTTTTTTAAAAATGCATTTTTTATTATTCAGCCTTCAGCAGAAATGTCACCTTTCTAAGGCAAGCTGTTATCATGCGCTCCCTGTGCCAAGCGGGCGCCTCTGAGGAGCGGGATTTGATCTCAGCATTTTTAGTGATTTGTGTTTCTCTTTCAAGGAGCTCCATGCCTTAAGGCACCTGCGACACTCACGCTGCAAGAAGGTAAGTTCATGGGAGAAGCCGGCTCGGAAGCACAAAACAGGAGCTCTGCTGAACAGGCCAGGAGCACTGTCAAAGCCAGAGCCCACAGTCCCCCTGCCTGGCAATCCAGGTCCCCTCCACCCAGTGCATTGTTTCCTGGTGGGCACCACGGTTGAAACCATATTCTCAAAGAAACTCTGTTTTGTCACAAGGCCCCCATCTACAGGCTCGGCCACATGACAGGCCCAGAAGCAGCCAGCACAACTGCCGGCAACGCTTGCCAACAAGCCAGATGCTGCCGCACATTGGCATCTGGGCCCTGGAAGAGCAAGCATGTTCGCAGTCTGGCTAGGGATTCTGACCCCAGCTTCGGAAGGAGACAAAAACAGGGAAGAAAGAGTGGGGACGAGGGGAGGGAAGTCAGCTGGGGAAGGGTCTCTTGGTAATTTCCCTGCGTGGATTTAGAGCTAACAAAAGTCTCCTCGGAAAGATGCTCAGGGAGCTGCGATGGTGGAAGAAGTAGGATGGGGAGAGCCGTGCTGGCACTTGGGAAGTGGGGGTGGCTGCCTCTACGGGAGACAGCTGCAGCAGGCGGCCTCCCTCCCTCTCGTCCTCCAGCCATGATAGCCCATGGAGGGGCTAATCTTTGTGGGACACGGCTGCGGTCTGCAGCAGAGGGACAGAGTAGCAGTGTCCATGGCTGCCGATCCTGCTCTCTGGATGCCAAGGCTCATCGCGGCCAGCCATGCCAACTGAGCACTGAGAGCCAGATCCAGACCCCATTCAGAAGGGAGCCATACAGTCAGAAAAGGCGCAGTCAGTGGGTTCTGACCTCAGATACGGGGTATAAGGGAGAGGGAGCCTCCAGCACTGTGGGGTCACATAGACGAAGGCTGAGCTCAGAGGAGGCCAAAGCCCAATGTAGGGTGGGAAGTAAAGCAGGAAAATAAAAAGCAAGCAGTTCTTTCCTAAGACAGCAAGTTCTACCCAGCAACCCTTTGGTTCCATTTCCATGCCTGAACCCTAGGAGCAGCCTGTGTTCAGAAGAGCCCTGCTCCTGCCGCTGCAGAGCTGTGCACTGTCCCTTGTGTCCCAGCATCTGTCTGGGACTGGGTACCAGACTTTACCCAGACTCCTGATGCTCCTCTGGCCATCACTGGTAAAAGTGTAAGACACTCCTCCCTATGGTCTCTTAGGTAACAGCGTCATTTAGAAAGGCCAGTGTTGTTAGTACCACAGCCAAGGCAGCACGGCGTAGACACAGGAAGAAACTGCTCACGTGGACATCTCTCCTGCCTGCTGCACAGGCAGTTTGCCTTTCATACAACACGGTCTCACGTGACAGAGTCTGGCCTGGAACTCCACGCCCCGCTGCCACAGCCTCCCTATTGCAAACACAACTATCTGAACACTTTATAGGTGTTTTCTGAAAAGTCGAATGAATATATCTTATAAACAATCTCAGCTACTGTATTCTTAATACTTTATAAAATGTCCTTCTGGTATGAAATTTTTAAAAATTTTAAATTGTATCCCTAACCCCAAGGATGTGCATGTATCACACTTACATGCACATCCTTGGGGTTAGGGAGACGGCCTACTCATGATGCTTCCTGTCCAAGCATGAGAACTCGAGTTTGGATCCCCAGACCCATGCTAGGCCCAGTATGGTGGTACAGGCCTTGTAACCGCAGCCCTGTGAAGCAGGTGCAGGGAATCTCTGAGGCTTGCTGACCTGTCAGCCTGGCCTCAATTCCAGGCTCAGTAAGAGACCCTGTCACAAAACAGGTGGAGAAGTCCGGTGAGATGGTTAAGTTGGTAGAGCACTTGCAAAGCAACTCTGGCAACCTCAATTCCAGCCCAGAACCAATGTAAAGGTAGGGAGAGAAAACCGATTCCCCAAAGGTGTTCTCTGACCTCCACACACGGCACAATCTACCTCCCGACCACACAATAACAAAACAAAACAAAAGGGTAGAGGTCACCCAACATTAACTTCTGTCCTCTAAGTGTATGTGCATACAAATACATGTGCACCTGCACATACATCTGTGTATACACACAGGAACAAGTGCACACACACACACACACACACACACACACACACACACACACACACACAATTTAAAAAGCAAAAGCCTCACTTTCCTGCTGTGGAACTCGATGCCCCTTGCAAAATGTAAAATGAGTTGACCCTGGAAGTGTCCCCAGCTGAGGCTTGTCAAAGAAAAAGCACAGCAGTAAAATGTGACACTCAAATGACTTACTTTGAAGTCTGTGCTGGTCTGGATGAGAATGGCCCCATAGACTCATAGGGAGTGGTGTTATTGGAAGTGTGGCTTTGTTGGAGTGGGTGTGGTCTTGTTGTAGGAAGAGTGTCACTGGGGTTGGGCTTTGAGTTTTCAGATCCTCAAGCCAGGCCCAGTGTCACTCTCTCTTCCTGCTGCCTATTGATCCGGATGTAGAATTCCCATCTCCTTCTCCAGCACCATGTCTGTCTGCATGCACACCACTGTGCTTCCCACCATGATGACAGTGGACTAAACCTCGGAACTGTAAGCCAGGCCCAGTTGCTGTGGTTATGGTGTCTCTTCGCAGCAACAGGAACCCTAACAAAGACAGAGCCTTTGCAGTATCTTGAGCAAGATGGAGACTAGATGCTGAATTTCAACTGTAGATCCCCTAAGAAAGAACATAAAATCCAATCTATCCTAGGGATCAAAACTCAAGACCTCTAATTTCCTTTTTCTTTTTTTCCGAGCTGGGGACCGAACCCAGGGCCTTGCGCTTCCTAGGCAAGCGCTCTACCACTGAGCTAAATCCCCAACCCAAGACCTCTAATTTCTACACCACGTACTGCAACAGTGGCCTGGGAACAGGAGCTGTCTGTCAAAGAAGCTGTAGTGAAGTGGCTGATCTCTTTGGGGATGTAGAGACTCCCTAACAAATGCTCCTCTTAAAGACGTGAGCCACCAGGGCCCAGCTCGGGTTCCTCTCTCTCCAGCTGCCTAATCATCTCCTGTCAATCATCCATTCCCTCTGATAAGAAGACTGGGCTGACTTCTGTAGAAATCTCACAATGTCTTCAGACTTAGAAGGTGCAAGACAGACTGTCCTAGGGAGGCACTGCCATGGAGCAGTGGGATGGGGACCAGGACCTGCCTTTCCAGCTATGCCCCATCCTGTTTTCCTAGAGCTTTATATTCATGTAATTTCAAACTCAAAGCAGAGTTGCAAGAAGATTCACCAAGTCCCTTGACCCAGAATGGGGGCCATCTTGAGAACCACTGAGTAAACCCAGTTCTGTCAAAGGTCTGGCATGAAGAGAGAAGGCATCCTGAGAACAAATGTCAGGATGTTATTGAAACAGAAAGCAAACCATCTACATACAAACAGACTGTGAGACTGGGCTGGGACCCAGAGCTCTGGGCTCCAAAGTGGAAATCTACATGCTTGGTTTTCTCTGAGGTCAGTTCTAGACTGGGGAGGAGTGGGAATGGGATTTCAGCTCTCCACACACCTCCCATCGCTCAGGATTCCACCTCCAGCCCAAACTTCTGTAGTGAACTACACTACACTCCTGCCTCTAGTCTCTCTCCCTCCAACTACTCTCTATTCTCACCCGAAAATTATCTCTCCAAAGAAGTTGTCATGTGTACGGGCTACCTGAGAACCTTTAGTGGTTGCCCACAATCTAGAGTGCAACATCTCATGTCCTAGTATGGCCTTTAACCCAGACCCTCTCAGCTCCATTCGCCTGGCCTTCTGCAGTACACAGCAGATTCTCATTCACTCATATTCATTCATTCATTCATTCATTCATTCATTCACCTTTTCTCTCCTCCCCCCACCCCCACCTCCAGTGTTTCCTGGAAACTTTCCTCTCCTCAAACAAAATACAGGGGGCTGGGATACCTGTGATTTAAAGTCCTCTGTGGGGCTGGAGAGATGGCTCGGTGTTAAGAGCATTTATTGCTCTTGCACAGGGCCTACGTTCAGTTCCCAGAACCCACACGGTAGTCACAACCATCTGTAACTCCAGTTCCAGTTCTAATGACCTCTTTTGACCTCTGTAAGCAGACACACATAGAGGCAAAACACCGATACACATAAAAAACCCTTTAAGATCCTTTATTAAATGCACTGAGCACCACATGCACACCATATGCCACCCTCCGAGGCTGTGTCTTCTTTCCCCATTTTTTTTTCAAAGTCCTTGAAGTGGGTGCTCTGTCTTTAGCTTAGGGAGGGGTGGATGCTAAGGTGATGAAGACAAAAGGGGAAGCAGCAAGAAATCAGAAGAACACATGATGGGGTGGAAGGAGGTTTCCATTCTCCATCATTCAGAACTTTTGTGCAAAAGTCATCCAGCTAATAGCCTCTTTCTAGCCAATGCTAAAGAACCAAAGTGTAGTTTAATTTGCTTAATGTTCTTCTAACTCTAGACCTGGCTTTCTCTGTCAGTGCCTTTTGTGCACATCTCCCTGGTGACCAGGGAAACACAACTCAGTCCCTTTGCTGCCACTGAAACTGGCTTGTGTTGTCCTTCAGTCCCCCTCTCCTATTTACCTCTTTCATTGGGTTATCAAACTTGGGCCCTATAGCCCCCCAACCATACCAAGTAGGCAACCTCCTGAAAAACTCTGATCAGCAGGCATCCCAGAGAGCTGGCCTTCCGCTGATTTTCCTGTGAGACTTCCAAGAACAGGCTTCAGCAGCTCTAAGTACGTTCAGCTGCTATTCTTACCACCGTCAGCAAGCTTTCCCTCCTGAAAGAAACCAGAGCAGCCCACTGCAGATGCTGGTCTTGCCTTCACACCAGCATGCCAGCTGCTGGCAGCAGGGACAGAGCCAGAAGGGAGCACGGCATTCTGTCCATCAAAGGCAGGCCAGCCATTCATAAACCAAGGCCAGGAGGAGCAGCATTGGTGTTTGCAAATTGCTTCTATTTTTTATCTGTGCGTGCATGCGTGCGTGCGTGCGTGCGTGTGTGTGTGAATGAATGCCACATTAGCGCAGATGCCCACAGAATCCAAAAGAAAATTTCAGATCCCTGATTATAGACAGTTGTGAGCTGATGACAAACTTGGGCTCTCTCTAAGAGCACAAACAAAGCTCTTTCCACCTGGGCATTCTCTGCGGCCCCTCTAGTCACAGTCTTCCCAGCTGTGTGACCACCCACGGATGTGCCAGTGAGTGGGTGTACCGAAGCAACCCAAACTCTAGGAATAACAGGAAAATAATCACAAGAAACAAGTAGGTACCAATTCAAGGCTTTTGTTATCCTTGCCTTCTACAGTGTGAGATTATCATACTCGTTCACGGAAGAACACAGAACCCACGGTGTTGTGAAGCAGAACCACATCCTCAGAAGAAACAAGGGCTGTGTGTGTGAGTCTGGTAGAATGGCAAGAGGAGCCTTGGGAGGCAAGGCGTTCCCCAGCCCTGCAGCCAGACTGCTTAAGGCTGGCCACCTATGGGGCAAGTGACTCCAACCACAGCATGCTTTAGGGGTCTGGTGTGGTGTTCCTGACTGCCCACCCCAAGTACATGGTGGCATGGAGAGGATCCACTCTTGGTTCTCACTGACCGCGAGTGCAAACAGGAGAAGGTTGAGGGGGAACCCAACAGGGTTTCCAGCTATTTAAAAACAGTTTGAGTAGCACTGGGGAGATGATTCAGTGGGTGAAGGGCTTGCCACACCTGCATTCAGACCCTCAGGGCCCACGCAGAGCCAGGCACAGTAAAGTGCAGCTGCATCCCCGGGGCTCCTGTGGTGAGAGGGAAAGCATGGTTGGAGTCCACAGCAGCTTGTACAGCAGCTTGTAAGAGACCTGTGGCAAACAAGTCCACAGCAGCTTGTACAGCTAGTAAGAGACCTGTGGCAAACAAGTCCACAGCAGCTTGTACAGCTAGTAAGAGACCTGTCGCAAACAAGGTGCCAGGTGAGCAACACGTAACTTCCACAGCCACCCAGATGCATATGCGTTACACAAACTAAACAGGGCAGTCTGAACAGATTACCAAGATCCCAGGGAGCCCCTGAGAACCATGGCCACCAGAGGGAGGTGCTGGCCCAAGGAACCCCACAGCATGAAGATTCCCGTGGATGATTCATATTCAAAACTGCAAAAAAGAGGAGACCGTTCTCGTGCAAAGACACAGTAAGTACTTGTGGGAATGTGTGTTCATAAGTTTCATAATATACACACATCACACATATCCAAACATTACACCGTGCCAGGTAAATGCATAATTACCTTTCAATTAAAATAAAACCTAAGAGCTCCATCATTACTGTTAAGAAGTCATGAAAATGTCTGTCTCAAATAATGCAAACTCATGTCACAGCGTCTGCTCCTACCATGGGGACGCTCTCTGACGGTCAGGACACCGTCACTCACAACAGCCCAGTGGTGAGACAATGTGAACAGACGCACAGCCCAGCCAGATGTGGGAAACCCACACTCAGCACAGTTAGCACACACACAGTGAGCCAGGCTGGGAAAAACAGGTCACCAGGGTCAGGGCTGAGTCACGATGGCAGCCCCTCCTCAGGACTGGGTTTCACTCACCAGATAAGTCACTTAAGCAAACGTGATACAAACTCAACAGAGTGCAGTCGATCTTATCAGGAGACAGGTACAGTCCACAGCATGGATTGACTTAGAAATGACACACCAGGGAAACCACACACAGAAACACCATATACAATTCCACTTACATGAAGCGCCTACCATAGCCAAGCCATGAAGAGTGGGAGCTGGGGAAAGGATGGACAGGCAGTGACCCTGGAGCAGCTATGGTTTTGGCTCAGGATGATAAATGGTTCTGCAGAGAGTTAGTGGTGATGGCTGCATAAAGGGTTAACTATGCTAAATGCTGCTCTGCTGTACACCTAACTCTGGCTGGAATGGGGCTAAGGGGGATGGCTTAGTGGATGAGGGCCCTGACTTCAGGCCCCAAGCTCCCATGTTAAAACACAAGCAATGTGGACCTGTGGTCACAGCAACAGGGAGACAGGATCCCAGTCTCACTGCCAGTCTTGCCAAAACCGTGAAACTCTAGGTTCAGTGAGAGATGCTGCCTCAAAAATATAATGGAGAGAAACTGAGGAAGATGCTGTGCTAGCTAGATGTATGTCAACTTGACACAAGCTAAAGTCACCTGAGGGAGCCTCAATCAAGAAGATGTTTCCATGAGATCAGACTGTAGGCAAGCCTCTAAGGCATTTTCTTAATTAGTGATTGCTGGGGGAAGGCACAGCCCACTGTGGGTGGGGCCATCCCTGGGCTGTGGTCCTGGATTCTATAAGAAAGCAGGCTGAGCAAGCCATGGGGAGCAGGCCAGTAAGCGGCACCCTCCTCGGCCCCTGCATCAGCTCCCTGACTTCCTTTGATGATGAACAGCGATATGGAGTATAAACCAAATAGAGCCTTTTCTTCCCAACTTTCTTTTGGCCATGGTGTTTCATCGCATAAATAGAAACCCTAAGTCACAGACCTAGTGTTGGCTTCACACACACACACACACACACACACACACACACACACACACACACACACACACACACGGACTTATGAGCAAACACGCATTCAAAATGCCACTAAAAGGGCAAAACTTACTTTTACTCTAGTTTAAAAAAAAAAGCAGATGGGAAATTTCTTTTATGATTTTCACCCATAATCTACTCCTCTCCTTGAGCTGATGAAATATGAACTACAGCAGAAGCCAGTCCCCACCATCAGAGCTTCAAACACATACATATCACTGCACCAAAGATCCATGGCCAGTATCCCATTTATTTCTAAATAATTTGTGTTCAGTACGAGTGATGTGTTTACACTAAGTACAAGCTCTGATCAGACATGCAGAAAGAGAAATGACAGCTGTGGAGACTGCCATGGCAACCACTTATGTTACTGTCCTTTGGGGCAGGGCCTTCACCTTAGCTGTGAAGCTGTCCTGCTTCCGTGTCATAGGGCACTTCTGGAAGGAAGCTCTGAGCGCTCACAGACTTCCTACCAACACACACAGGAAGTGCTTCTGTGTCTCACCTGCATGAGTTCCTGTCATGAGACCAGGGGGTGGTGAGCCAAGGCTGGTTCCAGGGACTATGTCATCTGATCTGAGGGCTGATCTTGGTGACCTGCTACATCCCAACCTGGTGTTGTCACAGCCCTTCAGCTGCATTTCAGGTTATAAGGGGACCAAACAGGGAAAGGGGGAGTCAAATGACGGAAGAAGGGAGAAAGCCTGCATACTTCCTGTGTTTCAATAAGCATGTCTGCTCCTGCTTATCTCGATGGAGACCTGGCAGTCCGCAGACGGGTGCTGAGATGCTCTTGGAGCCTGTGTGGCCTCTCACACAGACTTACAAGCACATGGAGTAGAACAGAAAAACTCAGGGGCTGGAGCAAAGCCCAATGGGATAGCACTTGCCTAGCGCATAGGCACAGGCTGAGTCTATTCTCTGATACAACAAGTTTGACAAAGGCTAACACTTGTAAAGGACCTGTAATTTTTGGCAAACAACACAGTGGCAGCCGCCCTACTTCAGCGAGATGAAGGAGTGGCGTCAGTAAATGCTGGAGACCGGTGAATGCCTGGTTCTTTCCCAAAAGGGCAGGAGCTCAGGTCTGCATCATCTCGCTCAGTCAGGAGACAGGACATCACTCTGCATGAGTGATAGACCACGGCTCCTGGGACACCAACTCAAAGGAAAACGAACACACCAAGACACCACGGGAGAAACCGTCCACTTTCCACAAGAGAAAGAACAGAAAAGACTCTTCAAAATTATCCTTCGAATCTTAGCTATTAAACGAGGAGGCCATACAAGGTTTAGTCACATTTATTTGACACCATGATTTCTTAGTCCTGTTAAGATGGCAGTTTGGGGAATAAATGCCCCTTCCCTTTCTCGTTGCATGTGTGTTAACAGAAGTAGGAAAGGCGGAATCCAAGAGAAGAAGCAGAGAATGCAGGAAATAGGGCAGGGGAGAGAGGAGCCCCTCAGTTAGCAGCATTGACCAGCAAGCTCTAAGCTGGTGAGAGGTTTTCCTCAGAGATAACCGGCCTGCTCAGCACTGGGCACGCCACTTTGCTTTGCCAGCCCACTAGTGACACTGTCCACAGAGCACATTTAGTGTTACTCAGCAAATATTGATGCTATTGTGTAAACCAGTCTTGCTTAGCAGAAACACCATCGGTTGCTACAAGGTCCTTGACTCACGTCAACCTTCCTTCTGCAGTTCCAGCCCCCTGGCAGAGGCGTTACACAGGCACTCATGTTTCAGTCTTGTCTGCAACATGCCCGCAACCTTGAATAAGTTACATCTCATCGCGAGATGTGCACATAGCAGCTGCTGGCGTGGCGAGCAGTTCCTTTCCAGACAGAAGTGTAAGCAAATCTGTTAGCCTCCTGCCCCATCACTTCCTTAGGGTCCTTGTCCCAAGGCTCTGTCACATTAGCTGCAGGGTGCCTGAAGCCCAGCCACTCCTGTCACAAGGGGATCTGTCCTGTAAGGACACTCCATGTGATGTTCATCTTGTCAGTTCTGCCCAATCCACAGGGGTGAAGAACGGGTGAGATTTGATATCTTCAACACCGGCCACTCCTGCACCCAGACGCTCCATAGGGTTGAACTGCAGGAGCTGAAACACAAGGTTCTGTGAGTGACAGTAACAGTGGCAATGAGAGAAGCAGGACCTGCAGCAGGGAACCACGTGATAAAGGGGCCGTTCACAGCCCACCAGCTCTCTGGCTGTGGGCTGGTGGAGCATCCCAAATGAATGACCAGCTCTTTCAGGTCTGTAAGCATAGCCACAGGTAATTCACTGTTTCCCTCATCCTCAAACAGGGTAATGGGATCAGGAGAGAGAGCTACCTTCTTCACTGCTCAGAAGCCTGGGCTCCCACACAGTCTTTCAGCTCCTCAACTATAACACATTAGAACTACACATGCACAAATCTGAACAGGCAAATCTATGTCCCCCAAACACTTCCTCTGCAATGGCCGGTGTGTTTGAGGAGGTCATTTGATCCAGTGAATGACATTGTTTCAGAATTAGAAATTATGTATAAAATAAGCAAATGACATCATAAGCAATCAGATCTTTAGTAGTAAAAGTCAGGGGCAACTGTGCATAACCATGTGAAGGTCCTGATCACGCTGGAGTGTGTGCCTGAGACATCCCCACATCCTCAAACTGTGTGTCAACCGCGCTATACTAAGGGACATTTATACACTATATAAACATCTACCGCAAGCAGTAGTGAACGGTCTGTGATCAATTTAGACTTACATCAGATCCAGCCCAGCCCTAGACTCCTCTGAAAAGCCTCAAGTCTGCTCCATGACTACCTTGGCCCAAGGCAGCCACTGACTATGAACCTGTCCTTTTCGGGACGTTCTGTTGGTACAGTACTAAGTAAGCCTTTGCACTGAGCACAGTGCCTATGGGATTCAACCATCTGGAGGTAGGCACTGGCCTTCGTTCTGATCAATATCCCATAATGATTGTACTGCGTGCTATTAATCTATTCACTCACTAACAGGCCTTCATGTTTCCAGTTCTGGACAATAATGAATGACACGCTGTTAGGCGTCATGCACATTCCTCAGGAGGATATGTGTCTTCAGTTGAGTTCAATCCTAGGATCAGAACTGCTGGGCTGCTGGGTCACAGAGCGGGGAGGGGGTGTTCAAGATTTTCTACTTCAGCAACATCTGGTCTTGACTAAAAGCAGCTCTAGAGGGCTGTGGCATCCTGTGGTGGTTTTAATACTCCCTGGTGACTGAAGACACTGAGCATGGTTGTATGCCCTGGTGGTCATTCACATAGTCTCTGCTCAAATCACTGTCCACCCATGTCCAAACTAAGCTGTCTGTCTTGCTGGGTGAGAGTGTTTGCTCCTTCGGAACACAAGAGCAGACAAGCAGTTTGTAAACACTGTCTCCCAGCCCGTGGCCTGGTCTCACTTTCTTCCCGTCTTTGAAGCGCTCATGTTTTTAATTTTAATGAAGTCTACTTTATCGATGTTCCTTTTATGGGCCATGCTTTTGGTGTCATATCTAATGGGCTCTGTGTAGCCCATGGCTATGGATGTTTTCTCGTGTTTTCCTTGACAGGTTTTACAGTTTTTGCTTATCCTAAAATCTGTACACTAATTTGAGTTAATTTTTGCATATGGTATGGAGCGAGGGCCTGGTTCACTGTGGTTTGGTAGGTGACTGCTTACTGACTTCCAAGCACTTGTGGAAGGCACATTGCTGCCTTGATGACCACGCACCAGGTTAGCTAGCTCAGAACTGTGGATGGCCAAGGCATCTCTGCCCCTTTGAGAACACCATAGTTGGAGTCTCCGCTCCTCGCTGACCCTGTTTATGTTTTTGGTTTTTCTCTCTCTGGTTGCTGCTTGGTCAGTTGGCTGTGAGTTTACTTATTTGGACAGTTCCTTTCTGTATGTATTAACTGTTTTTTTAATGTAGGGACTTATTCTAGAGCTCTGACTGACCTTGAACTCCTGGCAATCCTTCTGCCTCAGCTTGCCAAATTCTGGGACCATGGGTATGCACCCCATGTCCAGTTCTTTTCGGTGTCTCAGAGTGCAAGCGTAGACTGTGCTGACTGATGCAGTTCACTCCAGGAGTCCTAGGCGGGCACTGTTTCCACTTCCGTTCTGTTACTGCTGTGCTATAACTTTTCTTATGGTTTCTTCTTTCACCCCAAGTTACACAGAAGCAAGTATGTTGTTTAATTCCCAGATATCTGTAGATTTAGCCTACTCTTTCAGGGCTGGGGCTGGGCTTTCTGTTTTGCATTGTTTTTTGAGGCAGGATCTCCTGTAGCCCAGGCTGGCCTACAACTTGCTTGAGAAGCCAAGGGTGACCTTCAGGCTTATCAGAACACAGCACATGGTTACCCAGGAGGAGCTTTCAGGGCCTGAGGGGACCGTGCATGCTCCACCTTACTGTAGGGCCTTGCACCTGTGTGCTTACCTCACAGCCGTGTCCTCTGTAGCTGTCTGGTTTCTACATCTGCCAAGGTGTGCGGGACTCCATTTGCTTTGTTGAATTGTTTTTCCTTTTAACTATATCTTTTCATGTACTTTGGGACTATTACTCGTTACCCTTTCCTGTGTTGGCCCTTATCCTTCTGAGGAGCCGTCAGTCTATGGCAAGCCCCTGTCTCAATGCCCACCATGCTGATTCTTATACTGCTCTAGCCATTAGGGTGACTGTGTGCATGGTTTACCATTCTTTAACCTTTCTCTTTAACCTACTCTAGTCTAAACTCAAAGTTGTCCAACGTACCTTTGCCAGGCATTTCAATGACCTTTTGAACAGTATGTGTAGGTATTTACTTAGAATGTTCCCAGGGTTCTTTTTGTAGTTATAGAAACCACACAACTTATTTTATCACAATCCACTTCAGAATAGTACTAACACAGTAACGGGCAAGACTTTTCTCCCACCAGGGTCCACTTCTGTCCCTCTCCTGTTGCTGGGTACAGGTGCCCTTTGGTATCTCTGGGGTCCTGCTTGTAGAGCCTGCATGAACACAAGCCCCATGGGTGCTCCAGTCCCTGACAGTGTTGAAGAAATATATCAGCGCCCTCCCATGCACTCAACCATCTCATAGCACGATGTAACCACAGCTCCCGCACAGCACTGTACAGGTGATGAGAAAACCATGTGCACAGCTTTCCTTTTCTCAAGCAGTGTCTTATATTGTGACTCGGATTGGCCTGAACTGACTCAGTATGTAGCCCAGGCTGGCCCTGGATTCATGGTGTCCTCCTGTCTTGATATCCCACATGATACAATGTGAACTGCCAAACCCACACAGTGTGTGTGTGTATGTGTGTGTGTGTGTGTGTGTGTGTGTGTGTGTGTTGTGTGTGTGTGTGTGTGACAAACCCAACATGCTGAATCTTTTATAGAGGTAGGGAAGATGAGTGGGAAAAAGACATTTACAGTTTGTTTTATGAACTGGTCTCTCACTGCACTGTTCACAGTGTCCTCAGACCTGAGTCCCACCACTCCCTCCACCCTGAGAGAGTCCCTACCTCCTGACATGTACAGCCCTGGCTGGGGGTTAGTCATTCTTTTTCTGGTAGTGTCTTTACTTCACCTTTTATGAAAAAACACTTTTTCTGAATTACTTGCTGAATGCTGTTCCCTTCTACACTGCAAATGCTCCTCTCGTGCCCTGTGTTCTCTGCTGCTTTGATAAGAAACCAAGCATGAATGCTCCTCCTGTGGAAGGAGTTTGAATTTTTCCCTTCCTGGCTCTACATTTTCTGTTTCTGCCTCCCATTGATCTGCATCTGTCTGTCTGTCTGTATGTATGTATGTATGTATGTATGTATGTATGTATGTATGTGGCTCTCGTTCTTCTCTGTGGAGTCTGCTGAGTGTCTTCCACATTGCTCAGGAAACCAGGAACATTTTCAGCCATTAGTCCTTCAAGTCCTTCTGTGACTTTTCCCAGCTCCGTTTTTCAGAGTCTGGTTTTGTGTACTTCAGCACATTTGAAAGGAAGGAAGATGTTGCCTTGCAGACCCCTCTGGCCCTGTCCACTGCTCTTCACATCCCTGCTCTGTTGGAGACGGCCACTCGCACCGACTGATGCTCCTGAGTTTGTCTCCGCTGCATTCCCAGTGACTTCCTTCTCACGCTAAGCCCCAACCTGCTTTTCCTGAAGCTTTCAGTCTGAACCCTACTTAGCTCAGTTGTGACACTTCCCCTTAGTCCTTAAACGCAGCTTGCTTAGTTCCCTGTCATAAGCACCGCATCTGGGGTCACCCCAAGACGATGCCCAGAGGATGCTTCTCTCTGCATCCTCGGTTCTGCCTCAGCAACGGCTCGCATCACACATTTCCCTGAAGTTTCTCCCCACAAACTGTCATGGCCATGGTCTGTTTCTGTGACTGGTAACCCACTTCAGCCAGCTCTGAAAGTCTGCTCAGACAGACAGACAGACAGACAGACAGACAGACACACACACACACACACACACACACACAGAGCTGTCTGCAGTGCACTTCTGACATCTCTGGTTGTTGGGGTTTTTTTTGTTTTTTGTTTTTTGGTTCATTTTTTTTGGAGCTGGGGACCGAACCCAGGGCCTTGCGCTTCCTAGGCAAGCGCTCTACCACTGAGCTAAATCCCCAACCCCTGGTTGTTGGTTTTAAACTGAGCCTCTGTGTCTCTATAGCTTGGCTGTCAACCAGACAAGCTTCTGCCCACAGGTAGGAGACCGGCTATATAACACAAGTGAACTTAGGGACTGACTATAATTCTATGGACAGCTATCCTTCATTCCATTGGTAAAGAGAAAACAGAGACTCCAAGAAATTAGTAACCTGCTTAATATTATACAGGCAGTAAGTTGCCAAGCAAGAGTTTTAATTCAAGGACATTGACTCCAGAACCCATACCACACACACAGCGACTACTGTGAGTTCAAAGTCAGCCTGGTCTTACAGCTTTAGGCTGCCAGAGCCACATGGTTTAAGACTCTGTTTCCAAAACAAATAAATAAATGAACAAAAAGCTAATAAATTTTTATCTGAAATTATTTTGCTAGCATTGTAAATCAACATAGAATGTTAATTAAAGCTATTTTTTCAAAGAACTTTTAAATTAGAAGTCCATGAAGTGTGGGTTTCAGGTTGGTTATTTGATGTGTATGATTGACTGTTTTGCCTGCATGTATGTATGTATGTGCACCACATGCATGCCAGTTGTTCACACAGGTCAGAAAAGGGTGTCAGATCCACTGGAATTGCAGTTATGGGTGGCTGTGAGCTGCCATGTGGGTGCTGGAAACTGAGCCCCGGTCTCTGAAAGAGCAGCCAGTGCTCCTAGGCACTGTCCCCTGTCAGGATCACTGAGATAGGCACTGTCCCCTCCCCAGCTCACTACGACGTATTTTAAGGCTATTATTATAAACACAATGGAATATCCTAACTGTATTAAACTCATCTCAAAGACAGTTCCCATCTGCTGACTGAAATGGACCATACCAGACACTACGCTGCGGAGCACATACACTACCTCAGAGAGGGTCTCCACGGGCAAGTCCCTCCTCTTCAGATGGATTTCCGCCCTCTTGTTCTAAAATACAGCTCCATATGTGAAACCCTATGGTTTGCACTTAACGTTTGCTGGCATCAATTTACTCAGTCTGGAGGCTCTGCGAGGGTCACTGTCAGCTTGAAACTCCTTTCCCTACAGCTGTCTGCTCACTCTACCATCTCGAGTGCCACAAAAGGGTCAAGTGAGGTCAAAGATCACATTGCTTAGGAGAATGTGTCGGCCAGTAGAGGTCACACAGGGACCTTATCTGAATGTCTTTCTCATGGGTAGTAACCCCACTGATGAAAGGCTGAGTTGGATCTTGGACTTGTTAGTCACGTGTCAGAAGAAACTGCTCACCTCAGCACTGTCCACTTTTCTAAGACTCAAGCAAGAAGCAGAAAGAGCAGAGAGGGGAGACACAGTAACCATTTCCACGTAGACTGTGTGTGACTCTTCCAAAGGTTACCTCAATAACCTGTGAGGTGGGTACAGAAAGGTCGAGCCCTGCCAAGGGACCCCCTCCTTCCTGTTGACAGACGGTATTTTCTGAGCATGACTGGACACTTCCGTGGGCAGAGATAAGATGGTTGCTATTACAGAATGAAACAGACCTTCAGCCTCAACCACTGCACAGGGACTCCTGATAAAGGCAGAGGCAGCATGGTGGGTTACCATGGACATTCTGTACTCAGCATTAGGGAATAACACAGAAAAAGCTACTCGTAGCCCCACCCACCCACATACACACCCCAAACACTTTCAATTTACCTTGTACCACAGTAAAGAGATGGGACTCCAGAGCGCTAGAACCGAGCTTCTTACACGGTCGTCTCTGACCCTTACTACAGGTTAGGCTCTGCGTCTACGCATCTTAGTGTCCCTGTCCCACACTTCTTCCGTTAGTGTCCTCCTCCACCTCCTCCTCCACCTCCTCCTCCCCATCTTCCTCCTTCACCTCTCCCTCCTCCTCCTCCTCCCCATCTTCCTCCTCCTCCTCTCTTCCCCATCTTCTTCCTCTCCCTCCTCCTCCTCCCCATCTTCCTCCTCCATTCTCCCTCCTCCTCCCCATCTTCCTTTCTTTTCTTTCTTTTCCGTTTAACTCTGTATGTTTGTTTTGAAGCAGGCTCTTGAGTATCCCAAGCTAGCCCCAAACTTACCAGCAGCCAAGAACCTTAGGCACAAGTATGTGGCGTCATACTGCTTTTATGCTTTTATTTAGTATGAGACAAGAACTCTGGGCTCTGTACATGACAGTCCCCCATGCTGCTCCTCCTATGCCTAACCCCATACCTAAACAATGTCAAAGGCCCAGCAAAAGTAACAAGTTCCTAACATGTCCACAGTAACAGCCAGGCCCTCCCTCCCCTGCTGTCTGGGCTTCCCCTCAGCTCCACAGTGGGAGGGGCTGTTGTTCCCCTGCAGCATCAGCTCCATGCCTTGCACTATTAAGGGGAATCAAAACTGCTCTTTGGGAGAACATGGGCAGCTTTTTTCTTCATATAAAACCCCTGATTTAAAAACACCCATATTTATTGATTAATTTTAGTTTACCATTTTCAAATAATCTTTTTTTGTTCTATGACTTTCATGGAAGTGCAAGGATGACAGGCTTGCCTGATGTGCTGTGAGCCCCTCCCCTCCCAACAGAACAGGACAGCACAGCACCTTCACAGGACCCTGGACAGGACCACAGCGGCAGAAGTTGTCACCTGAACACAAACTCTCAAACTCCCTGAAATCTTAAATTTCCTGAGTATACACAGAACTCTCAAAACCTTTCAGATGTCAGAGCATTGGGGACAGTGGAGTTTTTCATTAGGACTGCCTACCCATAAAGTCTTCACACACAGGACAGAACTCCACATCTGGAAAGCTCTGGCCACGTGAGGCTTGTGTTACTCATGTAAATCAAATACAAGAGAACTAGCTTGAACAGGTCATGGAGCCTAAGCCTCTCTGATCCCACATGTGTACACGTAGCCTACAGATGCCTGCCTAGCATGTACAGAACATGTGCCATGTTCACTCTGAATGTAACTATATTTGAGTCTCTCCTGCCCCAAACTAACTTCCTAATGGCTTTAGTGCACAGGCTCTACTGACCTGCACAGCTGAGGTACTTAGCCAGGAGGACAACGACTCGATTACCTGTTGGATGAGTGAGCGGGCCTCTTCAGAAACACAATCTGGCATGTTCAAAGTAGTGTGAGTATTTATTCCCGCTGGGTGGCATTCCACCAATGTCTGAAAGAGTCAATTAGGTACAGTTTTTATCCCAAATCACATCTCACTGTGTTCTGTCACAGGGCACATAGGCAGCAAGCACAGAGAGCTGACACAGCCAGCCACACTGAGGCAGGCTAAGCTGGACGCTGTGAGCCCAGAGAGCATCTGCATAAAGCAGCTGACAGCTAGCATGCCCAAAGCCCAGGCTTGCCCGTTCTCCTTCACTGCTGGGGCCTGGATCCTAACAGGAAAGCTTAATTACACATAAACTCTACAGAGAGCCTCTGACAGCTTTGAAATAAGGAAGGTTCTCTAAAACCTTTCTAGTGTAGTTTGTTAACCACAGTGTTTCAACATGTACCTAGTGACATTTTACAGTTTAGCTGCAAGCACCAGCCACCATGTACTTCACAGCAATCTTACATTGCCATTCACACATTTAACAAAAGTGGGGCTACATGTTTCCTCCAGTCTCTTTCCAGGAGGCAACAGGCACCAAACCCTGTGAGGGTCTAGAGTCCCTGTGAGGGTCTGTGAGGATCTAGAGGTCCTGTGAGAGTCTGTGAGGGTTTATTAACCTATGAATATCAATTATTAACCTTATGAATATCAATCAGTCTTAAAAGTTACTAATCAGAGAGAGTCCTCTCTGTCCCCAAGCTAAAACAGATAGGGAAAATGTGCAGTACTGGGGGGTAAGATGTTACCTTTAATACCAACATTAATTTTTAAAAACTGAATTCCTCCTAGCTTCAGACAAGACCCTGAAAGAATTTGGAGGACTCTAGCAGTCTGTTAGCGCCCACAGATGGACTCTGTTAAAGCCAGACCACAGACAGACTGCTCAGATGATTACCGTAGCACAACAGAGGCTTACCATCAATTTACTCAATGCTACATGATTTTAAAATCAGAACCTTGATAAGTTTCTCCCCTGTTTCTGCCACTGAAGCTTGGCAAAGGCTCTCATGCTCAACTTGGAGTCTGGTGGCATCTGGATAAGAGCACCAGGTGTCTGGGTCACTGCATACCTTGCCAGTGAGAAGTTCGAAGAGGACAGCACCCAGGCTCCACCAATCACAGGCTTCAGTTTCTTCTGTGACTGCTCCAACCTCTAAACACACCAAAAAAGGTTGATATTAAAATTCCAGAGGTCAATTAAACTTTCAAAATTAACATGTATTAGCAAGGTGACCTTGTTAATGCTGAGAGAGCAAATCCTAACACTCCTGGGCTTTCAAATCCCTGAAAGTCGCTTCTCTCTTTGGTCACCTACTGGGGCTGCATTTTTCCCGACACAGCCATACATTAAACCGAGACCTTTGTTCTTCAGCTGACGGAGGGACACCTTCAAGACACTGTACTTAAGGCTGCAGCAACCCACAAGCCAGCACCTGTTCATCTTTCAGTTCAAGGGAACACAGCTGATTTCCCCTTTCAAACCACCTTTTGTTTTAGAAATAAAGACCCCTTGTAACCAGAAGGAACCTCAAAAATTACCTAAGGTGATATGAATGACCCTGCTGGAGGCCAGGGAGAACACCTCATCCAGGGTCACGGAACAGCAGATGATGACCTGACCTCCGCCTCTGTCTCTCAATCTGTTTTCCTAAAGAGAGCCTGTGAAATGCAAGCCCACACATTCTGAAGTTTAGAAGAAACACCATTTAAACTCACAACACGCTCGTGTAGAACAGCCGGAAGTCACAGTTGTGCCTGTTCATTCCTGGGGAACGTGAGGAACCATCTTTTAGGTGGCTCCATAATGAGCACCAACTCTGAGGCTACGTCACTAAATCCTGCCTGGGACCTTGTTCCCTTGTAATGACTGGTGATTGGTCCCATGGCCTTGCCAGTATCTGCCCCTCTGACATCATTCAAACAAAAGCAGCTGACTATTATTTGACTACAGGGAGCCTACAACTCAAGACAACGTTCAGAAGTTTCGAGAGAGTTAGTGAGATATTAGTAAGTAGGCACCAGAGCCCTGGTTTTAACCACATTCTGCGGAGCACGCTGGAGGAATAATTCCAATGCTCAGGATAGGACACTTCAAGGCCTGAAGCAAGAGGAAGGGTGGCAACACACAATTCCTCATGCAAACAACCAGGGACAAACCCATTTCAGCAGCTCCTTGTCTTGTTGCTTCTTTGGGACTCCAAACAGCCTACAAAGAGGGAGATCTGCAGTTCAGACCCTGCAGCCTGACACAGCCTACAGTGCTCTGCCAATCACAGCCTCCACTGTCTGATGAGCAGACCTCAGCTATGCAGCAGGAACGAAACGGACACTAACTCCTGCCAGAGACTGTATATGGGACTGAAAGAGTAGGATTCATCTAGCACTTTGTGTGAACTGTGAAGGGCATGCACACCACAGCTCTGTGCTGAATGACATCTTTACACAGGACACAATTACAAGTATAGCTTGATTTCAAACAGGAGAATTCTGATGGAAGAGAAAGCGAGAAGAACTGACAGATGCTCCAGACCTCCTCTAGGATGGTGCGCCTCTTAGCGGCTATCAACCACACACACACTTGGTAGCACAATGCTCAAGAGCACAGTGAGATGTCGAGAGAGCAGGCAGGTTTGCAGGGCAGTGCTGGGTATAGGGAAGGACCTGTGTGCGTTCCCTCAGTTTCCACAGACTCAACCCTTCTTGTTAAAGGCGGGACCCGACACTGAAGGCCTGACACGAGTTTCGGAACTCTTCTGGAGCACCTGAGTTATCTGAGCGTCTACAGGTTAAATTTTACTCTCATGCTCTCCTTACCCAGCAACCCTTAGGAGACATACTCCTTGGGGGCTGTTTCAAAGCAAACCTCCCCCTCCTTCCTGCACACACAGAGCCACTGTCACCTTCGGAGGAGTGATCTTAGAAATGTTAGCCAGGGCATGTGTTCCCAGAAGCCTCAGAAAAACAATGAGGAAATGGTCACGGGCCTGCCATCAAGTACAGTCCTTGGCACACGTCCCTCCAGTGTACAAGACATGTCACACAATTTCCCTATCAAAATCCCACACAGCATCTCACTGGCCATCCAATAGCACTTAAATGTCTTGCTCAATCAGCCACGTGCACATAATCAGACCTCCGTGTAGGGTCTCAGCGCATCTGATCAACCAGTATGGACACAGAAGCCACATAAACAAGGCTCTGTACTTCCCCAATGTACAGACTCTGTCATATACTGTTAAAAAATGAAAATCTACGAGTCTCCCCATTCATAGTGAATATATATGTTTTTCTCTATTCCACTTTTAAGTATAGGGTAGATAGCCTTATGTTGCTTAGTTTTATTAAGGTTTTACCTGTTCAGAACGCAAGACCAAAATAGCAGGTCAGTCGTCCATTCAGAATGTGCCGGCAACGCTCCACACCAAGTGTGGACCGTGTTGTACTAGGTGTGCATCACAGCAATGGGTACAGCATTCACACTGCGGTCCACACTGTGGTGGGAATAACTGGGCACCCGATGCTCGGAGCGTGTTTCACGTGTCAGTCATTTTATATTCCTAACCTGACAGAGAACTCATTTGCACGGACTAAGGAAGGGTGAAGAGAGAGGAAGAGAGACACCATGTCTCTCTCTGTGAGCAAGACCAAGGCAGCACAGAGAAGACGCACACTCGGTAGAGGATGCCTTCGGGTCTCACAGCTTGTCCAGGGAGCTGCAGATGGGAGCCATGCTGTCCCCCACAGGGTCCTCTGCCCAGCAAAGGCTCCCTGAGGCAGGCCTGTACCTTGAATGTAGCAGTTTACAGGAACACCGTTTAATGTGGCCTATCCCATCCAGAGCTTAGGTTCTGCCTGCCTCCCACCATTACCACTGGGATTCTGCTCCTGAGGTGATGTGCGAGGTATGTGGGGGCTAAGGGTGCCAGACACAGGGTAAGCACTGGGTCTTCTGAGCCTGGAGGCATTTGGAGGGGTGGGAGAGAAGGACTCACTTTGAGACTCAAAGCAAAATTGGCATCCATCCACCAGATAGATAGACTTTAGAGACCCAGAATCCTACTTCCTAGTCACCAGAGACACATGCCACCTCAGCAGGCACGAGTCCCTGGGTAGCAATGAGACAGGCTCGCAGGGTCCTTCACCACGCTGTGGATTTGGCCAGCAAGTCCTCTAAGATTGGTGTTCATCAGCGTTAATGCCTTGAAATCCCTGGTCACATTACCCAGGTGTTTGGCAGGTAGACAATTCCCAGCCCAGCTTCAGTTGTGAACAGCAAGTAGGCGATGGCCCCGTGGGAATAAAGGCAACTTCCCTTCTCACTTCCTTGTGTGCACTAGCTCTGGGGACACATGGGGCACGGCCGCCATGGAGACGCTTGCACTGTGCCTGGAGCTGTGATGCCCTCTCTCATTCCCGCTCCTCTTCCTCTCCCGTTTCTCCCTCAGACACAGCAGTCCCAGACTCTAAAGGCCTTACACTGGTTCCCGTCTCCATGACAAAGTATCTGACGTCACTCAAGGCACAACTTGCTTTGTCTCATAGTTTGTAGTGTCCAGTCTAGGTTGGCCAGCTTCCTGGCTCATGGCGCAAAGCTCTCACTTCACGGAGACCAGGAGGCTGGGGACAGGGCACGCCTTGCCAGCACATGTCTTCAGAGACCCACTTCCACTGCCAGGAGGCCCACCTCCAGTAATACCATCAAATCAGCACTCCATCAACTGGTCACCATGCAGACAAGATCAGTACCATCTTACCTTCACTTCCCAGTCTACAGCCACACCTTTGGCACACAGCCTCAGGGAACATTCCAGATTTAAATAAGAGGCTGAAAGAGACTGCCAGCCATCTGAGAGACTGTGTGCAAGAATATAAAGGCCACTGTGATCCGCGTGCACGTAGGGGCTTCTGACCTGAAGGATGTAGATGGCACCCACAGCCTCATTACTGTGTCACTGACGTCACAGCTGCTGTGCCTGGCTCTCCTAGGTGAGTGTAATCTGCCGCAGAGAGTTAACTTTCTGGCAGCCGGGCAGCTGGAGCACAAAGAAACTATGTACTTGCTGAACTGTTTCCCAGGCTTTAAACAAAGTATCTCTTCTCTAAATCATCAGAATGCATGATGTTGGCTGCTTTTTCAATACCCCTGAAAAACAATTATTCCTTTTAATAAATTATATAAAACTTTTAATATATAAGATGAAATTACATGGCTAAAAAGTAACTGAGGTTTTTGTGGCTGTCAAACCCACTGCTCTAAAACTGCTTTACTTGCAAAATCTCAGAAATATTACAACTCCTGCACAGAGCAAGGACACTGACTTACACAAGCAGCCATGAGACAGTTGATACGTTCACTGCAAGTCCAGCACGTGGCCCATGAGGTGGCTCAGTGGGTACAAGTGCCTGTGGTACAAGCATGGCACTCACATGAAAGCCAGATGCGGTGGCTTACATCCATAGCACCCCCACAGTGAGAGGGGAGACAGAGACAGGTCAGTCAGAAGCCCATGTGTAGAGCAGCACTGGATAAGACCCTAAACACACTGTGCACTCTTCCCCACACTGAGACAAAATTAAATCTTCAATGTAGAGAATGTAAGGAAAGGCCACATATGGCAGTGTGGCTATTTTACACACTCTGTGTAGCAGGGAAGTTGAGAGTCCCTTTAAAATTAACTCCATTTTGAAAATTCTTTGAAGCATGTGAGAGGACAGTCTACCAATCTCAAACTGGTTTTCTTGCACACCCCAAGTATTAACTTCCTATGTGCCCTAGTGCCACCACTATATTTACTTTGTGTGTGTGAATGTGTGTATACATGTCAGTGTTGACTACACTGTCTGATCTTGCCTACGTGCCTGTCAATGTTGACTACATTATCTAAGTGTCTGACCTTGTGAGCATGCATGTTAGTGAAAGCTGCACTATCTGACCTTGTGTGTGCATGTGTGTGTGTTTGTGTCAGCACTGGTTACACTAAGTGTCTACCTTGTCTGTATGCGCGCGAGTGTGTGTGTGTGCATGTATGTGCATGTTAGTGGTAGTTACAGGTTGGCCATCAGGGGCCTTTCTCATATACTCTCTCCTGATTTTCTGAGACGACCGTCACTGTACCTGGAACTGGTCAGTTTGGCTAGACTGGGTGGCCAGTGCTCTCCAGGAATCCCTCTGTCTGCCCTAACCCTAACCCAGTGCTGGGATGGAAAGACGCGCCACTGCAGCCAGCTCTTTATGTGGGTGCTGGCAGTCCAAACACAGGTCTCGTCTGTGTATCAGGAACATTAGCAACCAAACCATCTTGTATCTGCAGCCCCTGGGAAACTCTTAGAAATACCAAATTCTCTCTTGGTTAAAGAGAAACTATACAAAGGCAAAACTTCATTAACTTAAAACCAAGTATCATGCACATACTTATAACAGTGTGTGGGGAGGGAGACTTGGCATGTCTAAATTCTTGTAAAATTTCTAAGTATTTAGTAAAATTTTTTTTTTGGTTCTTTTTTTTTTTTTTTTTTTTTTTGGAGCTGGGGACCGAACCCAGGGCCTTGCGCTTCCTAGGTAAGCGCTCTACCACTGAGCTAAATCCCCAGCCCCTTATTTAGTAAAATTTAAAAGTCAAGATTTTGTAAAGTTTTTTCAAGAAGCCAGGCATCAGTAATGCATGCACATAGTAAGAAAGGTGCTTTAATAAAGCCATCTGTCATTAGTGAGCTCGTAAGCCAGGGGAAAGAACATCTTCTCCTGCTACACGTGTCCCTTAGCTAGCGCTGGGAAGCATTAGTCCCACGCTTCCACACACACGAGCTCTCCCTGCAACATCTGCTGCTAATTGAAAGGGACTAGAATTACAAAATCCTAGTCAATTTCTCTCCAGCTCTTGCTGTGTGTAAAGATTTTCTATGCAGGGGCTAAGCATTAGTCGTCCACTACAGCTGATGGCTAAAGACCAGAGAGAAGGAAGCACACAGGAAAGCATTTGTGTCCAGCCTGTATGGACGCAACTGTGGGAAGAGGGACAGCTAAGCATGTCTTTTGTTAGCTTGGTGCAATTCCATTCTATAAATACAACTAGCTGCCTATGAAGGTCTATTAACATCCTAGTTAGCCGGTTGTACGTGTCCTCTGTTGGGGTAGTCTCCTTTGATATAACTTCAAAAGTAACTGTCAATATTATACCAATTATGTCTTTATTTCTGGCTCCCGAGCATAGTTTCTAGGACACAGGAGGCACTTAATAAATGTGTGTTGAATGCATAATCCAATTGCATCCTGTAACACTGTTATTCAAAGCATTCTCAGAACCTCCAAAGATCCTAGAATATTTGTTTTAAGAGCCATGATCTATCTCAAGTCTTCTGCACTTTTGCACCGTGTAGACTATGAAGTTTAAATGACATGTGATGTTCACATGGTGGCCAGTGGACACAGATTAGAGTTGACGGCAGTGGGAGTCACTCAGTTAATAACTGGCACTGTTAGCAAGTTGATCGAGGCTTCAGCTGGGGAGTAGAGTGACTGACACCTCTTACAGTAGCTGCCTCTGGGTAATGGTTTGCTTTGCTGCGTGTGGCATGGGCCTGTGAGAAGTGAAGAGGTTGGCAAAGGCCAGGCAGAAAGAAAGCTGGGCCAAGAGAGGAGTCTCTGCTCACCGTGAGGAACCCAGCGCCTGATGCAGTACCTGACTGACAGACTCTGACACCGGATGACTTCTCCTGGGACCACTGCTGTCAGACTTTAAATATGTTTTCAAAAACAGAATTATACATACATACACACACACACACACACACACACACACACACGGACGCACGCACGCACGCACACAAGCACACATGCATGCACGCACACACGCACACACACACACTACCTAGCTAAGCCCAGGCCATTACTTTAGGTGCAGGAAAACTATTTTCTTGGAGAATTAAGGATTGAGACAGAGCTTCCTGCCCACGTACTCGGGACTCTCCCACCTCAGCCTTCCAGATGTGGGCACTGCAGGTGTGTGCTAAGAGGTCCAGCTTACAAACATTTGTTTTTAAGTTCCCACAACTAAAACAAAATGTTACCAATGAAACCACAGTAACAGAGTGTAAAACTCACTTTCGATGTTAATGACTACACCTAGGGCTGTTTTGAGCCACACCCATATACCCCCACTCCCACCCCCGCCCCCGTTCCCCCTTGTCTTCAAACCTGAGTTTCATTACAGGTTTGGATGGTTCCTCTAATATCTATAAACAAAATTATCAAAGCTTAGTAGCTGAAATTTATGTCTGAAAATTCACAGCTATTTACAGGTTCAAAGCCAGTTCATCTGAACAGGTGACTGTTACCTGCCTAAGTGTTTATAACATCTCCAAGGCAGCTCTTAATTCACAGACAGACAGACAAGCAGCAGCAGCACCTCTCAGCCCGCCCTTTTGAACACTGCCAGCCCAACTGTCCACTCTGTATTCCCCAAGTTCTGCCACTGCCCCACTGCTTGTGTGAGTGGCACATGTCAAGCAGGCATAAGAACAATTTAAATGTTCAGATGTCCGCAGACCCATATGGCTCTCACCAGCTAGCGGGCTGTCTGGGGATGGCTGTGGTGGCGCCTCACACTGTCCTTTCAGGGAGCAGGCACAGAGCTCCTCTCTCCTCTGCCTTGTACAGTCCTGCTCTGGACCCACCTTGAGTGTTAGATAAGTGGATTATCTGCCTCTGCCACCACCACCCCCCCACACAACCCTCAACCCCACCCCACCAGCCCTGGCTGCTATAGGGTGGAAAACAGATAGGACCACTAGCTAAATGGGCTGGCTCAGTTAGGCCTCTCCCATTTACCTGGCCTGGATTTCTTCTTAGGGTAACCTGGCAACTGTGTTCTAAACGTTCATGAATTACCTGCACAACTTGAGCCAAAACACTTCGGTTTCACTCAGCACTCTGGGGCCAAAAACTACTTGTTCAAGGAGTTCTATAGGTCTCCCCCCATGCTGTTTTCTTGGGAGAGGAAATAAAGAGTGGTCAGGGGCCCTGTGGCTTCTGGATGACAATTCCTAATGCTACACAGTCTTGCTTCCCCTCCTCCTGCAGCCCAAACCAACAGCATGTTCCATTCTGCACTGATCATCTCACAGCAACTCCGCTCCCAACAGTCATCGGGTACAGCCATCGGCTGTCACAGTGTTCCCCACCAAAGCCATGCGGTTGATGGATGAGAAAAAGCTAACTGGAAACTGAAGCTAACAGACGCCCGGGCTGGGCAGGCCAAGGCAGCACACTCTGCTGTTAACAGAGCTCCCACAGTCCCACTTGCCTACCACCACCAACTTTTTAAAACCTTAGCACTTCTAGACATTATCTGAAGGGAATATCTATGAAGAATTGCACAGGAGTAAGCCCTGGATGTGGTATGCCATTAACTTCTTAAAGCTAGAACATTTCCAGACATTTATGAAATGAGGGAAATGTTTGTGAAGAACTGCTTAGAAGGAGAAGCCCTCGATGTGGCACAGAGACCGAAACAGACAAGATTTATAGGAAATGGGGATATGGCTTAAATGAAAGCAGCTCTTCCGAGTCCTAAGAACGTAATGCATTCTAGGCAAGCAGGGCAGCTCAGGCTGTGTAGTACTTGCTGCACATATGAGACCCCGAGTTCAAAACTCCAAACTCAGTAAAAGTCAAGCATGGTGGAGCAGCAGGGTACAGAGCAGGTAGAAAGAAACCCATGGGTTCCCTAGCTAGGCAGTTTAGCCTAATGGTCAGTCCCACATTCACTGAAAGACTGTCTCAAAAACAACGTGGGAAGCAATAGAAGAACATACTAGATTATGGGCAGGCATGCACGTGCACACACACACACACACACACACACACACACAAACTCGAGCAGCACAAGCACATGCACACACACTCCAGCATTCTGTCTTCTCTGCTAATCAGAGGCCACCTGCCTTCTTTATGATGGTACAGCACTGCAGTCAGTTGCCTGACTGTCCCAAATCAACTCCAACATCATGGTAAGAATTACTCTGCAGCCCCTGCTTCCAGAACCTCTCCCCTGGAGACAAATATGCAAAAGATGAGAAAGGGAGGGGGCTGGTGAAAACACCAGGCTAAATTAACCTCCTGGGAATGGTCCAGAGTCTGGATATTAAAGTCCCCAAGGCTCTGAGTGCTGAAGGGCTTGTCTCCAGCTTGTCACTACAGGAAGGCGAGGAACTTTTAAGAGCTGGGGCTTCGTGGGAGGTCTTTAAGTCATTGGGACTTATAGAGGGCAGGAAGGGAATTCCTGGCCCCACCCCTCCTGTGCGCTGTAGACAACTACTCTAACGGAGCCTGAACTAGAAGCTCCAAAGCTAACAAAGTCTGTCAGTTACCGCCGTTCCCGATGATGCCCTCGCCACTGAATGCCAGGCTGCAGGGAAGAAGACAGAGAGCAATGCTGTGCTTCACCTCCCCGGGGTGAGTACTGACTGCTGGTCACCCTTTCTCACTTTCTAGTTCTAGGAGCTGACGAGTTTCTTCTCTTACGGCCTGGAAGTATACGGCTCTAAGATACTAAATGGCAGGGGCTAAACTCTTCAGTGTCCACCATCTTGTTCGTTCTCACTCTGTGGCCAGTACGAGAAGTGTGACATCAAAACACTGGGAACTTAGCTTGCTTAAGGCATCAGGCCAAGTAAGGGTCCGTGTGAGGCTCCAGAGCCCTTCCAAGCTGGGTCTGGGACAGGCCCCAGGGCAGAGACCCTCAAGCCCTTCCACGTCCTTTCTCTCCTCTCCTCGGCGGCAGACACGCTTCCCTGCCTGACAGGAAAGACTTCTGAAGACATGGTGCCCTTTGTGCTCCAGCATGTGGTGCAGTGCAAGTGTGAAATCCCTGCTCTTGCCTGGAAATGTGACAGTTAACTCTCCTTGAAAGAAACAGATTGGCTTTACAGCAAGAACTGGAGGCAAAAGATGAAAGACACTTGCTGATCAGTCCAGAGAAACACAAAAACGCCTATGTACCAGGGACCTACTGAGCATATTGCTCCAGGGCAAAGTCGCCAAGCCACAAATGCAGCTCGCCTCACATTAGCTTTAAACTCGGCCTTACTTTCCCTTACTTTCTCCAGGAGAGAAAAAGCCTGCACTAAGGCCACAGTCCTGGTTCCTGATTGTATCCTCCTAATTTCTGAGTTCACAGTTTCACGTGTTTTGTTCCTGTTTGCTGAAATCACTCTACAACTCTTAAATGCTCATATTTAAATAACCTCGCTTCTTTAAGTAATTCTTATTATTCCTGTTGAGAATCTTTTGGTGCATTCAAAAGTGTCTTGTTCTTCCTCTAAATGAAATTTTTTTCAATAAATCCCTCATTTCCATACTGTATAGTTTTCATAAAAACTCTACGGACATAAAAATACACTTTAAAAGTCTCCAAGTAAAATAACTCCTTGGCCTCAACTGTCAGGTGGGATTCTGCACTTGATGAACTTGAACAATGGCCAATTTTTGTATAAGAAATGTCTTAAATCACTTGGTGATTTTATTTCTTTCTTTTTTTTTTTTTTTTGTTGTTCTTTTTTTTTTTCGGAGCTGGGGACCGAACCCAGGGCCTTGCGCTTCCTAGGCAAGCGCTCTACCACTGAGCTAAATCCCCAACCCCTAAGGAATTTTTTTTTTGTTTGTTTGTTTTTTTTGGTGATTTTATTTCTATTCAACAAATCTACTTACTACTACGAAAAAGAGGCCCAGAAAATCTTAAATAACTTGTCCAAAATCAACGCAAGCGTTAATGCCATGTCTGGGACAAACCATAAGGACCTAGCAATTCTCAATGACATTGAAATCTCTAAATAAGTGTCTGATGGTCTGGACACATCAGACCATGCCTGGGTTGAATCCTAGCTCTAATATAAAATACTGAAGTACCACTGAGTGCTTATGTGCAACTACTCGGTCTGGGAGACTCTGGGAGCACAGGATAGAGAGAGGTGCTGAGTGTCCTGCTCTACCCTGAATTCTGCAGACTGAATTCTGTTTCACTTTCCACTGTCAGCTGTGAGCTGTTTCCAAGTGTGAAATCGCCTAACAGAGGAAGCAAAGCTGTCATTTGACATCTGGGAGCGTGGAGATGAGGCTGCAGAGAAAAATATGTTGGTCCTCTTCGATTCATACACACGCTCACCTACAAATTCTGCAGTCTGATAACTATTCTGTAAGAACTACCAATGTAAATTTCGAGTATTGAAAATTAAGGGTTCACAATGGGGTTGAAAGTGAAGAGTGGAGGACGCACAGGGACCTGTTCAAGGAAGGACAGGTGTGTGAGAGAGGGTATTAGCCTTATAACTAAGAGGTAACCAATCTGCTCACCTGAGCAGTCGGTACACTGACCCCTCAGCCTTTGCATCTCACCTGGCTAAGAGTATCGGTTCTATTTCTAGCTACCTTTGATGGTAAAGATACTGCTACGAAAACATTAACTACAGCCCCTGACATCGTATTTTATTTTTCTATCACACTAAAAATGTTGTAACAAAATTTATTCTACGCTACTAAGTGAGGAAATATTTCAAGTCCTTGGGTCAAAAACTTGGTGCAGTTGTGGTTTCTGTAGTATTAGAAATAGAATCTAAGTTACCACGAGCCAGAGCTCTAGAGAAACGCGAGTAGCGCCCTGGCTCTGACCCACCACCTGGCCCAGTGCGTCGCAGAGCTCCTGAGGCAGTGCCATGAGGCAGTGACAGACAGGACAGTGCTGCAGGCCTCTCAGTGCTGCACTATCTGCCTAACCGGCACATCACTGCCCTGCTTTTCCTTTCTCCCCACCATTCTGTGTGTCTGTGGTGTGAAAGGAAGTCATTTACCATGAGTGATGTTTATTTAATAAAAACCTTACAAGATAACTGAAAGATACAAAATGAACCTGAAAGGTTCGACTTTGAGAACAGGGCTAAGTCTGCTCTGTAAATTCGTATTTTCAAGATCCTCTTGATGGACCCACAGCTGCAGCCATTTAAGGGCCAGCTTTTTCACAGACACAGACAGACAGAGCTCCGTGGGTTTTGTCTTTGTGTTGCTGGATCTCTTTGCTTTAACATGAAAGGCAACTTTTTTTTTCAAGTTCTTAGTTTTATTGCAGAAACTTGTGAGCCCTAGACTGCCTTTGCAGACGTGGCTGGAGGTCGGTGGCTTTAAATCGAAGATCACAAAGTTGGCAGAGGCAATTCTTAAACAACAGAAGGTGATCATTTGCATTTCAAAATTTATCTATCTTGCTTTTCCCCTCAATTAGACCAAAACACGTTGGTCCCCAGGTTTCTGTGAGTGTTTTTTGGTCTAAACTTATTTATAGAACAGAATAATGGCCCCCCTGCTAGTCTGGCATTTGCTCAAGTTTCTGTCCATGTAAATCGAATCTGTTACTGGAAATTTTTCTCAAAATATCAAGGCACATCATCCACAAGATAAAAGGACGCAGTGATAGTATAAAGCACAGGCAGGTGGGTGATGGTTTTTGAACAAACAGATGATAAGGATCCTGGAAGGGAGGAGGGCAGGGGCAGCCACACTGGGTAAACAGAGGACAGAGCTCTCCCCAGCACCCCCTGGGCTTCACTTTCTCACCAGACAGCAGAGCTTCAGCTATAGAGACTATCCCAGCAGGACTCAGGTCAGAGTCAGGGGAGGGGCGGACGGGGGCAGGGGAATTGCTGCCAAGGGCTCTATTTACTTCCTGTTGTGTGGTCACTGTCCACTGAAATGCTGGCCCTCACCACTGCTCTCCCGCACTGAGAAGGAAGATACCTACTCACAGGCAGAGCCTTTCAGCTCTGAGGGATTCTTTGCAACGTGAGGCCCCAACCCTGTAGGATTAAGAAGTGCAGGCTCTGCCTCTCTAGGCTTGAGGTCCTGTTAACAAGAAGGAGGTGGGGTCTGCTTTTCTGGGTTTCTACCTTCCTGCTAAAGTTGATCTGCCTCAGGGTTGGAGGAACGACCCCTGCTGCTCATGCTTGGAGCAGCAAAGCAGCTGGAAGGTGCAATTCTTTCATGCAAACAATTACCACAAAGCCTCTCTTCAGACTACAGTTTGGCTGGATTTTTTTTTCCCCCAAACCCTATGAAGGACAACCTAGAAGGGGACTGCAGAAATAGAAGAATCCATTAATGGTGTACTGCCACCTGCTGGTCAAACGTGAGGAGTGGCATTCCCGGAGAAATGAAGTCAGGACTTGGAAACCGGTGAACACGGGAAACTGTTAAACTTGGAACTGTTAACTTGGAAACTGGTAAGCTCAGTTCCTGAAACGGAGAGTTTTTGCAGAATAGTTTTACCCCACCATGTAGAAACGCTCAGATGCTAAAGGAGAACCGGCCTTGGTGTGCTCACACGGCAATCAGCCCAACAGTCCCTGGTCAGGACCGAAGCACTCGCCCACGACACTCAGCTCTAATCCACCGCACACTGGACCCCACTTCAGGACAGAACACACTTACTCACAGGCTCTCCCAAATCTAAGGTGGACTCTAAGACCTCCAAATTCACAATAATTAAAAAATATATCCACAGTAGCTGGAACCTGAAATGTTAGTTCCTAACAAATTAGAGAGCAGCCCCAGTGAGCACAGAAGCGAGTGGTTTCACTACAGAGCTTTTGTTCTCCATTAACTACAGCACAGTACAGGCTTGCAAGTCCTGGTCTGGAGAAAGTTTCGGAATCTGCATTATGGGTTGACAAACCTGCCTTTCCTCAGCCCAGCAATTCTTACCAAGGAAAGTTTTCCCTAAAAAAAAAAAAAAGACAGCCCTTTCATTGCTAATTTTCATGGTTTCCTGTGAGGCTGAGCTAAGCGAGGTGAGCAGCAGCACAGCTGTGAGCCCCTACAAACCAGAGACCATGCACACAGGGGAGCCCGTGCACTACATCGGCTCCAGACGCACACGGGGCAGCCAGCAGGCAGGGGAGGAGTAAGCCCTGCTCCTTCCTGAGACTCCGTGCACCCCATCTGCACTGACAGGAGGACAGCTCAAATGCAACGGACATGCTTAACTATGGCTGCCAACAGAGCCCGGAAGGCCACAGACATACATCTGTGATGCTAGAAATAAAAAGCAGACCCAGATCATAATAAAATTTAAAGTCTGCCCATGTGGAGAGGCTTAGGGGACACAAGGCCTTCCTTAAGACACTTCAAAGAACACAATGAGTTTCCAGAGATATATAAATGCTTTTACCAAGAGCAGTGAGTATGCACGTGTGTGTTTGCACACCCATACACACATCTTTGGCTCCATATCATTCAGTCCCCTACTTTTCTTCGTTGGGCTGAAGGGGTGAGCAGACCCGGGCGTGAGCAGCTAGTGAAAAGCACAACTGGCAGAGCGAAGGAAGAGCTGCCTTTCAAGTGAAGCATTTGAGGAGAGTGCTCTAACCTGGGGCGCAGTACATTCTCGCTATGGCGTCGCTGTCACAGAGATCTTCAACCTCACTCCACCTGCTAAAATACGTTAGCTGAATGTGTCCTAAAAACAAAACGACAGGAGAAATCAAAACATTTTTCTCTTCCATTTTCTGCAGAAGCGAACTGTAATTACTCCTTTTGTAGCTAAAAACAGTATCATTAAGAATAATGGCCTCATTAAGTACTAGAAGCTATTACTGGGGTGAATTTGCCGCACTGATAATGAAGCTCTAGACAGGAAATGAAGATACTAATTACAAGATAAAACGCCTACTCAGTTAATTGGAAGCAACAGCGAATAAAAAGAAATGCATTTGTGAAAGTTCCTGACCTCCATCATTCAATAAGATGTTGTTTGGGTTCAGATCTCGGCACACAATCCCCTCTCTATGCAAGGCGTCCAGGGCTACCACCATCTCTGCTGCCCATCTTTGAATGCAGCCCTCTGGGATGAAGAGCCTGGCGCTTACTGCTAGTCGCTGGTCCAGGTCCTCGAAGATCTGATGGACTTCCTTCTCCGCTCCCCCGGCTCCCACACTCCGCACCTTGGCCTCCGAGTCTCCTTCTTTGCTCGGCTCTGTGAACAGCAGCACTTCCTCAGACGTGGCAGTGTCTGTGTGTGCGCTGTCTTCTTTAGCACCTGAGCATGGACTAGCAATGTGGAATAGGCTTTCTTGCAAGTCCTGTGAAGTGACCGCTCCCTCCACCTGCCCCAGCCTGTCAGACTCTGAATGCAAGCTGGAAAACAGAAACTGGTCTTGTGAGCTGCTGTGATCAACTGTAGCCGTGAACAACACCCCAAGATCTGCCTGAGCACTGCGCTCTGGGGTCACACCACCAGGACGGAATTCAGTGGGATGGCTCAGTTCCTCTGGGCCTTCTTGTCCCAGGTCATGGCACTGTTCAGAACTCAGCCTGAGGCACAACACATCCGGGGCTTCCAGCCTGCCTATGCTGGCCTGTGAAAACTTAGTAGGGTCCACTGCTGAAGTCTCTTTGGTTGGCTGCAGTTCACCAGGTAGATTCACAAGAAGGTCAGGCCTCCCTTCCTCAGCACTACAGACATCCTCAGAGGCAGCCTCTTTAAATGAGATAACCGGGACGGAGTCATCTGAGCCCCTGCTGATGGAGTCCTGAGCTTCACTCTCTCCCTGGCTCTTGCCGGCATCAAAACTCTGGGAAGGACTGTCTCCATCTTCAAGGGTAAAGAGTGCTTTCAAAGGCTCTGGTTTCAGACTGTGTAATTTCTCACCAGAATCCAGTCCCAAGAGCTCACTTGTGCTGTCTTTACTGTCTATTCGGAAGAACTCCATAGGACTGTTTTTCGACCTCCTGAGGGAATCAGATGTTCGAGGAGAACAAACTGCTTCTAGGCCCTCGTCTCCAGGGAAGAACTTGAGCTGGGTGCTGGGGCTTGCACTGTCAGCGGTGAGGGATGCTGGGAAGCTCCTAACAGCTTGGCTATCAGCATTCTCCCCTTCAGGCTGCATGACAGACTCCTCATTCAAAGATGTAAGGTCAAGCTTTTCTTGCCCATATTCGTTGCACAGCGTTAAGTAGCCAGCTGTGCACTCTTCCTCTGAGCTGGAGCCCGAATCGGGCCACTTGGGAGAGCTGTCCTGCCCATCATCTTCCTGGTTACTATCGTCCTGAGAACTCGGGGTGAGGCTAGTCTTCAGGGGCAGAACCTTCAGCATGCTCCCTGTGTCGCTCCCTCTGGACTCAACACTGTAGCTGCCCTGAGGACTAGCACTTGGCTGCTGCAGGCGCACTCGAGGAGGCATGGGCGGTCTCGCCTCCTTAATGTCCAAGCTTTCTCGAGAGCTTCTGTTCAGAAATTTACTGATATATGACCAGAGTTTGCCACCTGTGAACAACAGCGACAAAAAATTAAAATTTCTACATTGGTAGTTACCTGAGCCACTGAAGAAAATGAAGTACTATGATAATTAGACAAAAAAGAAGTCAACAAAATTCATTAATATCAAAGACCTACTATGTTGTATATGAATAAAGTGTGACAGTCTTCTGTGGACTTCACTAAGTGTTGAGTGCAGTGACGATTATTTTAAAAATTACAACCTATTTCTTCCTGTAAAGGGATTTACCTGCCATCCCCGCATAGCTAGATCTTTAAGTTAAACATTGTCTAGTCTTCTGCTTAAGTTATAACCAGTCCACCAGAGAGACGGGGGCTGCTTAATGCTGTATACTGTAGTAGGGAGTACAGTGCCAGCCCATTCTGAAAATGCCCAGGCCAGACCTGGGGACAGGTGGGCCACCTGGCAGCTGGTGCCTTCGAAAGTGACATCTTCTGCCTCTGGAACATGACGCATACTCTGTATGGACAAATATGACCCCTGGGGAAGATTAACTGAGCAGCGATTAATAAGGTGAGCCACCAAGGAGAGAACAGCCCATGTTCTGACACACCTCAGACCCAGAACCTACCTGTGTCATCAAAGGAGCATGAGATAACCCAGCACAGCTCCCACAACGCTGGCCACAAGGGTGCGTCAGCTTCTAGAGTGGAGAGGTGTTCTAACAAGGATCTGCATGCTTTTAACAATCATGGGAACCGCATGGGTTAGAAATTTAATTATTAAAGCCCATATCAAAAGAATAATTCATTAAATTTGGGGCCAAAGTCTCAAGAAGAGAAGCTACAAACGCATTCTCCATGACAACAGAAACAGCTCCCAAAACTGGGAAA
Organism: Rattus norvegicus; assembly: GCF_021556685.1. Taxonomy (NCBI): domain Eukaryota; kingdom Metazoa; phylum Chordata; class Mammalia; order Rodentia; family Muridae; genus Rattus; species Rattus norvegicus. Next base: position 104,965,157 of record NC_141546.1, read on the forward strand.
TGAAAAGATGAGTTATGGGTGAGATGGCTCAACAGGTAAAGACACTTACTGCCCAGTCTGAAGACTGTAAGTTCAGTTCCAGGGACCCACATGAGCAGAAGGGGAGAAGCAGCTTCTGCAGACTGTGTTCTATACACACACACACACACACACACACACACACACACACACACACACACTAAACAAATGAATGAATGAAATTTAAGAGAATGAGTTAAAGTAAGCCTCCCTGCTTAGATGAGGAGGGTAAATTTTCAGATCAGTTTTCATGGCTATTGGGTGTCGTGTACCAAGGGAGCTCGACTGAAATACATAGCCATCAGCAGTCAGCCACAGGTGTAAAGCCATTTGTCCAAGAAGCATCTGCTTCACAATTCACCCCAAGGACATCCGCAAGGCTACAAATCAGCTTACCCTGCCCTCAGCATGAGGGCAGTGCAGTCAGTGACTGTCAGTGCCCCCACCCCACCTCTGCCCTTCATGTCCCCTTCTGTTCTCTTTAGAGTCTATGTTCAGGACTTTCCCCCTACGAATGTACTAACATTTAAGGATCCACCCGTGGCTTAACTGTGGTTGCCAACATCTTCTGACAACTGTAACCACTGTGTGAAGCGGTGAAGGTGAAGCCTGGATTTCACTGGAGACCCCAAGATGTTGGAGATGCCAGAGCTGTGGGGTACCTGCCAAGGAGAGCTGCTAACAGGGATCGGAACCAGCCCAGGACAGGAAAGTATGTTACAGTCTACAAAGCCGAAAGGAGCTGGAGGTCTGAAGAGCCTTTCCACATCGGACATGGAGATGCAGAGTTTGGTTTGCCCAACTGGTTTTAGGTCTTGCTTTGGTCCAGCATTTCCCCAGTATGCTCCCTTTCCTCCCCTTTGGAATGGTAATGAACAATCGTGCCACTGTATGTGAGAAGTGTGTGATCTGTTTGTCATTATTGTTGTTGTTATCATCATCATCATCATCATCATCATCATCATCATCATCATCATCATCATCATCATTATTTTGATTTCACAGGGGCTACAGTTAAGGGATTGTCATAAGTCCCAAAAGAGACTTTGGACCTTTAAACAATGTTGAGATTCTGATAGTCTATGTGGACTTTTGAAGTTGAACTGAATGCATTTTTACATTATGCTTTGGCTACAAGCATATGGGGTCTAGGGAATAGTATGTGGTGATTTGAAATAAGAATGTTCTCCCCATACACTCAAATTTTTTGAATGTTTAGTCATAAGGTAGTGAAACTGTTTGAGAAGGATTAGAAGGATCAGGAGGGGTGGCCATGTTGGAAAAAGTACATCACTTAGGGTGGGCTTTGAGGTTTCATAAACCCATACTAGGCCCAGAGTGTGAGTGTGAGTGTGAGTGTGTGTGCGTGCCTGTCTGTCTGTCCATCTATCTCTATCTCTCTATCTTTCTTCCTCTCTCCCTCTCTCTCCCTGCCAGACACCTGTGGATCAGGATGTAACTCTCAGCTATTGCTCCAACTTTAACTCACAATTAGCATCATATCATAACATTTTCATGAGAAAATGAGTTCAAATGATTGTGCAGCACAGCTGGCCACACAGGGTGTGTTACGATACAGTCAAATGCTCCTCTGTTAGCTGAATTCCATCCTCCTGCCTCTAGCTGCTGAGCAGGTCCTGGGATCCCCACATGCACTGGCAGCTGGCTGGGGAACATGAGTTTTTCTAAGGCTGCTGTGCAGGCTGCTATGTTGCTCTACCAGAATCCCCTGTACACACAAGAGACAACTCCGCTCCTTCTTCAGCAAGCTACCTGTACCAGACATTAGCCACTAGCCATTTTATTAATCATGGTGACATCCTGTTGAATTTCCACTGTTTCCACTGTAACTTTTTTTTTGTTTTTTTTGTTTTTTTTTGTTTTTTTTTGTTTTTTTGTTTTTTTTGTTTTTTTTTTTTTTTTTTTATTGAACCTTCTGGGCTCACATAAGCCCCAACATGAATTACAGGAGCCAGGCTTCCTGGAGGGAAGGAGGCTGTGTGAGCCTCTCCAGTTCAGCCCAGCACTCAGTGCAGAGCAGGGCTGGGTACGAAGTATGTCCTCCCCTCTGCTGACCCCATGAGTCCCCAAAGCAGAGAATACTACTCCTGCAACACTCACAAGTCCTCCAAAGGGTTCCGCTTTCTTCAGAACCAGATCAATCCTGACAAACAGATTTACACAAGCCTTGATGACATTACGACACCATTGACCTAAACAACTGTTGCTCATTAAATGTCAAATAAAATAGAAAATACTTAAAGTATTGATCATGCGAACACACCAAGCATATAGTTGATATATGCTAGGCTGCTTTGAAGCATTGGCAATTCCAGTTTTAAGCCATCTTAAGCTATAAAATAGTAATTCATAACATTTAATTAAACCTCTCTGTCTCTTATTTTAATTTATTGGTTTTCTATAAGACTGAACAATAAATGAGTGGATTTGCTTGAGCAAACTTAGAAATTAGATTTAACACAGATGATATTATTATAGCAAAGTAAAAATCACCTTTGACCTAGAAATTCCCACTTAAAGATATCTGCCTTACAAATAATTCTTCAAAACAAAACAAAAATGCACAAAGATACATACATGCAAGAATAGAGACCTCACACATCCAACCCAGTAACGGGAGGAGCTGCATCATGGGAGATGAGCAGAGCCTCTCCTCAGGTCCTCACAGAAGCATTTGCACACACGCAGTGCTCAGCTCACGCCTGCCACTACCTGCTGTACACATGGAGCTGCCTCACCTCCTTCAGTTCTACTGAGTGCATAGCCACTGCCGTCTCTATTGGACAAGGAAACCGAGGCACAGAAAGGCTAAGGGACGTGCTCAAGCCACAGAACTAGCAATGGGTTAAACAGCTCACATTGCCTTGTCCTTGATCTAAACTCCGGGCTGGCTTTGAATTTGCTATAATCTTTCTGCCTTAACCTTCTAAGTACTACACCTAGAGAACACTTTCTTCATAAAGAAGGAAAGAAATGGGAAGGGAGCAGAGGGGAGGGGAGGGGAGGGGAGGGGAGGGGAGGAGAGCAGGGAGGGAGGGGAAAGGAAGGGATGTCGAGGGGAGGGGAAGGGAAGGAGGGAGGGGAGGGGGTATATCTCATTATGCAGTCTGCTTAGCCCTGCCTGGCCTGGTACTCACTATGTAGACCAGGCTGGCCTTAAATTCACAGGTATCTGCCTGATTCTGCTTCTTGAGTCCTGGGATGAAAGGTGTGTGCCACCACCCTGTGCAAAGTGATATTTTAAAACACAACCTGTATGAGCTCAGAAGGTGTCTAATGTGCACTGCTAAGATGCCACACAGGTGAGAGGCAGCATATTAGATCTGCATTAAAATACAAAAACAGAAGTAATAGGCAGGGTGGCACAAACCTGTCATCTCAGCACTATGGAGGCTGAGGCAGGGGGATTACAAGTTCAAAGACAGCCTGGGCACAGGCAGATACCATCTCCACAAGGAAAAAAGAAGCCTGATTTCCAGTGCTCAGAATGGAGCACTGGCATGAACAGGAAGGGTTGCAGACTCCACAGAGCTGGAGTTTGTGTGCTAATAATCTTAGAACTCGGCTAATGAAGACACTGGTGGAGAAATTCCTCCACACCCTGCTCTGCTCTCACAGCTGTGGGCTTCTAACCTGATCATCCCTTTCCCTGACTGAGAACACGCCACACAGTGAACATTCCACTCATGGCTAGGCTGAAGAACATTCTATAACCTCTAGTCTCTTAACATCGACACCCACAGACTTGACTGAAGGCTGTCCCTATCTGCTCCCCAAATGGAGCTAAGCAAACGGTTAAAGGAGCGATGACTATCTGAAGCCTGTCTTCTAAGCTTGGTTGGACACAGGCCTGTAAGTACGCTAAGACTGTACCGTAACTAAACTATGCCTTCTGCAGCCCTCCTGAAAATGTTTCTGTCCTGCCTATGTCCATCTGGGTATTAATAAACATCTCCAGGGTTGGGGAAATGGCTCATTCACAAAAGTGCTTATCGGGCAATGGCAGGGCCTCATAAGAAAGCTGGGTGTGGTGGTGCTATGCTTAGAACCCCAGAACTCAGAGGGTCCCTGGGGCTTGCCAGCTAGCCAGCCAGCCTCTTGGCAGACTCCAAGCCAAGTAAGAAGCCATGTCTCAACATGAACAGCTTCTGAGGGACAACATTTACAGCTGACCTATGGCCTCTACAAGCATGTACATGCATACATATATGTACACACATGAACTCTACATGTATGTACACTATCTATAATTCCTGTGTCCAAAACTGAAGCCATTTTTTTCCAACTCAATCTACTTTTCCCACCACTTACTGAACGGAAGCCCCATTTTTAACATTTTGAGTCAGACACCCTGGAGTACTTCCTGTGAGGCAGAATCCTATCGGTCAGTTCTACTTTTAACACGTGTTCAGACTCAAACAACGTAAGTGATGTGGGCACGGACATGCAGATGCTACCAGACGTCCTGCCAGCACCGCTGACACTGCGGCCTGGCCCCGCTGAGGCGCTGCTCGGGTGGGGACTTTTGAGAGTTCTGCCATCTCTGGGGCTCTGGGGCTCTGGGCCCTACCCTGGGGAGGGAGTTCACTGAGTTCTCAGGACCTAGACTTGCTCTGGCTGTGTCTTACCACCTTGATCCCGTACACGTGCTCACAAGGGCTGCCTCACATAGCCCTTGTGTTGCCATGGCTCTGCTGAGCATCCCTCAACCACCACTCATCCTGCTCAGTCAGGTTCTCACGAGCAGTGTAAGAGGCTGTGAGATACCACAGGCCCTGCCTTCCAGCTTCCAGCTTCTTCGTTCCACACTCTACTCAACCATCATCCGAGCTTGGTGGATGAGGCTGCTGCTCAGCTGCTGAGCTCACCCCTGGCTCTCTCTTGCCAAGGCTTCCTCTCCCTACACACACACACACACACACACACACACACACACACACACACAGACACCGTGCCTTCTCACTCATCAAATGCCCCTTCCTCAGTATGGTGACCACCGGTGAGAACAGCTCCCCAGCCCTCGAAAACCCGCTCTCCCCATTTTCAGTAGCTTCGAGTCTTCTCCTGTGTGTGCGCTTACTGTCTGCCCCATCTAAACCACCATGTGGGCTCCATGCGGCAAACGCCTCTGCTTGTCTCTCTGTGGTGTCAGACCTGTATCTACGCTCAAGAAAGCTGCCTGGAGGCTTCTGGGTGAGGCAAGCACAAAGCGAGCAGGAAACCTGCACACGTTCTAGCTCTGTGAGCTCTGGGAGCCGAAGCTGTGCGTTGTGAACACTCAGGGCTCGGCAGAGCTATCTGCACTGTCAGGATGCCTTTTTACAAGTGTTTCTTTGAGGAGGGAGCTTGTCACAGTGCATGTGGAGGTGGGAGGGCAACTTACAGGAGTCTATTCTCTCCTTCCACATGTGGATCTGTGACAGTGTCTTAATTCCTGGAGGATCTACAGAAAGGACCACAGTGGGTAAAGGAAACACACAGCTATCAACTGATTCACTCCACTGCTTGAGCCAGACCTGGGAAACACACAGGTCCACCAGCCCTAAAGACCACACCATCTCATCTGCTGGGTCCAAGCTCAGCCTGCTCCATACTCAGCTCCAGGCAGCTCGTCTGCGAGGGCCTTAGGTAAAGCTGACATAAACCTAGGCATCGGGGAAAGGCTCGTCTGCGAGGGCTCCTCAGGTAAAGCTGACATAAACCTAGGCATCGGGGAAAGGTCACATGAGTAACTGCCTGGCTGTAGGAGCATCTCTCTGACGAATGGTAGTAGTGCCACCCTGGGCAGGTGGTCCTGGGTTATGTATGAAGCGTGCTGAGCAAGCCAGGAAACAACAGTCTTCTACGGTGCCTGCTGCAGTTCCTGCCTCCAGGCCCCTGCCCCAAGTTCCTGCCCTGACGGCCCTTCATGATGCACTGTAAGTAGAACCTGTAAACCAAATGGGCCCTTCTTCCCGGAGTTCTTTTTGTCATCGTGTTTATCCCAGCCACAGAAAGCCAACTACACCACCACCTCCACACAGCCAGGAGTGACCTTTCCGGTTGTTTGTTTGAACTCAGATCTCGTGTGGCCCTCCTCTGGCATGAGTGTCGAATCCCACTACACCCGGCTCGTGAGTGAGCTCCTGAGGTGAATCAGCTCCTAACCCTGCAGGGCCGCACTCCTGCCTGCCTCTCCACAGCATCACAGCTATCCTCATGGCCACACCACAGCCACAGCTCCTTTCTTGGTCATCAAACACCTGTTGTCACACTGCCTCTGTCCTTGGACCTTACATCCAAATTGTGATTCAACGGTTCCTAAATGTCACCATATCCGCGCATGCGTGAAGCAGTCCCCCTCTGTCACTCGGGGAGTCAGCCTGTGTTAGGTGTCAGAGTGGAGGCCTGACTTGTATGCCGTGCTCCACTGCTTTCTGTTTTCGTGTTCAACTTCCTAGCGGCAGGTTAAGTTTGGAAGGGGCAGGTCCTTGTCCTGCTTTGTTCACGGGAAATTCAGCTCCGTGTGCAGCACACACTCAGTCAACGAAGAGCAAATGAGCTGAGGTTCCCACTGCAATAACGTTCCTAACATCACAGACTTGTAGGGAATCGAGCCACAGACGTTTGAAAGGAGAGACGCCCGTGACAGTGTACTACTGTGCTTCCGTTTGTCCGTGCTCTTGGAGCACTGTGACACTGGCACAGCACATTACACCAGCACCAGCTACAGTCTCAGTCTTGAGAGGCAGAGGGAAGATGGCAGAGGAAAGACAAGTGTGAGAAGAGGAGGAAGGCGAGCTACAGCCTCGAGGTACGCGAGGGTCAAAGCTTGCCTCAGATAATCTCCAGCATGAATAATCCAGCCGGGTAATAGAATATTGACCATAATTACATTCATCCTACTGACCTTGTTCTAAATGATTATGGATTATTACTACGGAAGTTATTTTGTTCCACACCAGAGGTGGCTGTATTTCGCTATCAGATGACATGACCTCTAATTCAATAATGTCTGTAATGCACTGGTATCCTCAGATAAAAGCTGTCTATAATGTCTGAACAAAGGTGAATTAGTTATCCAATTCACACACGCAATTAACTCTCTTACTACCTGTGAGCCGTGGAGCCCCTCTGAATTCCCTATTAAACACTGCGTGTGGGGTCTTCCTTCCACCTCACTGTCTTGTGCAGGCTCCATCAGAACAACATTGGTCCCTCACTGCTCCACCGAAAACCTTGCATGCATTATCATAAGACACCATTCCAGAAGGCAGTGTCTCTTTTTCCCGAGAAAAGGGTATTAAATTCAAATGTTATGTCTATTAGAAAAATAGAGTATTTCATTTTCAATATAAAAGTAAGGACGCCTTCGTGAAGAGTGGAAAATAATTTATATTTTCTTCATTATTTTAAGAACATCTGTTTAAACACCAAAAGGCAATACATGTTATGTGAATTTATATTAACATGCTGTAGTCACCTAAATAAAAGAATATTTATTTAAATTCAGGTGTTATCAGGCAACACGGAGTCAGCGAGTGCCTTCTGCCACCTGTTCTCCAAAGCGGCTGAAGGGGAGCCCAGGCCTCTGCTTTGTACTCAAGCGGATGCCAGTGGCTGTGTTCATGAGACTCAGATCAGAAACGAGGCAATGTCAAATGTTAAGCAAACACCCCTGCGTTCCCTCTGAAGGAAGCAATTAATTAATTCTGCAGGGGATGCTTTTTTAGTCATCTAACGTAAGTGTAGCTTTTTAGTGCAGACAAGGGAGCAGAATTAAATCTCTAAATGAAGCCTCGCTCTTTCCGTGCGCACTGAAGCTCTTATTCTGTCAGTAAATCTCCCAGCAACGTGCACACATGAGGACTGTCTGTCCCACAGGTCAGTGAGTGATGCTGGCCAGCCGCCTGGGTCGTCCTGTTCCCCTAAACTCAGAGCAAGGAGGCTGAGCAGGAGTGAGGAGACAAATCCCCATGCTCAGGAAAGATAAGCAAAGCGCCATCACTGACACTCCATCACTGCACAGGTGACTCTCTCCACGGCCAACCCACCTTCGGCGTGCTGCAGCACGAGAAACACCGACTCCTCCGAGATGATGTATGTGTGCAGACACACCATGTTAGGCACACAGCGGGGGATGATGGTCTTCCTGTTCCTGCTGCACTCGCTGCTTTTCCTGAGACCCTGACAGAGAACAAAAAGGTCAGTTGTACCCGCAGTTGCCTTTGGAGCCTGCTGTGCTCAGTGTTTATCAACCAAACTAATCTATCCGAGTTACTCGGGGCTCCAGAAGCCACTCATCTGCTGCTCTGTGCCCCTCGGTCCCCAGAGGCTCCGCTGATGGCATCTGGCGTGAATCCAGACAGCAGAAGATGCCACAAAGCTGCCATTAAAATCAATTACGTGGGTCAGTGTTTTTATTAGCGATGCTCTCAAACTAAGTCATCAGGATGACACACGGTTACTTCTCTGTGACCTCTAAGTTTGATTTTCCTTGTGTATATTTTTAAGGCAGCAGCTAGTTCCATTCTCCAGACACCAGGCATGCCCTGCATGAAGCAGCAACTTTTAAATTCTTTTCCAAAATACTAACGACAACCTCCAAAAGCACACAATTTGTGTATTTCCTGGTCTTGCACCCAGGTTTTAAAAAGCTAGGTAAATACCACTGGGTGTGGGGGCATGGACTGCTCATAAAGAGGGGCGGTCTGCACACGTGTCAATGTGACCGACCTCCTGTTGTGCCTGATCAGCAAGAGAAAAGGGGTGCTCAAGGCAAGCGTCCTTTTGGGTGCCATGGGAATGTTTAATCAGGATATATTTAGAATACATACTATTGCAAACCATTCCAAAAACATTATCAAAACTAAAATTATTCACTTAACTATGTACTGAATTTGCACCAAAGAACAGGCCAGGACACAGCTCTGCCAAGTATCTGCAGAACCAGGAGCTGTACTCACAGCTCAACTGAGGCCCGTGTGACCCTCATGAAGCAGAACGGCACCTCTGAAATACACGCTTAGTTCTTGGATGCATTCAAATTATATGTCCTTAACATAAAACTCTTTAAATGGAAGCTACAATATGTTTATCAACTGTGAAAGACAGAAATAGCAATCACCAAAAACATATGATATCAAGTGCCATGTAAAAGTATTTTTCTTTCAAAAGCATGTTTATGTTTGAAAGTCAATTTTTAAATTCACTAAACATACAAATTTTACTTACTTTTAAAATGAATGTCTGTTCTGTCCTTGTGTCCATTACAAGTAAAACCTAAATAAAAGATACAATTAATAATTTTAGCAGTATATAATAAAACATTAACTCTTTACTTTCAGAGACGAAGAATCAGGTTCTGGTTGTGCTTCTTCCCAAAATTCTAATTTCTAAATAGACGTTTTAAAAACCTTAAATCATCGGACCCAAACAGCCTTGATAAATTTTATTACAATTTTCTTTTCTAAAACTGTTACAGCATAGAACCATCCCTGTGTTTCCTGGATTTATTTTTAAAATGTCTCTTAAAAGTGCGGCGCGTGGCAGGCACGGTGTACCTGCAGCAGTGAGACTGGAAGTGGGTGCAGATGGCGGTGGGTACTAGGCTACCTGGCAATTCTAGGCCAGCTTTGCAAGTGGGGAAACCGCAAAACAGGGTGGCGGTGGTGGTTCCCTCACACGGTAAAGCGGTAGTAATTTATTAAAACTGATGAGGTCCTAACCTTCTGTGATCTCTAAGCAGCCCTCCTAATGGTCTCCACAACTGAGACTCCAGTGCCGTCTCAGGCGTCCACGGGTACTGCTTCTCTACTCTGTACCACCATCAACAAACCCTACTGACTCCATAGTCAACATCCGCCCTGCCCCAGTGCCCCAGCTGACAACCAAGACGTCATGACAGGCCTCCAGCTCCCCTGCACACTGCATAGCTCTATAGTCAATTCTTAAAATACCAGGCAAGGCTTCTTTTATAAATGTGTTTAGATGTGTCACTCATTGTCCCATGTCTGTAAGAAGTGAACCAACGGGGCTGGGGATTTAGCTCAGTGGTAGAGCGCTTACCTAGGAAGCGCAAGGCCCTGGGTTCGGTCCCCAGCTCCGAAAAAAAAGAACCAAAAAAAAAAAAAAAAAGAAGTGAACCAACTCATAAGGACTGCAAGACCTTCACTGCACACACTGCTCCCTCGAATGGCCATCCCTGACAGCCTAGGAGAAGGAAACAGGCAGAGATAGGCTACAAAGGCCAGCTAGCAAGCCCATGAGTGTCTGCCGCCACCGTTCTTTTGGCATTACAGAGGCTGCTGTCATCCTCTCTGACAGCCTCTCCCGAGTGCCTCACCTGCCCTATTTAAGCCAGCCTGTGTAGTGATACAGTGTTATTCACACAGATACCTTCCAGATGTCCTGCAGAGTTCCTGAACCCAAGCTCTAAGTCTCTCTCAATTCTCCAACTACAAAGCCAGTCAAGTCAACAAAGGAACTGCACCTCCTAGGCCTTCCTAACCACCTCTGGCTCCTTCCTCTCCCTCAGTGTAAGCATTTACCACGTCCGACATGGGTAATCAGCATTAGCCCCCTCAGTCACCACTCCGGTTCCACACATAGCTGACTTCAGGGCCCTGGGTGCGATGCTATGATGAAAGATGACCAGGGCGGCCACCATGTGTGACAGTCACACTGAGATGATCTTACAAAGTTCACTCAGGGTCACGATGGCTATCACTATCATTGCAGCTTCTCTCTGGAATATTCCCCCAGTCAGTAACTCAAACCATTGCTCATTTCTCCATATTCAACTCATGTCAATCTCTCTGTCTCTCTTATTAATACTGATGGCTCTTCCTTTGTCTTCCCATTTATATAGTACTGACTTCTATTACGGCATCTCAAACTCTTCAATTTGGTTTCATTTGTTCATTTGTCATCTCCCAACCAGATGTCAAAATCCTTATGGGAATATCACAGTGTCATGGTCCCCAGAGATGCTCACAGCCCGCTCAAGAATCTGTGAGCAGACTGTGCTGTAGAAAGCACTTCACAGAAATAATGAAAGCGGAGCTTACAGATCACCTGGGCTGTCCAGGTGGGTGATGTTGAACCCCATGAATTTCACAGTGATGTGGTAAAGGGGTCTTCCCTGTTTGAGAAGGACCTGGCTAGGATGCAGACCCACCCGCACAGGCAAGAACCAAAGGGGCACGTCTAGAAGCTCAGAGGGAGCCTGAGAGAAGCAGGCAACGTTTAGAAGCAAAGAGCAGCCCTCAGCTAACCAGCAGCAAGGAGACAGCTCACCCCTCTAAGTGCACAGGCAGGGCAGCCTGTTAGCAGTGTGAGTGTGCATGGCGGCAGGTCCTCCACACACCAGAGAGGCCTCCGACTCACACGATCCTAACATAATGAGCACAGGGTCTTCAGACAGCTAACTCTGCTGGCGTTGCCTATGCTGACAGTAGGGTAGCAATGGTGTTTCTGTTTCAAGTACACAACTGGCAGGTTTAATAAGAACACAGAAGGCAAGGTGCGAATGGAGTTTGGAAACAAAGTCAGGACCGAGGGCAGAAAGTACAATCATGGGGCGCTCTCAACATCCCATCTCTAACCAACCAAGTTCAAGGGTCAGCAAACAACTGTAAACTGTTAACTGATCCTCCTTTAAAAACTACCAAGCAAAGAAGGGTGAAATGTGTCCCTGGACAGCTGGCTCCAGTGCGACATCTCTCACTGCCTACCTGTCCTGCACATGTGCAAACAGTGTGCTAGTTACACACTTGGCACACGGGAGGTGGGAACGAAAGCAGCCAGAAAAAGGACATAACAAGGAAAGAGCAACTTGCACGTGAGAGACGGAGCACGAGGTGGGGTAGCCACCCACCCACTCAAAGGAGCCCCTGTGAAGGACTGACAGGAAACCCTGCAGAAAGCATGAGGAAATGACAGGAGCCATCCTGCCCCGAGGAAGCCTTTCAGAGGTGAAGAATACCGGAAGAAAAACTATGAAAGGATAGTGGACCGCCAGTTCAGGAAAGGCGCGGGCTTCGGTTGCTATCACACAGAGAGACTTCAACTGCCGGCAGGGCTCCTGACAATTCTCTACAAAAAGACCCTCCAAGGCATGGAAATGCTCTCGTAATCCTTGAGTCCTGAAGGCGACCTAATGGTCTCTTCCACACACACAAGGCGATGGACAGTGGCGGGCTCTATGGAGGCATCTGTGCTCCTAGCTTTCCATCTCCAGGCTAGCATCTCCAGGTTTTTACATCCGCCTACAACTCTTTGTGCTACTCCCCAGAGAGCTGACCATGTTTGCAAGGACTCAGGTCTACGTGGGGTGGAAACACTTCTGCAGATGGAAGGTAAGGTCGGACAGCTTCTTTTTCTTACCAGAAGCCTCCGCTGTCAGAACAGAATACTCCTGCAGGAATGGGGGTGCACTTTCCTCTGCTTGCCAGTCTCCCTCAGCCGTGAAGCATGAAGCAGAAGGCGTAAAAGGACCGGTGAGGACGGACAAACCTGGCAGGAAGCGCGGGTGGATCCAGGCTTTCTCCTCTCACCAAGTTTGCTTGCCGCTCGACAACGTTCACATTGAGGTAATAAACACAAGAACATATGTGATTTTTTTTAAATGTGCCCTTTGACTGTCAATTCCACCCAAACAGGTGTTGCCTAAATGATTATAAATTGGACTCTGGGTACACCTCTTCAACTGAGCCGTACAGGGCTGGTGGTAATGTAATTAGACCTAGGAACATCAGGCTGGCGACTGCTCCCCATCTGCTTGGCAATAATGTTTAGTTAACAATAGTCTTTAAAAGAAGCACCTTCAACTTTCATTCTTAAAGTTATTTATAGTGCCGTTCTTAACACGCCAGCACTCCTGCTAACAAGAGCTTTAGCCACTAGGAAATTATTAGCCATGCGGCTGTACACAAAGAAGAACGACTGCATTTAACATCTGTATCTCTTCACATTTATCCACTGCAGCCTCATTGAAGTGAGTCCTTAATGAACAGTGGTATAGCATCAATATCATAGCCGCGTGCACACAGATCATAAGGAGCCAGACATGTTTTTAATGCCAACAGTAGGCCGATCTGTAATGAAGCTGTCAGCAGAAAGGACAAAATAACAGCGTCTTTAACCCTCAGACTGAATTTGTTCATATGTAGACTCAAACACAATTTAAAAACTGCTCATGGGTCTGCTCACCTTTATAAAGACAAAACTCTAATTTGTACTAATTTGATACAATTGTCTTCCCAATAAAAGGCTCCTAAAACCATCCTTTATTTCATGATAAAACAAGTGCTGTTGCTAACACTGTCATGAAATAATTGCTGTGGACAGCACATCTTCCTGAAGGAACACGATTAACACATTTCTCTCTTTCATTTGTCACACATACACAGCACACTACATCAGCGTAGGGCCTGACAGGAAGGGCTGCACCATCTTTGCCCACAGTGATACAGAGCATGGTTGAGGGGGTGAGAGCAACTTAGGTCACTAACCAAACTCATCCATGCTTCTGCCCCACCAGAACTATAAACACACACTGAAAGAGAAGGAAAGAGCAACACACAATCGGGAGAAAACTCACAAACCATTTACCTACAGTCGGGGCAAGAAAAAGATGCTTCACTCTCTCCTCAGAACAGGCCGCACTGGACTTGACTACAGTTACAATGCTTAAGTCATTTCTGTTGGGAGCATTAAAACATCACCACTCTGCAGGCACGGCTGTGTGCAGCAAACGGCCCTCCACTGCCCCAGTGATGTGTGGGTGAGCACAGGCTCCCCAGATCTCATCTAAGCCCACCGCACTTCACTTTCTTTTTTTTTCCCAACACAACACTTTTATTGATTCTTTGGGGATTTCCCAGCATAGACCCCCTACCATACTCGTTTCCCAGTCCTTCCCTACACCTTGTCACCTACACCTTGTCACCCACACAAGGACAACTCTACTTGGCATTGAGCATATATTCACAGGGTGTGGTCAAACACGAGCTGAGTCCCTCCCCTCGAAGATCCCTGCTGGCCATCATCTACAGTGGAAGGCAACACCCAACATCCTTCAGCGCTCTCCAAGAATTCCCTCCAGCCCTAGGGAGCATGCGTAGACCTCCACACGGATTCCGTAGGCTTCCACACAGATTCCGGCAACAGCACAGATCAGGAACAGTTCTCTAAGATCTGTGGTTTACGCTGCAGTCCAAAGTCTGTGATCCCAGATGCATCCAGGTCCATGCCCTGTTCATGGGCTCTGTTGATGCCAGTTTGCATACCCACAAAACACAAACGTGTTCCAATGTTTGAGCAGCCCCATACCTACTCTCACAAGCCGTCAGTCTACCTTTGGTCTCCCAGACGTTCTCTGCTCAGAAGGAAAGTTTTAAAAGTCCTGCCCCTGGATACTCAGCTTGCCTCAAAACAGTCTCGCCTCCTACTCTTAAAAAGCTGCTTTGGTAGCAAATGCAACAGGCTTCTAGGATTTATGCACAATATTTTTAAATTTCCTTGGATGGAACCAAATTTTCTCTGTGTTAGAACTTTCAGTTTAACGTGTCACAGAGTCCTGCCTGTGAACTGGAGTAACATGTACCTGCTCCATCACACAAAGAAGGGTAATCTTGGGACAGGCTGAGTTCTTTAAGCACCAATTTAACCCAGAAATATCTAATAGTTTCCAAGATAGAAAACAGCAGATCAAATCTACCAGAACCATGTGATGATAGCATATTCTCTCTCTCTCTCTCTCTCTCTCTGACACACACACGCACACGCGCACACACACACACACACACACACACACACACACACACACACTCAAGTTCAGAGTACCTAAATTTAAGGTGTGCAAGCATCTGTGGCTTCCAAAGGTCCCTCCTTCAGTCCTAATCACCTAGCTACTGCCCGACTACTGCCAAAATCACACTGGGACAAGTGAGGAAGAGCTGTTAGGAGGCAATGGCAATGGGGAACTGCACTGACAGATAAATATCTGCATTTCTAAGAAAACAACGAATTTTCATTTCCTTCAAATGCCCAGGCAGCTGCAAAGGTTTTCGTATGCTAATCTTTTAATTAGAAGGTGTTTAGGCAGTGAAAGCTTTCATATGCACTTCTGATTCTTCATCAAATGTGAACTCCCCAACTTAGCATCAGTATAGCTGGTGGCGGCATGAAGGTTTACCATCTGCTGCTACCCAAAGTCACGGTGGCCACCTTCAGAACATATGCATCAAAGCCCAGAGATGAGAGACTGAAGAAATACTGCCTCAGTCAGCATAAGGGGGAGAGTGAAGCCAGAGGCAGGCGACGGGCGAGCTACCAGAACACACTGAACCCTGGAGTAAGCAGTCATACACAGAAAAGCACCCAAGGTCACTGCCTTTCCAACAGCTGAACCACGGGCAGAAGCAGCAGCACAGCCAAGGGATGTCCCCCAGGCCTGTGTGGTGGGCTTTCCTTTTAACAGAAGGCTGACCCTACTAGAAGAGCCTTCCTCTGAGTAGGCTCAAGTTTAAGGTTTAAGTTGTCTGTTCAGTCTATGAATAGTGAGAGTCACACAACTTACACAGTCACACACAGTGCATGCTGCAAAGGGCTTCTCTCCTGGGCACTTAAAGTCCAAACATTTCCCAAGGAAAATACACTCTGAGACAAGTTTAACAAAATCCACGCAATATTAATTAAAGGGTTGACTGCGAAGATGCAAGCTCCTGTCCAGGCCAGGGCACCGGCCGTAACATCCTGTGTCACACACACGCCCACCAACACTTCATACCACTGAGAACTTAACATGCTCTGCCACCACCAGGATTTCTTTAGACCGTAATAATTTGAATGGTAACAAATGGCTAAAAGTAAAGCCAATGTTTCCAGAGTAATGTATCCTCCAAGAAAGGCTAACAATCATAATGTTGCCATATTGGGAGAAATGTGTCTTTGTGCTTGGAAAATGTATTTGCAAACACTTAGGAAACTAGGGCAGGTAGATTGCAAATTCAAGGCCAATCTAGAGTCAAAAGAAAGGAGAGAGGGAGGGAGGGGGAGAAAGGAGAGAGAGAGAGAGAGAGAGAGAGAGAGAGAGAGAGAGAGAGAGACACCTCCTTGAGGTGATAACACACTCAGCTTCTATACATAAGACCCACCCATCACTGTGGTATTAGTCCACCTACAATGTTGAATCTCAAAAATGTATTCATCTTAACAGAAATTCATCTTTTAACCATAGTTAGAAAAAATGGAATTTTTTATAATTTTTAAGATAATTTTTAGAACAAATTTACCAAGAGCAATCAATCAATCAATCAATAGAATGATGCTAAAACCATCTTCTAAATCAAGTCTCAAAAATGTCAACTGCAACTCGGTTTGTGTTAATGCCAATCTTTTTCTAGATTTTATTTATTTATTTATTTTGTGTGCACCAGTTTTTTGCCTATATGTACATATGCATGTGCAGAGTCCAGGGAGGCCAGAAAATGCACTACGGGCTTGCCTGGAAGCTGTAGGTAAGCATCTTAGCCACCATGAAGCCAGCCAGACACAGAAAGACAAACACTATGCATTCTCCCAGCAGGAGCTAAAGGCAAATAAATGACCTTGTAAGTTTCACCTGCAGAGCAGGGCTAGGAGGCTGGACATGGGGGTGGGTAGGGCTCACATCTAATAGTTGTACAGTTCAGAACAACTACATTAGCACAGTTTTAAAGCACCACGAACTAATAAACATTTCAAGTGGGAGTAGACCGATTGCCCTGCTGGCTGCACACACACAGCACACATGCACTGAAATACGACGCTGCATTCCATGCCTCTGTGCCATCACTGTGTGTCAACTAAAATTCTCTCTGGGGTGGAGCTGGGTGGTAAAGACACAGCACGTGACTTTCTGTACAGCTGGGGGAGACGTAAAGGGCCACAGCTCCTTTGGAAGACACTGGTCAGTCTCTCACAAAACTGTCTTCCTTCTCCATAGGCAACTCAGCAATGAGGCTCCAAAGGAATAAAAATGCTCACACAGAAAGTGCCCAAGAAAGTGGGCACCAGAAACACTAAGACACCATTCAGAGGCCACGAGGATAAACAAACAAAGGCCGTGAGATGAGGAAAGTCCCACGTGTGTCACAAAGTAAAGGACAGTCCACCCAAAGGGCTGCACACAGGGAGTCCAGTGGTGACCCTGAGGGCAGAGAGTGGGGTGGAGGCACTGACTCTGAAGGCAATGAGGACAGACAGCCTGAAGGATAGACAGCACAGTGGAGGCCTCAAGGCATCCCATTTGAACAAAGATGAACCCTGCAGACAAGAGCCAAAGTGAATCTTAACAAGTGAAGAGAGGTTAAAGTTCATTCTTTAGAGGCTACAGATGGCCTAGCACTGCTTCTCTTTGGAAGCCAGGACTTCGTTCCCAGCAACCACAGTACCGCTCACACCCACCTGTAACTCCAGCTCCAGGGGTCCCACACCTTCTTAGGCTCTGCAGGCCCTGCGCTTACACACACATCCACACAGACCCACACACACACATACTTTTTTTAAAATACAAGAAACCATTTTTTGGTTTTGTTTTTATTAAAAACTCACCACATTAGCACAGATCCATATTTCAAGAAGCCCTCAGAGCAGGAACAGGTCCCGAGAATGCCATCAGGTGGCATACATGACAGAACACGGTCTGAGCAGTTGGCCGCCTACAACTGACTACAGCTAGGAGGCTGTGCAGACTGAGACTCCGTAGGTAACTTGTTATAAAGTGTATGTGATAGTTTGGTCTTTGAACACTTCCCAAAGGCCCATGTGTTAGAAGCAGCTCAAAGTGCTGTCAGGAAATAGTGGAACTTTTAGTCAGGGACCCAGGAAGAATGCAAGGGCACTGAGCATGTTCCTTTGAAGAGATGCTGGCCCCTGGCTCCTTAGCTAAAGAGGAGAGACAAAGGCAGTCAGTCTGTCCTGATTGGCTGTCCATCTTACCTTGGAGATCCACAGTGCTGGTTTTTCTCCTTCTCGGCTCTCCCTGTAGCCTGGGTACAGTGGGGATAAATACCAAGGTTACCAGGCCTTGCATCCCCTGAATTAGTCCTTGGGATGACATTTAGAGCAATCAACTTAGAACAGATCTGGTGTGTATGTGCGTGTGTGTGCATGTGTGTGTGTGTGCATGTGTGTGTGTGCACCCTTCCTACACTGTAAAGCACAAATGTATTCTTAAGATATAGACTACGAAGTGCCCCGATCAGAGGCACAAGCCCTATAACCACCTGGCCGAAGATGAGATCCAGACAGCTCTGGAGGTGGCTAACCTGTCTTCTCAAGTTGCCAGCTCTGTAAACAGAGCATAACTTGAAGATTCTAGTCCTCATTTCTGTCTGCATGGGGGGCAGCACAGGTCATTTATATCTCCACAGGCCAAGGAGCACAGCCAAGAGCACACGGGTGGAGAGCTCTGAATGCACGGGCCAAAGTCCACCGCCATCTTTGCAACTGATCACCTCAGGAATCCAGTCCACACAGGAGCTGCATACACTGTGACGCTACTGCCTTTCAGTTAACTTCTGTTCTTGGGCCAGGGACGAATGTGGTTTCTGTCAGGCTGATACCAGTGGAAGCTACGGTGTGTATGGATGGCGACGCCAAGAGGGCACTATCTCTACTTGCCTCTCAATTTTGTTATTAACCTAAAAATATTCTAAAAGTAGTCTTTCTTACATTTTTTCTTTGTTTACAAGTCATTTGTCCAAATCCCCAATGCCTCATACCCTAAAACAAGACAATGTAGGTTATTTCCCAGTAAGTTACCCAGGGAGTGACTATCCCACCTAACCAACCACTGACAATTTCTCTACTCCCAACACCAGATGTCAATGGCTGTTCCACAATGGTACCTCTGTTGTGGGGTGAGTACTCAGTGAACAATACTCCCATCACAGAAACAGCTTTTGTGTGATTCTTCAAATCCTAGGCCTAGGCACCTACCACTTCCTGACACCTGCTTCCACAGGACATGTGTGTCAGAAGGAAACTTGATAGAAAGACAGCAGAGGCAGAGGACAAAGGACCGAGAACTGGGATCTACAAAGGACAGCTCAGGAGAGAGGGAAACAGCCACTCAGAGGCTCTTCTCAGACCTGAGCACCTTCCTTTGTCTCCTGGATTTGATTGTGTGGTTTTTGTTTTTGTGAAGAACCTGCCCAAGGCCACAAAGACACTGCTAAAGAGATGGTAAACACAGAAGCCCTGGGTCCACAGGCCCAAGTTCAGGCCAGGCCATTCAAATCCATCGTGAATTATTTATCCTGTTTCTCGGGTTTGAATCTGAAGTTTCCTTGAAATTGTGGTTTGACGGTTTGACTTTGTTAAATTCAGGTGAAAATTAATTCTCCTAAAACTATAGTCTACTATTGTATCTCACTTCAGGGCCCTGTTGGCATCTGCTTAGAAAACACAGTATTTCTTCAGTTGCTGTATAGACTTTCCCTGCCTGTGCCCTCCACAGATACGCCTGAGTGGGGTACGCCTAGAAGCTGGAGTGAGTCTACCACACAGCATCTACCATCCACAGGTGAGAATGGCATCCCACACTCTCGCACAATGCTAACAGACATGGCAGCCACCCCCTGCCTGTCGGTGCATGCCTAATCAGCTAGCTGCCTGGGAAGCCTGATTCCATTTCTGAGAGAAATGGCCTCAAAGCAAGACAGTTGTAAAAACTACTATTTTATTCAGTTTATACTTTTATAGCAGATGAAGCCGAGGTTTGATGCTGCTTAAAATGTAGCATTGTGATATCACCCCGGAAGTACAGCCTGAGAATACAGCATGCCCACGCCTTACCAACAGTCTAAACCTTCTACAACACAAAGGCACCACACTCTGTCAGGTCAGCCAAGCACCTGCCAGAAATCCGCAGGTGTGCTCGGTGGGAGGGAGCGGGGGCAGGGGCAGGGGCAGGGGCAGGGGCAGCAGATGCTGCAGGTGTACACACCTTCAGATCATCTGAGGTCATCTAGCACACTTACTGTCTCTTCCTGTTATTATTATTCAGTGAGTATGCTTGGCCATTTGAGGAATCTAAGGCTTGTTGGAAAAAGACACAGAAAACATCAAAATCTACTACACAGAGCTGGGCATAGTGGCCCCTGCCTATAACCCACACTTAAGAGGCTGGAAGGACAACCTTGAGCTCCAGGCCAGCCTGGGGCTACATGGCGGGTTCCAGCCACCTTAAGCTAAGAGTGTGTCTCTCTATCAAAACTAAGACCTGCCAGGTGTGCAGTGTGCATCTTTAATCTGAGTTCAAGGCTGGCCCGCTCTACATAGTAACTTCCTGGGCAGCTGAGGCTACTATTTCAAAATGTAAAAGAAAAAGATACATAAATGAAAGTGGTGCACAGGGTGGACCAGTGCTACAAGCATGAATTGAGGCACAAAAGAGCCCACGTAAAAGAGACCTAGATAAACCCAGAGGAAAGCAGAGAACTTTAAAGGAAGGCAGAAACGAACGGTGAGAAGAGGGGCAGACGATGGAAAGTGATGATCGGTGCACGCTGCCCTGAATGTGCTTCAGACCTGCAAGACAGCAACAGCGGGGCCAGAACCACAGAACACCGAGGTGGCAATGGCTCTGCAGGGGAAGAAGCCATGAGCAGCAAGAGAGGCGGGCAGGGGCCAAGTCAAGGCAGGCTGGGGAAGCCCAACCAGGAGGCCTAACTTTCACCTAAGGTCTGTGTGAAGGTTATGCAGGAGTTGTTAGTTGTAGGGTCTCATTTCTATAAAGCACCATCATAAGTGACTGCAGACTCAGTATGAATGATGGAGGAGAACCAGACCAAACATGGAAAACAGAACATTTGAAGATAGGGAGAGAGAATGGGTACAGACTTCAGATTAGACAGGATTCCATCATCCATATTTCAATCTTGTTCCCAGAACAACTAACAAAATGAAAATCCTATATACCTCCACAAAAAAAGAGCCAGAGAAAGCTGATCGCACTTCAAGACTTGGTGGCTGGAAAGTGGCAGAGGAGGCTGGGAAGAAAGTCCTGAGCTATCACAGGCAAGTGTGAGCAAAGCGGTACCCAGGATGTCAACAGGCGAGAGCTACAGGTCTGAGGACCAGAGGGTCTTGGGAAGATCTGGGTGTCTGCACTTCAGACCTCTGTCCAAGGGTCTGGGAACGTACTGCAACAGGAACATGGAAAAGTGGGGCAATCTATTTGTCCAGGGAGAAAATACACAAGGAGGAGCCAAGGGATTGCAACAGGCTGAAAGTCGGGCCTATTTAACTTTAATGGAGGCAAACACTGGAAGGGGCACACTTAAAAATGAGGCTAATCAAAAGACACCCTGGCCAGCTTGAAGAAGTAAATTGTAGTCTAGGAAAGGGGGCAGCAGACATGAGCACATTTGGTGGGAGACACAACTGGGACTTGGAAGAGTAAACTGTTAAAGGACCATGCACATCATCCAGAGCCCTGTGTCTCTGCCTCCTCAGACTCCTCCCGCTGCACTAGCGTCCCGTGCCTACATAGGTCCCTCCATCTAAACAAAAAGCATAGGCCTGACGGCACCTGCCCCATCGCCTAACCGGTGCCTGCCACCTGGCAGCATCCAGTGGTTATCTCCTCCACAGATAAGTAAAAGGCCTTGAGGCTAAGTCCAGTAATGCTGTGTCACAGGGCAACAGGACAGGTCATGTCCCTGCTCCTCCTAGACCTGAGATCAGACAACATAGGCCAAAGAAGGCAACATGAGACGATTCCCCTCACATCACAGTGTTTGGGGTCCTAGGATAAAACTACCCTGATAGTCTTAATTTCTGAAAACATCTTAAGAAACTGAGTCCTTTGGAACAAAAAGAATACTCTATAAATCCAAAAGATCAAGAATTGTGCAATGGAAAAAGGAAAAAAAAAAGGTTGGGGATTTGGCTCAGTGGTATAGTGCTTGCCTAGGAAGCGCAAGGTCCTGGGTTCGGTCCCCAGCCCCGGGGAAAAAAAAAAAAAAAGAATTGTGCAATGGTGTGCTAGATTGATAGACATATCTTATATATACTTAAAACAGTCTTAATTATACATGTGTAACAATGGAATGATGTGTGAGTGCACAGAATACTAACATTAACGTAACTAAACTGTGTCTCTCAAACATACAGTTGTCCCAAGTTCAACTCAGCTCTATTACAAGTAGTATTCTCAGAGAAAGTGTTCTTGCACAAAGCCATGCTGCTGTGGGTCTGTGTCCTAAACATAACCCTCTGGGTAAGCTCCTTCCTCTCGGCAGCATTCCTCAAGCATCTGAAATTATCAACACAGCCCACACAACCTGGCACTCTGAGAAAAGTGTTTCAGCAAAGAGACAGAACAGCCAATCCTCACACACACACGCACACACACACGCACACACACACACCTCAAAACCATCCATAACTCTAGTTCCAGGGGATCTGATGCCTACTTCTGACCTCTGTGGGCACCAGGCATGCACACGATGCACAGACATACAGATCTAGACAAAACACTCATACATATAAAATAAGAATAAATAAGTCTAAATTTTTTTAAAATACAGATCAACATTGCAGAAACAGAAGCCCAGACTCCAAGACATCCACATCCTCACCAGCACCTCACGTGCACATAAGGAAGTCCACATTCTAATCTAATCCAGCAAATGGCAGGTGCTGTTGAAGGAGACGCGGGCAACCTGCTCCCTTGGGTCACAAACGGGGCTAGTACAAGCTGGGAGATGGCAGCATCACTGGCAGGGACACACTGACAGAGTTGGGAGAAGGCGGGACAGCATCACTGGCAGGGACACACTGACAGAGTTGGGAGAAGGCGGGACAGCATCACTGGCAGGGACACACGCGGGACAGAGGTGTACTTTTTAGCCTGACTTAGCTCTTCGGCTCTAATAGCTAAGTCCTTTTAGTCACTATGGAAATTCTCTACTTCTGTAGCTCTAAAGCTGTTGTCACTCACAGACTGGCACACTTGTTAGGAGCAACCGCTTCACAACACTTTACTGAGAATGAAAGAGAAGCTTGGCAGAAAACTTGAACATCCCGGCTACAACAATCTGACAATGAGAAGATGCAGCTGTAGAAAGAGACACGTCTGGATTCAAACTCATGCCCTGTCTCAACACAACATGCATCTGTGACCTCCTGAGTTCCGGTCTAGACAGTTTGCAGAGACCACAGAACCCTGCACAACACACAGACCGGCTGTGACGCAGAGGCTGCCCCTTGACCATCCAGACCTCACGTGAAGGTGCAGCGCCTGCCCTGCATCTGCAGACCCAGCAGCTGCTGTGGGGCTACTCTCCTGTGTGGTAAAACTCTAACAGTGACTGTGGCACTACAGCTTGGGATGAAGACATCATTAAAGACACATCTTTATTCAATAAGGTCGTTTGTTTTTAGTTTTAGATACTCTCTTTAGAACAGTTTGACAAAAGTGCAGTCCCAAACACAACTTTGCCCGAGGCCACAGCACAGCCACACTCAGCACTCCACCACAGACCCGGCTCTGTGGGGCGGCAGTATTTACTCAGTTCCTGAGTGGATGGACAGGCATCTGCCCAGATGTCCTGTTCCTCCGCTGTGAGTTTAACAGGCATTGCTTTTAGGGGTGTGGTAGCGAATTGTACAGTGACTAAACTCATCACATCTAAGCTGTTCATGCACAAGATGGAGTGACACAGATCTGGTTTCTGATATAAAGATATTTCTTCCATAATTATCCTCTCTATGGCTTAGGAATCTCACTGATGCTCAGAGAGCTGCCCTTTAGTGTGGTTAATTTCCTATTGGTCTCCCTGTTTTCAGTTCCACTGACATCCACTCTAATGGTTTCCTGTCTTCCTTTTCTAGATTCCCACAGTAGAAGTGTGGACTCCCGAGCCTGCTTCTTTCCGAACCCAGGCAAGTACTCCTACAAAGCCCTCCCAACTGCTTCCTGTGCATCTCTAATCAAGAAAATACCAGAAACACAGGTACATGGGTCACTCTGCAGCCATCAGATCAACAATTAAAATCTCTAAAAGCTGCACCATGCCTGAGCTCACCTACTTGTCAGTCACCCTCTGTATCTTACAGGGAGTTTTCTCTACGTATTTTTCTCTTCCGGAGTCACTCCCACAGATAACCTGGCATGGCACGGGACAGAGATGAATGAAACCAGGGACACAGGAAATAAGGACTCATCGGCTCTGGAGGCACATCATACCAAGGCTGAGCTAATTCACCGTGGGACAGCATGCCCTGCTAAGTATTCTGCTGAGGTCTGTAAGAGGCACTGTTGTAAATCCTGCAGTAAACAGTCTGTGGGCACAGGACAGCGTGTGCTCCACCACCTACTGTGGGTGCAGTCTGCACAGTGAGACAGTCTAGTGCTCTCCCGGACTAGGGCCTCAGATGCACTCATGCAACAGTTCCAGGATATCACTGCATAGTGAGCAGTACTCTGCATGTCCACGGACTTTCCACGCACAGCCAACTACTGACAGGTATTTATGTGTGGGGGAGGAGTGGGTATGTGGGAGTGAGCGTCCCACAGCAGGTGTGTGGAGGTCACAAGATGACCTGGAGCAGTCAGCTCTCTCTCCTTCTACCATGAGGCTCCCAGTGGGCTCAGACCTTCAGGCTTGGCCACCAAGGGCCTTTTCTCCTGGGCATTTTAAATGCTTTCATTTTTAATTTTTGAATTCCCTTTGAGATATCTTTAGCCCAGATGCCAGTTAATTGCAAATGTACTACAAGATGCCTGGTGTTCTGAGCTCCTGTTACCTTCCACCTCTTTTTTTTTTTTTTATTTAATACTTAATAATAATTCTTTGGTTTCCGGGCAAACATCCCCCTCCCCCCTCCCCTTCCTTATGGGTGTTCCCCTCCCACCCTCCCCCCATTGCCGCCCTCCCCCCAACAGTCTAGTTCACTGGGAGTTCAGTCTTAGCAGGACCCAGGGCTTCCCCTTCCACTGGTGCACTTACTAGGATATTCATTGCTACCTATGAGGTCAGAGTCCAGGGTCAGTCCATGTATAGTCTTTAGGTAGTGGCTTAGTCCCTGGAAGCTCTGGT
Source organism: Rattus norvegicus (assembly GCF_021556685.1). Taxonomy (NCBI): domain Eukaryota; kingdom Metazoa; phylum Chordata; class Mammalia; order Rodentia; family Muridae; genus Rattus; species Rattus norvegicus. Next base: position 104,990,272 of record NC_141546.1, read on the forward strand.
TGCTTGGCATTGTTGTACATATGGGGTCTCGAGCCCGTTCAAGCTCTTCCAGTTCTTTCTCTGATTCCTTCAACGGGGGTCCTATTCTCAGTTCAGTGGTTTGCTGCTGGCATTCGCCTCTGTATTTGCTGTATTCTGGCTGTGTCTCTGAGGAGCGATCTACATCCGGTTCCTGTCGGTCTGCACTTCTTTGCTTCATCCATCTTGTCTAATTGGGTGGCTGTATATTTATGGGCCACATGTGGGGCAGGCTCTGAATGGGTGTTCCTTCAGTCTCTGTTTTAATCTTTGCCTCTCTCTTCCCTGCCAAGGGTATTCTTGTTCCCCTTTTAGAGAAGGAGTGAAGCATTCACATTTTGATCATCCGTCTTGAGTTTCATTTGTTCTAGGCATCTAGGGTAATTCAAGCATTTGGGCTAATAGCCACTTATCAGTGAGTGCATACCATGTATGTCTTTCTGTAATTGGGTTAGCTCACTCAGGATGATATTTTCCAGTTCCAACCATTTGCCTACGAATTTCATAAAGCCGTTGTTTTTGATAGCTGAGAAATATTCCATTGTGTAGATGTACCACATTTTCTGTATCCATTCCTCTGTTGAAGGGCATCTGGGTTCTTTCCAGCTTCTGGCTATTATAAATAAGGCTGCGATGAACATAGTGGAGCATGTGTCTTTTTTATATGTTGGGGCATCTTTTGGGTATATGCCCAAGAGAGGTATAGCTGGATCCTCAGGCAGTTCAATGTCCAATTTTCTGAGGAACCTCCAGATTGATTTCCAGAATGGTTGTACCAGTCTGCAATCCCACCAACAATGGAGGAGTGTTCCTCTTTCTCCACATCCTCACCAGCATCTGCTGTCACCTGAGTTTGTGATCTTAGCCATTCTCACTGGTATGAGGTGAAATCTCAGGGTTGTTTTGATTTGCATTTCCCTTATGACTAAAGATGTTGAACATTTCTTTAGGTGTTTCTCAGCCATTCGGCATTCCTCAGCTGTGAATTCTTTGTTTAGCTCTGAACCCCATTTTTTAATATGGTTATTTGTCTCCCTGCGGTCTAACTTCTTGAGTTCTTTGTATATTTTGGATATAAGGCCTCTATCTGTTGTAGGATTCGTAAAGATCTTTTCCCAATCTGTTGGTTGCCGATTTGTCCTAACCACAGTGTCCTTTGCCTTACAGAAGCTTTGCAGTTTTATGAGATCCCATTTGTCGATTTTTGATCTTAGAGCATAAGCCATTGGTGTTTTGTTCAGGAAATTTTTTCCAGTGCCCATGTGTTCCAGATGCTTCCCTAGTTTTTCTTCTATTAGTTTGAGTGTATCAGGTTTGATGTGGAGGTCCTTGATCCACTTGGACTTAAGCTTTGTACAGGGTGATAAGCATGGATCAATCTGCATTCTTCTACATGTTGACCTCCAGTTGAACCAGCACCATTTGCTGAAAATGCTATCTTTTTTCCATTGGATGGTTTTGGCTCCTTTGTCAAAAATCAAGTGACCATAGGTGTGTGGGTTCATTTCTGGGTCTTCAATTCTATTCCATTGGTCTATCTGTCTGTCTCTGTACCAATACCATGCAGTTTTTATCACTATTGCTCTGTAATACTGCTTGAGTTCAGGGATAGTAATTCCCCCTGAAGTCCTTTTATTGTTGAGGATAGCTTTAGCTATCCTGGGTTTTTTGTTATTCCAGATGAATTTGCAAATTGTTCTGTCTAACTCTTTGAAGAATTGGATTGGTATTTTGATGGGGATTGCATTGAATCTGTAGATTGCTTTTGGTAAAATGGCCATTTTTACTATATTAATCCTGCCAATCCATGAGCATGGGAGATCTTTCCATCTTCTGAGGTCTTCTTCAATTTCTTTCCTCAGTGTCTTGAAGTTCTTATTGTACAGATCTTTTACTTGCTTGGTTAAAGTCACACCGAGGTACTTTATATTATTTGGGTCTATTATGAAGGGTGTCGTTTCCCTAATTTCTTTCTCAGCTTGTTTCTCTTTTGTGTAGAGGAAGGCTACTGATTTATTTGAGTTAATTTTATACCCAGCCACTTTGCTGAAGTTGTTTATCAGCTTTAGTAGTTCTCTGGTGGAACTTTTGGGATCACTTAAATAAACTATCATATCATCTGCAAATAGTGATATTTTGACTTCTTCTTTTCCGATCTGTATCCCCTTGACCTCCTTTTGTTGTCTGATTGCTCTGGCTAGAACTTCAAGAACTATATTGAATAAGTAGGGAGAGAGTGGGCAGCCTTGTCTAGTCCCTGATTTTAGTGGGATTGCTTCAAGTTTCTCTCCATTTAGTTTAATGTTAGCAACTGGTTTGCTGTATATGGCTTTTACTATGTTTAGGTATGGGCCTTGAATTCCTATTCTTTCCAGGACTTTATCATGAAGGGGTGTTGAATTTTGTCAAATGCTTTCTCAGCATCTAATGAAATGATCATGTGGTTTTGTTCTTTCAGTTTGTTTATGTAATGGATCACGTTGATGGTTTTCCGTATATTAAACCATCCCTGCATGCCTGGGATGAAGCCTACTTGATCATGGTGGATGATTGTTTTGATGTGCTCTTGGATTCGGTTTGCCAGAATTTTATTGAGTATTTTTGCGTCGATATTCATAAGGGAAATTGGTCTGAAGTTCTCTTTCTTTGTTGGGTCTTTGTGTGGTTTAGGTATAAGAGTAATTGTGGCTTCATAGAAGGAATTCGGTAGGGCTCCATCTGTTTCAATTTTGTGGAATAGTTTGGATAATATTGGTAGGAGGTCTTCTAGGAAGGTCTGATAGAATTCTGCACTAAACCCGTCTGGACCTGGGCTCTTTTTGGTTGGGAGACCTTTAATGACTGCTTCTATTTCCTTAGGAGTTATGGGGTTGTTTAACTGGTTTATCTGTTCCTGATTTAACTTTGGTACCTGGTATTTGTCTAGGAAATTGTCCATTTCCTGTAGATTTTCAAGTTTTGTTGAATATAGGCTTTTATAGTAAGATCTGATGATTTTTTGAATTTCCTCTGAATCTGTAGTTATGTCTCCCTTTTCTTTTTTTTCTTTTTTTTTTTTTTTGGTTCTTTTTTTCGGAGCTGGGGACCGAACCCAGGGCCTTGCGCTTCCTAGGCAAGCGCTCTACCACTGAGCTAAATCCCCAACTCCATGTCTCCCTTTTCATTTCGGATTTTGTTAAATTGGACACACTCTCTGGGTCCTCTCGTTAGTCTGGCTAAGGGTTTATCTATCTTGTTGATTTTCTCAAAGAACCAACTTTTGGTTCTGTTGATTCTTTCTATGGTCCTTTTTGTTTCTACTTGGTTGATTTCAGCTCTGAGTTTGATTATTTCCTGCCTTCTACTCCTCCTGGGTGTATTTGCTTCTTTTTGCTCTAGAGCTTTTAGGTGTGCTGGCAAGCTGCTGACATATGCTCTTTCCTGTTTCTTTCTGCAGGCACACAGCGCTATGAGTTTTCCTCTTAGCACAGCTTTCATTGTGTCCCATAAGTTTGGGTATGTTGTACCTTCATTTTCATTAAATTCTAAAAAGTTTTTAATTTCTTTCTTTATTTCTTCCTTGACTAGGTTATCATTGAGTAGAGCATTGTTCAATTTCCACGTATATGTGGGCATTCTTCCCTTATTGTTATTGAAGACCAGTTTTAGGCCGTGGTGGTCTGATAGCACGCATGGGATTATTTCTATCTTTCTGTACCTGTTGAGGCCTGTTTTGACCAACTATATGGTCAATTTTGGAGAAAGTACCATGAGGACCTGAGAAGAAGGTATATCCTTTTGCTTTAGGATAGAATGTTCTATAAATATCCGTTAAGTCCATTTGGCTCATGACTTCTCTTAGTCTGTCTATGTCTCTGTTTAATTTCTGTTTCCATGATCTGTCCATTGATGAGAGTGGGGTGTTGAAATCTCCCACTATTATTGTGTGAGGTGCAATGTGTGATTTGAGCTTTAGTAAGGCTTCTTTTATGTATGTAGGTGCCCTTGTATTTGGGGCATAGATATTTAGGATTGAGAGTTCATCTTGGTGGATTTTTCCTTTGATGAATATGAAGTGTCCTTCCTTATCTTTTTTGATGACTTTTAATTGAAAATTGATTTTATTTGATATTAGAATGGCTACTCCAGCTTGCTTCTTCTGACCATTTGCTTGGAAAGTTGTTTTCCAGCCTTTCACTCTGAGGTAGTGTCTGTCTTTGTCTCTGAGGTGTGTTTCCTGTAGGCAGCAGAATGCAGGGTCCTCGTTGCGTATCCAGTTTGTTAATCTGTGTCTTTTTATTGGGGAGTTGAGGCCATTGATGTTGAGAGATATTAAGGAATAGTGATTATTGCTTCCTGTTATATTCATATTTGGATGTGAGGTTATGTTTGTGTGCTTTTCTTCTCTTTGTTTTGTTGCCAAGACGATTAGTTTCTTGCTTCTTCTAGGGTATAGCTTGCCTCCTTATGTTGGGCTTTACCCTTTATTATCCTTTGTAGTGCTGGAATTGTAGAAAGATATTGTGTAAATTTGGTTTTGTCATGGAATATCTTGGTTTCTCCATCTATGTTAATTGAGAGTTTTGCAGGATACAGTAACCTGGGCTGGCATTTGTGTTCTCTTAGGGTCTGTATGACATCTGTCCAGGATCTTCTGGCCTTCATAGTTTCTGGCAAAAAGTCTGGTGTGATTCTGATAGGTCTGCCTTTATATGTTACTTGACCTTTTTCCCTTACTGCTTTTAATATTCTTTCTTTATTTTGTGCGTTTGGTGTTTTGACTATTATGTGACGGGAGGTGTTTCTTTTCTGGTCCAATCTATTTGGAGTTCTGTAGGCTTCTTGTATGCCTATGGGTATCTCTTTTTTTAGGTTAGGGAAGTTTTCTTCTATGATTTTGTTGAAGATATTTACTGGTCCTTTGAGCTGGGAGTCTTCACTCTCTTCTATACCTATTATCCTTAGGTTTGATCTTCTCATTGAGTCCTGGATTTCCTGTATGTTTTGGACCAGTAGCTTTTTCTGCTTTACATTATCTTTGACAGTTGAGTCAATGATTTCTATGGAATCTTCCGCTCCCGAGATTCTCTCTTCCATCTCTTGTATTCTGTTGGTGAAGCTTGTATCTACAGCTCCTTGTCTCTTCTTTTGATTTTCTATATCCAGGGTTGTTTCCATGTGTTCTTTCTTGATTGCTTCTATTTCCATTTTTAATTCCTTCAACTGTTTGATTGTGTTTTCCTGGAATTCTTTCAGGGATTTTTGTGTCTCCTCTCTATGGGTTTCTACTTGTTTATTTATGTTTTCCTGGAATTCTTTCAGGCATTTTTGCGATTTCTCTCTGTAGGCTTCTACTTGTTCTCTAAGGGAGTTCTTCACGTCTTTCTTGAAGTCCTCCAGCATCATGATCAAATATGATTTTGAAACTAGATCTTGCTTTTCTGGTGTGTTTGGATATTCCATGTTTATTTTGGTGGGAGAATTGGGCTCCAATGATGCCATGTAGTCTTGGTTTCTGTTGCTTGGTTTCCTGTGCTTGCCTCTCGCCATCAGATTATCTCTAGTGTTACTTTGTTCTGCTATTTCTGACAGTGGCTAGACTGTCCTATAAGCCTGTGTGTCAGGAGTGCTGTAGACCTGTTTTCCTGTTTTCTTTCAGCCAGTTATGGGGACAGAGTGTTCTGCTTTCGGGCGTGTAGTTTTTCCTCTCTACAGGTCTTCAGCTGTTCCTGTGGGCCTGTGTCTTGAGTTCACCAGGCAGGTCACTTGCAGCAGAAAAGTTGGTCTTACCTGTGGTCCCGAGGCTCAAGTTTGCTCGCGGGGTGCTGCCCACGAGCTCTCTGCGGCGGCAGCAATCAGGAAGATATGCACCGCCCTTTCCGGGAGCTTCCGTGCACTAGGGTTCCAGATGGCGTTTGGTGTTTTCCTCTGGCGTCCGAGGTGTGTGTGCAGAGTGCAGTCTCTTCTGGTTTCCCAGGCGTGTCTGCCTCTCTGAAGGTTTAGCTCTCCCTCCCACGGGATTTGGGTGCAGAGAACTGTTTATCCGGTCTGTTTCCTTCAGGTTCCGGTGGTGTCTCAGGCGCAGGGGTCCTGCCGCTCCTGGGCCCTCCCCTACGGGAACCCAGAGGCCTTATACAGTTTCCCCTTGGGCCAGGGATGTGGGCAGGGGTGGGCAGTGTTGGTGGTCTCCTCCGATCTGCAGCCTCAGGAGTGCCCACCTGACCAGGCGGTGAGGTCTCTCTCCCACGGGGTTTGGGAGCAGAGAGCTGCTGCGGGCCGGGATCCTCGGGTGTGGGAATTCCGGTAAACACAGGAAGTGCCCGGTCCTAGAGGAATTTTGCCTCTGTGTGTCCTGAGTTCACCAGGCAGGTTTCTTGCAGCGGAAAAGTTGGTCTTACCTGTGGTTCCGAGGCTCAAGTTTGCTCGTGGGGTACTGCCTAAGTCTTCTCCGCGGCGGCAGCAACCGGAAAGATCTGCGCCGCTCTTTCCGGGAGCCTCCGTGGGATCCGCGGGTGTGGGACTTCCTACCTTCCAGCTCTTACAAGGGAATTACAGCTGCAGTTCTTCTAGTTACCACAGATTGTTTTCAGCCCTATACAGGGGAGGAGTGCCCACATACCATAGTATATCCTGTTGTTTGGTGATGACACTGGGTCCTTCTCTGTGCCAGTTATCCCCTGACTTATGAGAACATCGCAACCTCAAATCCTAACTGGGGATTTTCAGATCTATTGGTCTTAGCCTCACAGGCGTTCATAACAGTGACGCCTGGTGTCTGCGTGCTTAGAACGCATGGCTTAGTGCTCCTCCATCACTGTATGCTGCTCTGTGTCTCTACGACCCTTTGATCTGAAGCCTCCTCGTCTGCCACTGGAGATACTCTTGCTGTTGTCTGAGGAATGCTGCATGGGTCTTTCCCATACCCTCGCCCTAAACCCCTTTTTTCTTTTTTAACATTTATTTATTTCATGTATGTGAGTACACTGTAGCTGACTTCAGACACACCAGAAGAGGGCATCAGATCCCATCACAGATGGCTGTGAGCCACCATGTGGTGCTGGGAATTGAACTCAGGACCTCTGGAAGAGCAGTCAGTGCTCTTAACCACTGAGCCATCTCTCCAGCCCAACACCCTAAACCTCTTATATCGTTGTATCTGAAATGAATTTCTTGTACATATCACAGAGCTGAGTCATATTTTTAATGCACTCCGATCATGTTTTCTTCAACCAACAAAATTAGATTACTTATATTTAGTGTAGTTGATAATGTGTCTGCGCTTACATCGGTATGAGTTTTTAAACTTATTCTGGGATTTTGTTGTTTTCTGTTTACTACTTCTACTTTATTATGAATCAACTGAATATTTTTAGAATTCTACGATAGGCTGGATGTGGTGGCCCATGCCTGCAATCTCAGCATTCAAGAGGACAGGGTATGAGAATCATAGCTCAAGGCTACATGCACGTGGCATGACTGTGCACCCACAATAAACAAATATATATGTATTTACTTCAGTTTATCTACAGAGCTGTGAGTGGCATCTCCAGTTACAATCAAAAATATATACATGTAACATACATACACCATATACATGTAACATACATACACCAACCACAGTGGTGACTGGAGTCATCACTTTATCAAGTGTGGGAGTGTCCCTCTCTTTCTATGCTTTCTATACGCTCCCTTATTTATGAATTGTCTTTAATGCGTTTTTTCTACATATATTTAAAACTACATCGTGGCTGGTTTAGCCATTAAACATCGAGGCTCACAACCAAAACACATAAAACTCGATCAGATAATCTCGCAGATCCGACTTTGGCCATAACAAGCTTTAGGAAATAGGTAGCGTGGCCTGAAGACTCTTTTCCATGTTAAGGCACTCGTCTTGCACTTCTGCTTGGAAAGTGTGTCGTTCGGTGCGAGTCTGCTGGTGGCATGGCGTTATTTGCCTGTCATCTGACAATGTCCACATTTCCCCTCATTCTCTTTATGTTTTTTTAATGAGGTAGGTCCACTAGCTGTCTGGACTAGATCTGGCTGAACTCAACCCGAGATGTGCCTGCCTCTGCCTCAAGCACTGAGATTAAAAGTGTGTCCACCACACGAGGCTTCTCCCTCCATTCCAGAAAGGCATTTTCTCAGCATACAGAAGTCCAGGTGGCAGCTCTATCCTTTAGAACCTATGTCATGCAGTGTCCTTTGACCTCTAGGGCTTCTAAGGTCATTTGGTGTTCCTCCCTCCAGTTTTTTCTTGCTTCCCAAGCACTGGTTTTTAGAAGCTGGCTGAGGGGCCAGCCAGTGGATGTTGGTGAGTCTGCCCTATTTTGGGTTCACACAACTCCTAACCTTAGGCTTACAAAGACCTGAGGTGGTCAGAGAGCTCAGTCACAGACTATCTCTTCAGTTCCTGAGTGAGTTCACAGGCTCCTTGGTGATGTGGAAACTTAAGGGTTCTTTGGAAAATCATTTAGATGGTGTTCTGCTGGGGAAAACACATTAAGAAACATTTAGCTGAAGCAGACACAGATGAAAGGATGTTCTGCTAAAGCAAGCATGTGAAAGGACATGTGGTAACAACACACATGTATTGGTCAGCCTTACACTGTATAGCTGGGCTGCATTTGTCGGGACTCCATAGAGAGACACCCTAAACCTTCTGGTGGTGAGCTGCAGTTTGCTGCACCTTCCTCAGACTCAGGCTGGTTGGCAGAATGATGTCAGTGAGGCACGTGCTGAGCAAGACTGAGGAGGACGTGTGGTGTGTGGAGGTTTTAAGGACTGGGAGGACAGTGACAGAGGCTGAGCTAGGCTTGCTTAGAGCCAGCTGGGCAAGCTTGTGGGTCTCAAGTATTCACTGATCGTAGTTTCCCTGGTCCCTCCTGCTAACTCGAGCTGAGGCTGAGGCCTGGCTGTCTCTGCTAGGTCGTGCCACCACTGCTGATTCCTGTTGCTATCATGATTCCACCCAACTGGACTCCTGTGTACCAGTGAAGTATTTGCGAGTGGATCGAGCTGCTGCTGCTGACCTGTGAACTGAACTGCTGACTTCCAGACAACACAGATGGGAGTCGCTCCAAAGAACCTTTCTAAACAGGTCCACTCCCCACCCTCACCTCCACCTCCACATCCTTTCTTTTCCATTACCTCTGGTGGGTAGTAGGCTAGAAGAGAGGTTAAAGAGTTCAAGAACCCTCATTAAAACTAAGGTTTGTGCGGTTGGGGATTTAGCTCAGTGGTAGAGCACTTGCCTAGCAAGCACAAGGCCCTGGGTTCAGTCCCCAGCTCCGGAAAAAAAGAAAAAAGAAAAGAGAAAAAAAGACAAAAACAAACTAAGGTTTGAAGAAATGAAAGTTACCCTCAGGCTCAGCCGCTCTTGGTCCCAGGCCCCCCACCATCCTCCTGCTTTTGCATTTCCGTCCACCTGTGCTGTGGGAACTGAAGAAGGCACTGACCATGCGCGACAATCCCAAGTGTTCTGTCGATGCTCCCTGAGTACAAGCAGGAGCCCGTCCTGTACTCTTCCCCGTCCTTTCTTCGTTTGTCTTGTGGGCTTGTAATTATTCACTGAACCATATTTACAACACCATTTCAGTCCTCATTTCAGAACTGTACCTGCTGACTACACTTCCCCCTCAACTGAGGTCCTCCTTTTCTCATCAGTCAAGTGGCTGTCCTCAGAACTCGGGGCAGCACGGCACTGTGCTGCTATGTGGAAGGCACACTGGGCCTTTGCTGCAGCCTTCTGTGCTGTGCCTGAGCTGCAGCCACAGCCTTGGTCAGTCTTATTTTGGATGACTTGGTCAGGTTTGGTCTTGACTATACCTTTTCTAGCACCCACCCTGGCATCTACATGGTGACAGAAGTCCCAGACAAGTCTTCACTTGGGGCTCTCTAGGCCATCTTCCTTCTTTACTGTATTTTCCAGCCTTCCGGTGCTTAACTTAATAATAATTATTATTATTGCACATGGGAAAGGCAGAACACATGAGTGTCACCATTGTGTGTCAGAGTCACTATGGATGTTGAGGTCTGTACCCTCCACCAGCCCTTGTGTTTGTCTCCTGTGCAGACCCCAGAGCTTGAAGCTGAGTTCAGTCGGCAGCAGGACTACAGAGAAGCAAAGTCCACAGACAGTGCTGTCCTCTAAGACACCAACAGGACTCTGACCGTGTGGGCTAGTTGAAGTACAAGCAGGAGCCCTTTGAATTTAGCCCCTTATGGCCCGATGATAATATGAAAATACTGATTAATCTGAGCCCTCAATACTAAGTCTCCCTATGTGCTCTCATAAGGACTTTAGTCAGACATGGAGGAGATAAGTATCCATCTCTCCACACCTGCCAGCCTGAATCGCCTGCCCGATCCTCCACCAGATGAACTACAAAGAACAAATCCTGGCACTGGGCTGACACCACAGCAACCCCAGAGTCCGGCTGAGCAGCACCAGGTGAGGCTGGGACGTGAGGCACATGAGCTCAAAGCAGCAACAGTTCACAGACTGCAAAGCATGACCAGTGAATTTAGGTGATACTGCCTTCCCATCTCTGGTGTTGTCTCTAGATTTTTATGGTTTTGAATTTGTTTTTTAATCCACAAGAAGTGACAAGATATTTCAAAGAGTACTGTCTACTCCTCACCCAGCTGTCCCCAAGGAGGACATAAGCAGGGTCAAGACAAGAGCAAGGATAAGGACTTGGCAATGGCTCATGACGACTGAGGAGGCTGTGATCCGGGAAGCGAGCTGTGTAACAGGGACGTCTTCGGAAACCCTCGCAGCCTTTGATCATCTAATGGCCAAATGACTAAATCGGATCCCCAGTGAGCTGCATGTAAGCACCTGTGCACTGACCACACAGCACGCTCTCACACTTCAATGCTCACAACTGACCACACAGCACACACTCACACATCACATGCTCACGGCACAAAGCATGGCACCCGCCCAGGCAACGGGCTCCCAAGACAATGGCAGGAGCCTACGTGGGCACCCACCAGTTTGCCTCTCATTTTTCTTCTGCTATTGCACAAGGAAAACATCTGCAAATGCATCTGAGAGTGAAAGGTAATCTTCAAAGTTATCTAAGACAAAATCCACCAAATACTTGGCTCCCTCCACAGCATCCCTCTGTGACACCCCCACCACTCACTGGATGCTTCAACTGAAAAGAAGGTCATAAGGTCTCAGGTTTACTCCATCTTTGGTCAAGACTCTAATTCTTAAAAGGTCTATCTAGCCAGGCGGTGGTGGCTGGCACATACTTTTAACCCCAGCACTCAGAAGGCAGAGGCAGGCAGATCTCTGAGTTCAAGACCAACCTGGTTTACAGAGTGAGCTTCAGGATAGCCAAGAAGAAAGCAGGGAGGGAGGGAGGGAGGGAGGGATCTCTAACTATGAGTCCAATTCTCTCTCTCTGCAACTTAAGCTTCTGTAGTTCTAGCTGTCTCCTGGGAGGAGGGAGGAACCTGCAGTCCCACTGCACACCACACCCCTCAGTGAGTCCCAGCACTCCATTTGCCAGCACACACTCATTGTTTCTAACATAACTAAGACTCTCCTGGGTTTAAACAAGCATGGCAGAGCTGCAGCTCTGAAATACCCAAAGCCTACACATGTCTGATCAGGTGAGAAGGCCTCCTTCTCTCTCTGGTCTTCCTGTAACAGGACTCTGAAATCTTCACCAGACACGTCATCTCTGCAACAGAAGGGGCGCCTGCCTATATATGCTCTAAGACTGTATATGCTCTAAGACTATATACGCTCTAAGACTACATATGCTCTAAGACTATATATGCTGAGACTATATATGCTCTAAGACTACATATGCTCTAAGACTATATATGTTGAGACTATATATGCTCTAAGATTATATATGCTCTAAGACTACATATGCTCTAAGACTATATATGCTCTAAGACTACATATGCTCTAAGACTACATATGCTCTAAGACTACATATGCTCTAAGACTATATATGCTCTAAGACTATATATGCTCTAAGACTATATATGCTCTAAGACTACATATGCTCTAAGACTACATATGCTCTAACACTATATATGCTCTAAGACTATATATGCTCTAAGAGCTCTGGTACTTACTCCTTGTTGCATAAAGGATTTTACAACCCCAACGAAGAAATGGAAGGCAGTTCCTACGGTCTGAACACTAAACCAGCGAACAGCCATGGCTCACTAGGGACCTTGTAGAGTGGTTTTAGGGAGCAGTCTCAGATTACACCAGTAGGTGTCACTCTACGATATATTTTAAATTCTTTTCAATTCACTCATTCAACATTGAGGGCCCAGGGTGTGATTGGCATGTGCCATAACTCTAGGCACAAAGAAAATGGTAGGGAGTCAAACAGCACAACACTGTTCTCACAAGGTCTGCATTGCAGCTACTAATAAGACCACTCCTTGGCTTTCTAGATAGAGGTTTATAAAATGCATTTCCTAATGAACTGTAATACAAAGCTGAACTTGCTACGTTAATAAATAACTCGAAATAATTCACAAACAGCAAAATAAAACAGAATCAGAGACTGCTGTCCCAGATCTATGAGGATGCACCCTGGTTGTTTTCTAGACCTGAGTTTACTCAACCCCAAGTTTCTAAAACCCAAATTAAAGGGATTCTTTAGTACAAGAAAAAGGATTTTTTCCTTGAACAACGATCAAAATTTTAAAACCTACCTACTTGTGTTTTGCTAGCAGACATGATGTTATGGTGTTCAAGACTATCTGTAAAGCTGACTGATTCCCAGACATAGAGCTTCTTCTTACCACTTAGAAAACGGCATCTGAGAGGCACTGGTAATGGAGACAGACAGCAATGCACTGTGCCTCAACTACAAAAGCAGGAACTCCTCTGCTGAAAGAGTCTGCTTGTATTAATGTGTGGAACTCCTAGCTAAGGTTCAAAGCACAACAGTCAGAGTCGTAAGATAACGTCTAGGAGTCAATCCGACAGCACGTGCAGGAAGGCAACATGTCTGCACCCGTGCCCACTCAGTTCCCATCTGGTTCAGTCTACTCTCAAACAGAATGCTCTCCATAACGCAAAGGCTAACAGAAGCAGTCACAGGAACACTGCACTGAACAACATACAGAATGTCCTGATGCACAGAATCCTTTACGCTCAAACTTCATTCATAGCTGCTTGAGACAATGACGCTTACAAGAGTAAAAAAACATGAAGAGCTTCACACAAGTTCTGACTTGATGTTCTCTTAGAAGGCTTCAGAGCGTGAGCGTTTGCCCAAGCTTCTCGAGCTGCACTGCAGACTGCTCAAGTGCAACAGGGACTCGCAAGAACACTTCAGCAGACGAGGGGTATTTGAGGCACCAAAAGGAACAAACACTTAGGTGTTTTAGGGACAATCCCAAGAGGTCAAGAGATCGAGATTCATTTATGTCAACTTTAAACACAGCATTTTCTTTGATGTTGCAATAGTAGAACAACCTAGTGTATACAAATTGACAGGCTCAGTGTTGACATCTGGCATGATTGACATGCCACTAAGCTTTGTGGGGCCAGGAGATATAAAAAGGGCTCAGGACACTGGAAAAGCAGAGTTTGGAGTCAGCCAAGTTCAAGATTGTGCTCAGCACTCCTACAAGTTGGCCAAGTGACTTCCAGGCAATTACTCTGTTTTTATATCACTTTCCCACTAAGATAAATAAATGGGATTGTAAGGAGGGTTCCATAAACCATCTTATATGAATGCCTAATATGTGGGTGTGGGCACACAGTAGGTGCTCATAAATGACAGCTACCAGTAAGTCCAACTTCCTTTGTAACCGTTAAAGTAACTGTATCAGTTAATGCTGAACAACCATAAATTCACCAATTGAAGTGGTACTTTAGAAAATTAAAACCCCTTACTCAACTGAACGCCCACAAACACCCCTTCTCCTTGGCACAGATGTATTTTGCATGGCCTTATGTGAGGTGCTGAGATAAGAGCTTTTCCTCGGTTGCTTTGTTACTTTAAAGGCAGATGCATTTGAGTCATTTTCCCTTTGTTTCATATCCCTAAGATCCGAAGCTTCAAAGACAGAGTTGTCAGCATGCAGTCGATTTATGACTGAACTCTTGAAGGGACACTGAAGAATTACCTTGTCAATCACCCCAAGGACTCTGAAGGCCTTCAGCTCCTCGGCAGGGCTCCTTAGGTTCCAAGGGGGCCTTGAACTTAGTGCTCCTGGAGGCTAATGGGAGATATCAAAGATTACACATCAATCAGGGAGGTACTTGAAGGAAGACTGCCTACTGAAGCAAACGCCAGGGCAAAGGAAACTAAATTTATCATAAATCAGAGACGAGAGATAAAAGGAGAAAGTTACTGTTTGTCTGTAATGTAAAATGAAAAAAAAATCAAAATAAAGAAAATCAAAAGGAAAAGGCAAGACAAAAGCACAAGTAAATAAGTCATACCACTGAAAACAGGTTTTTTAAAAACAAAAATTAATGAGCTGATAGTGTTTTTAGGGCTATCATGAAACTGTCTAACAATCAGCTGATCAGGCCTAAGTCGGTGACAACCTTGAATTTACCCAAGACAGACCAAAAGTACTTTAGGAAGAAAACAAACAAACAAACAAACAAACAAAAAATCATTGAACAGAGTCATTTGAAACAGAAGAGGTATAACCTTGAAACAATAGTCCTTTAGTGTTTCTTTATAAAACAAAGTAAGCAGTTAGACACTTTGATCTATACCATACATTTTAAAGGGAATTGGCAGATTCAAGTTCACCAGAAAAAGGGCCAACCAACGGTGAGGAAGAAAATGCCCCATCAATACAGCCACTGCTATTAGAACAGAGCTGGGAGTGATTCATGAGAAAAAGAGCTTTTCCTCAAATATCTGAATATCTGTGATGTGGAGACCAGTGCATTACCTACGAACAAGATCAGTGAATGTGGGAACGGGCTGCTTGAGCACCAGTGAAAAACTCTTAACTTCCCAACTCTGGAGTTGGCTTTGCCCTGCCTGTCAGCTAAGTCCTGAGAGGAGCAGAGCTCAGAGCATGTACAGCTGGATTTATGTCCAGGAGGCCTTCTATAGTTCCTCCCCACACAACACAAGCCTTGTCACACAGGACAGACAGCTTTATCAACAAACTAGATAGAATACAGAGGGGACAGCATGGTAAGAAACCTACTGAGACCCCTCTCTGGACACTTCACAGAGTGGCCTGGCCAGACACAACACTTAAAAATAAGAACTGCACCCTGATTACTGTGGGGGGTAGGGTCAGGGAATTAGCAAGGAGGTTGTCAGGGGGAACTGGGTGCAAGTTATAATGGGAAAATCACCACCTAGGAAAGGGTCTAAAGGCAGCAATTCTCACTGCCTTCAAATAGTTTTGTCATCTCTGGGTGCACCAGGCAAATGCTAAATCCAGACCATCTGGAACGGTAATGCTGGACAGGAGGTGTTTGGTTTGGTTTGAATTTTGTAGGCAGGATCTCCTAAAGCCCAGGCTGGCCTCAAACTTGCTTTGTAGCCAAGGTTGATCTTGAACTAAGGATCCTAATGACTCTTATCTTGCACATGCTGGAATTACAGGTGTGTACTACATCTGGCTAAGGCTGTGTGTGTGTGTGTGTGTGTGTGTGTGTGTGTGTGTCTGTGTGTGTGTCTGTGTGTGTGTCTGTGTGTGTGTCTGTGTGTGTGTGTATCTGTATGTCTGTGCATGTGTCTGTGCATGTGTGTGTGTGTGTGTGTGTGTGTGTCTGTGTGTGTGTCTGTGTGTGTGTCT
Organism: Rattus norvegicus; assembly: GCF_021556685.1. Classification (NCBI taxonomy): domain Eukaryota; kingdom Metazoa; phylum Chordata; class Mammalia; order Rodentia; family Muridae; genus Rattus; species Rattus norvegicus. The sequence goes on from NC_141546.1 coordinate 105,006,046, forward strand.
GTGTGTGTGTCTGTGTGTGTGTGTATCTGTATGTCTGTGCATGTGTCTGTGCATGTGTATGTCTGTGTGTGTGTATCTGTGTGTCTGTATGGCTATGTGTGTGTCTGTGCATGTGTGTGTCTGTGTGTGTGTGCCTGTGTGTGTCTGTGTGTGTGCATCTGTATGTCTGTGCATGTGTATGTTTGTGTGTGTGTGTGTCTGCATATCTATGTGTGTATGTGCATGTTTATGTCTGTGTGTGTGTCTGTGTGTATGTCTGTATATCTATGCGTATGTATGTGCATGTGTATGTCTGTGTGTGTCTGTGTGTATGTGTCTGTGTTTGTGTGTCTGTATGTCTGTGTGTGTGTCTGTGCATGTATATGTCTGTGTATGTCTATGTGTGTGTGTATATCTGTGTGTCTATATGTCTGTGCATGTGTCTGTGCATGTGTATGTCTGTGTGTGTGTCCGTATGTCTATGCGTGTAAGTCTGTGTGTGTCTGTGTATGTGTGTCTGTATGTCTGTGCATGTGTCTGTGCATGTGTATGTCTGTGCATGTGTCTGTGTATGTGTATGTCTGTGTGCACGTATGTATGTGTTATATGTACATGTGTACCTGTATGCACATGCACATAGAGACCAGAGATCAACACTGGATGCTTCTTCAATCATTCTCCACCTTACTGTTTGAGAAAGGCCTCTCCTCGAACCTGCAGCTCACTGATTGGCTTGTCCACTCTGTGGATGCTGAGGTCACCATCCTTGTCCCTGTGCTAGCGTTATAGGCATAGAATGCCATGTTCTCTTCCTGCATGGGTGCTAGGGTCCAAGATGCTCGCACCTTATCAACCAAGCCACTCTCAGCCCCAGATAATAACAACTTCTTTTTTCTTTTCTTTTTTTTTTTTTTTTTTTTTTTCGGAGCTGGGGACCGAACCCAGGACCTTGCATAATAACAACTTTTAAATGATATAATTTGATTTCTTAGATATGTCTCAGCAAACATTATTTGATACTGCATTTTCTTAGAAGCTAAAGTAGATGTCAGAAAACACATCTGTTGCCATCTCCTTCAAAGCTGAAACCTAAGGAGAATGTTTAATGCCTACAAATGTGTATTAAGACCTCAGTGAACCCATCCGAACCATCATAAAAAAGTCTCTTCTACAGGATTTCCATGGTCTTTCTTCCTTCATCTTTACCCTCCCAACCCCACACTCGGTGTGGTACTGACAGGAAGTTGCTCTAATAATCTCTGTTTTACTCGGATGCAAAGGGAGACTCAGAAGGATGAATTGCTTCTACCACAGAAAGAAAATGGGATCCTGACAGACTCAGCTCTCACCCTACTGCTGCCAATCTTTCCATTAAATGCCACACCCCCCCCCACACACACACACACACCACCCCCCCACACACACACACACCATGCCCCACCCCCACACGCCACACACACACACACATGCCACACTCACCCACACACCCACACACACCTCACACACATACACCACACACACACACCACATACCCCCCACACACATCTCCCACACACACATCCCCCACACAGACACCACACACATACACACACCACACATACACACACCACACAGACACACACGTAACACACACACACACGCAAACATGTGCGTGCATCTTGCTGCATTACCAACAAAGAGGAAAATCTGCTTGTAACTTCAGCAGAAGAGCAACTGGGGAAAGTATTATTTTATCTGTTACATTTGATGTTTAATAAACTAAATGCTACGGCATGGCACCCCCCGTCTTCTGTTCACATTTCTGATCTCTTAGATTCCAGAGACAGTTTACTCTGCCTACCCCACAGTATTTAAGGTGAGGGCCACAGCAGTGCCATGCTGCAGACTGTGATGCACTGAATGTCCTGATGGTGATGGCTCTGTCTGGCTCAGCAGTATTCCACAGTGAGGTCCCTGGGAGGTGACTGGGTCTCGAGGGCTCTGACCTCATCATGACTCCACTTATGGACTCACAACTTGAAAGACTTTGGGGTTGTATACTAATGAGATTTAGGAAGTGGGCCTAAGTGGAGAAAATTAGACCACTGGAGACTTGCCTCCCATTCTCACGCTCTACCACAGGCTCTCGGTCTTTAACTGGGCTCTGCCATAGGCCAGAACCAACAGCCAAGGGACCACAGTCTGAAACTGTGAGCCAGTACAAATCATTCCACCTTTTCCACAGCAATTAAAAACCTAACATTATACAGGTCATCGAGAGGCGGCTACAGTGAGGGTCACAGTGGAGGACCAGAAAACAAAAGCCCTTGAATATGAGAACCGTGTGCACTGTCCTCTACCGAGTGGAGAGAGGTGTTCTGTGTGAGAAAGGAGCCATAAGCACTGCAAACAGCAGTGACTTGGAGCAGATGGGAACAGCAAAGGCAACAGACACAAAACTTCTCTTTCTTTGCAGATAGAGTATACGAAGACTATGAAATAAAGCTATCATTTTAAAAACTGCATACTGTTGGCTCCTATGAGAGGGGGAGTCAGTTTTCTTTGAGGGTGTGGCCCCTGATGGGTCTAACACACGCCACTGCGTGGTCCCCAACCATGAGTCCATGGGCAGGCAGCACACCCTGGACTTGTGGGCCAAGAGGGAGGACACCAAGTTGGAAGGGGCGGAGGGAGTGGGGAGTGGATCTGGGAACATGAGGATCATCAGATCAAATACAATGTCAGTGCACAGGAAATTCTCAAAACTAAAATCATTCTTAATAATCTCTTATTTCTTATATGTAGTAACATTTAAATTATATATAACTCCACAAATCTGTTCTTAGACAGCAAAAGGAAGCATCAATCTACAGGATTTAATAAAAAACAGGCTTCAGAAACCAGATCCAGATCTCAGCTTATTTTGTCTTCCTAACAGAAGGACACTGAGAAGTAAGGCAGCTAAGCAGTCTCTGGTGACAAAGACTGGTGGCAGGAGAGAGGACTAACCTCTAAGTGTACCCAGGTAAAGCAATGCATACCTGTAATCCTAGCACTCAGGCCACTGATGCAGGAGGACTGCCATGAAGGCAAGGTCACCAGAGGGCTCCACCAGAGACCCCGTCCCAAAAGGAATTAAACAATGAACTCTTGTAAAAAAGTGTCACCAACTCAGCACAACGTTTCAAAGCAGCAGGAAGTGGCTTCCTAGGCAGCATAGCTGATGTCCTTGATGTAAAAAGTCAGTGTTTCTCTTTACATGTAAGGGCTATTGTAGCACAGGACGTCAAGAAAGATTGGCTAGGTCCGTCTATACCAGGACTACACACATACAAGATCTGATGGCCCAACAGAGATGGCAAGAAAACACTGCTCAACCAGCCAAGGCCTAAGCCTGGACGCATGGCTCTGTGCAATGCTGTCCATAGCTGGTACCTGTGATCCAGTACCTGTGATCCAGTACCTGTGATCCAGTACCTGTGATCCAGTACCTGTGATCTGCAGTTAGCAAACAGTTGAAATCTAGTTGCTATTTCTGTTCTCTAAAAGGTTAAGTAAGGGCTGTCTGCCTTCTCCTTTGAGTCAGCAGTTGACCTACCCACAGTCTCTTTGATTTATTCAGTGTTCTCAGTATGCAATGTCCACCTGCTGTAGATGCAGTGTTCCTCAGATATACACACATTGCTTGAGGACTTATAGTGGAAAATAGGATTCAGCAGGGCTGAGGTGGGCCCCAAGATTCTGTGCTTCCAACAGGCTCCCTGGTGGGGCTGCTGCTGCTATTTCCCAGCCCTACTCAGAATGGAGTGAGCACACCTCAAAACACCTCAGCAGAAGTCATTCATTATTGTTAGGGAAAAACAGACAAAAGGAGAGAAAAGGTATCCAGAACCCGGCTCCGGGTGAGGAAAGTGGTGGGTAATGATCTTCCCTGCACTAGGGCAGGCATGAGGCCAGCTGGGGTTACGTAGAAAGACCCTGTCTCAAAAGAGAAGGGGGAGGAAGAGGAGAAGGAGAAGGAGGGGAGAAGGAGAAGGAGAAGGAGAGGAGAAGAAGGAGGAGAAGGAGAAGAGAAGGAGGAGAAGGAGAAGGAGAAGGAGAAGGAGAGGAGAAGAAGGAGGAGAAGGAGAAGAGAAGGAGGAGAAGGAGAAGGAGAAGGAGGAGAAGGAGAGGAGAAGAAGGAGGAGAAGGAGAAGAGAAGGAGGAGAAGGAGAAGGAGACGGAGGAGAAGGAGAGGAGAAGGAGAAGGAGAGGAGAAGGAGAAGGAGAAGGAGAAGGAGAAGGAGAAGGAGAGGAGAAGGAGAAGGAGAAGGAGAAGGAGAAGGAGGAGGAGGAGGAGGAGAAGGAGAAGGAGAAGGAGAAGAAGGAGAAGGAGAAGGAGAGGAGAAGGAGAAGGAGAAGGAGAGGAGAAGGGGAAGGAGAAGGAGAAGGAGACGGAGAGGAGGAGGAGAAGGAGAAGGAGAAGGAGAAGAAGGAGAAGGAGAACTATTCAAACTCAGAACTTCACTATCTGGCGGAGTTCGAGCTCTGCAAATCCTTCCTAGGCAAATGGCTCACTCGACCGCGCTAAGCCTCCCTTAGAGGCTGGTATACCTAACATTTAACTGCCTGTAACCGAGTCCGTGTCCTACTACCACAGCTCTCAGAGAGTTCCATGTCTTCTAATGACACCTGTCGAGTTGGTCAACAACATCAGCAAACACAGATGTGCTACCCCTGTGCTCAAATCTACAGGGCACTCAGAACATTCTGTGTGGTGACTGATGCTCAATCACCCCTAGCAATGCAGTGTACAATGGTATTTACATGTTTTATGTCCTGTATTTAGATAATTTACTGTGCCTTTTCTAAACTTAATTGATTTTAAATTTTCTTTAGGCAAAATGCTATTTTAAGTCTATTGCACCTTGGAAAAATAAATAAAAGAAAACCACTGTCCCTACAGTCCAGAGTCTACTTAATCGAAGGTCTGCCTCTCCAATGATCTTGGTGCCTTTCAGGTATGACTTACGAAGCAAAACTGTGTTCTGCTGGTGTCTTTTCCAACATTGGTTTGCAAAGGATGTGATTAAAATAATGGGAAATTCAGGTTTTCTACATTTACAACCCAAGAGGCTCCAAGGCTCCAAAGCTCATAAAGCAAAGACAAGGTCTGGACAGCGGGAGCAGCACTGCCGAGGGGGAAGATGGAGGCCCGCACACTGCTGAGAGGGAAGATGGAGGCCCGCACACTGCACTGCCGAGGGGGAAGATGGAGACCCGCACACTGCACTGCCAGGGGGAAAGACAGAGACCAGCACAGTGTTAAAGCCCCAAGCATCTGCGAAGAGATGCTTGCACAAGGATTCTCCAGAGAAGTCACGTCTGCTTTGCACACCATCTGAGAGAACCTAACCACACTGGCTGAAATTCAGATTCAAAGACTGTTAATAAAGAGAAACAATGGGCTCACCAAGCTAATCTCAAGAAAACAGCCAGGCTGCTGCTGACCAACATGGAGGGCAGCCTTCCCAGAGAGCACACAAATGGCAAATGAAAGCAAATGCTTACGTAAAGAACAGTGCCATGTCTCCTCTCTCCCGCAGCTGCCCTCGCAGAGAAAACAGAAATTACACATCAGATCACAGTCAGCAGGCCAGCTCTGGGCAGTCTCTCCAAGTAAAGACACTTTCTCTGTAAGGGACAGAAGCTTTGATCCATAATTATGAATGGCTTCCCTTCACTTGAATAATCAGTGACCATCCAGCAGAGGAGTGTGAGCACCCATCCATCCAGATCCAGAAACATACTCCCCGGGACTAACAATGGGAGAGCTATTCCCAGTACACACACACACACACACACACACACACACACACACACACAGCAGACACACACACACAGACACACACACACATACAGACACACAGACACAGACACACACACACAGACACACACACACATACACATACAGACACACAAACACAGACACACACACATACAGACACACACAGACCCACACATACAGACACACACACACACACACACAGACACACACATACAGACACACACACACAGACACAGCAGACACAGACACAGACACACACATACAGACACACACACACACACACAGCAGACACAGACACACACATACAGACACACACACACACACACAGCAGACACACATACAGACACACACACATAGACACACACACCCTAAAAAATGCAATTTAAAACAAAAATTTTGTCTCTTTCATGGTTTAAGTGACAGAATAGGATACCAAGACTGCCTGCCTTTGGTGGTTTGAATATGCTTGGCCCAGGGAATGGCACTATTTGGAGGTGTGGCCTTGTTGGAGGAAGTGTGTCACTTTGGGAGTGGGCTTTAAGACCCTATTCCTAGCTGCCTGGATGCCAGTCTTCTGTTTGCCTTCAGAACAAAATGTAGAACTCTCAGCTCCTTCAGCACCATGCCTGCCTGGATGCTGCCATGTTCCTGCCTTGATGATAATGGACTGAGCCTCTGAACCTATAAGCCAGCCCCAATTAAATGTTGTCCTTAAAAGAGATGCGTAGGCCATGGTGTCTGCTCACAGCAGTAAAATCCTAAGACAGAAGTTGGAGTAGGGTATTACTGTGATAGGCTTGACCATGCTTTTGTTTGATGGAATGTGTACTTTGGACTTTGGAAAGCAGTGGGATGCTTTAAGTGGGGAGTAATGGGCTATACCACAGGATTGTGGAAGACTTTGCGGCTAAGCATGATTTGAACTGAGGAAGCCTGGTTATAGAGGTTTTGGAAGAGAAGGATTCTAGTATGTGTCAGAGACTGTTCTTGTGCTATTTTGATGAAGAATGTGACCTTTTTTGCCCTTGTCTGAAGAGTCTGCCTGAAGCTGAGGTGAAAAGAGTTAAATTAGTTGCATTAACAAAAGAGGTCTCAAAACAGCCCAGCTTAGACTGTGCTGTGGTTTAGTATCATGAAGAGTGTTTTAATGAAACACAGCAAGCTAAAAAGAAAAATACAAAATGTATTCAAAACGTAATGTTCAAACATTAAAAGGGTGCCAGGAGCTGAACTCTATGTTCTTGGAGATAAAGAGATTAAGGTAGTGGTGACCTCAAAACAAGTCCAGGCATGCTGGTACACACCTTTAATCCCAGGAGACAGAGGCAAGCAGATCTCGGAGTTCAAGGCCAGCCTGGTACAGAGCAAGTTCCAAGTAGAGAGAGCTTAAGTCCAGAGGTGGTGGCTCTGACTTTAGAGTCCAGAATAGAGAGGACTCCTGGGAAAATTGATGCTGGTTAACTGGAGCTAAGAAATTAGTGGTGACTAAGAAGAGATGAACATCACTGAGGTGAAATCTGGGAAGTGTTTTCTGAGAACACAAAGAAACTGTTCCAAGATAGCCAAGGTTGTACCTCATGTTACAGCTGGACTGGGTAGTATGTAAGAGTCATCCAGGTGGTACTGGTTTTGAGGGTCATGGAGAGCAGCTGAGGCTTGGCACTGTGAGAGATCAGGGACGAACATTGCCTCAGCTGCAGTTGACAATCCAGAGCTGAAGGGGTCATGCGAAGAAGGAGAGGCTTGGCACCATGAAGAGACCCTAGAGAGGCTATTGGTGAAGCCTGGTTGCAGCAGAAGACCCCAGCCTACTAGAGATGGCAGTGCCATGGGATAACCACCAAGAACAGCAGCAGTGGTGGACTAGAGTCAAGCAGAGCTGGAGAAGTGACCCTTCAAGCCCTTTGGATCATGTAGCCCAGAAGATAATGTGTGGATCCACGACATTCAAACAAGAAGCTGTGAAGCTGAAGCCGCCTTGGCGCCCCCAAGATGTTACAGATGCCAGAACTGTGGGCTCTCTGCTGAGGAAAGCTGCTAACAGGGAGTGGAACCAGCCAAAGAGCATTGTGCTTAAGTCAACAAAGATGGCAAGAGTTGGAAATCTGAAGACTGCTTTGACATCAGCCAGAAGATAGAGTCTGCAGTTTGTTCAGCTTGGTTAGTTCCCGTGTCCTCTCACTATGACATTATAGAATGGTGATGTATGTCCTGTGATGTTAAAGGTGTGTCATCTGCTTTTTGATTTTGGTTACAGATAAGTGATTGAATGAATCTCAGGAAAAGACTTTAAGCTTTGGATTCTTAACATTGGGGGACTTTTGAACTTGGACTAAATGTATTTTGCACTATGCTATGTTTAGGTCATAGACTCCTAAGTTTGAACCAACCTATGAGGGCCAAGGAGTGGAATGTGGTGGTTTAGATATGCTTGGCCCAGGGAGTGGCACTGTTTGAAAGTGTGGCCTTGTTGGAGGAAGTGTGTCACTGTGGACATGGGCTTTAAGACCCTACTCCTATTGCCTGGAAGTCAATTTTCTCCTGTTTGCCTTCAGAACAAGATATAAAACTCTCAGCTCCTCCTGCACCATGCCTGCCTGGACACTGCCATGCTCCCAAACCTTGATGATAATGGACTGAACCCCTGAATCTGTAGGTCAGCCCTAATTAAATGTTATCTTTATAAAAGTTGCCTTGGTCATGGTGTCTGTTCACAGCAGTAAAAATCTAACTAAGACACTGCCTCTTGGATCAATTAAGGAATGATTGGAATATGTTCTCCCATTTAAAAAAAAAAAAAACATTAGAATTTAAAACAGAAAGCTACTTCCAAAGACTGGACAAATCCAGACAGACCTGACATTAAAGCTATAAAAACTAATGTCTAAGGCCTTATGCCATGGAGACAGGGTTTCAGGGGTTCCAATGGCCTAAAGCATCACCACAGCAAAGCGCTCAGCAGCTACAGGCAGCCACCAGCGAATGCTTGCAGGACTCACTCGAGAGCAGTGTCACCCGGCTGATTAGGCTGCACAGGTATGCACAAGAGCTGAGGCCCAGAAGCTTGACAGCATCTTGCAGATGGTGAGGTTAGGACTGCAGGAAGTGGGATGGTTTGATCTACATTGTCAACCTGACTTGGAATCACTTAAGAGACACCAGGCCAAGTCTGTGAGGATGTTTCCAGAGAGGCTGAACTGAAGGAAGACCCACCCTAAGTGTGGGCAGTACCACAGCAGGGGCTCAGGTTCAGAACAGAATAAAAAGGAAAAGAGAGCTCACGGCATCACACCCGGCCTCTGCTTCCTGATCCAGAGATGAGGCATAGGAAGCTGTGAGGAAGGTTATGGGAGGATCGTTCTTACTCTGCTCTGTGCCTGCCTTTGACAATAACTTAAGAAAATTACAGAAAAGTTCCAAAGACCAAAACTATCAAATATTCTAACCATAAATAAAGCTGAAAGGTAAACAGAGAGGCTAAAGAACACAGAGCTGGAGCCAGCATACCTGTGGGCCTGTGTCAAGCTGGGCTGTGACCCGGAGGCTACAGATGCTCTCTGCACGCATGAGGTACTCTGCTGTCCTTCTCTTCACAGCCTCCCGGCGCGTGGGGCTCGACTCTCCTGAGAGGACAAAGCAAAAGTCTGGCCTTGAGAGAGAGACACAGGCATTTGTAACCCCATCTAGCAGGTTATTTCTTTTTACCCAGTTCACATCTGTAACTGTGAGGAAGAGGGGGAACCCGGGAAATGGCTTCCACCTTACTCCTCCAGGGTTTAGTTTGCCGAAAGCTGACAGGCTGCTCTCTGACTGTGCACTGAAACTCAGCATGTTACAGAGTGTCAAGAATATATAAAACTGTGGAAAGTTCTACAGGGCGGGAAGCCAAGCCCCAGCTCAGGCAGTGCTCAGATTCCATCTGAGCACAGGGTCAGACATGACGCTCAGGAGACAGCACCCAGGACTGACAGGTGCAGTCAGCACGAACGTCCAACCCAACCCAGAACAAAACCACTTTGTAGTTCTGAATAAACTCACACTAAGTGAGCTGTGCACGCTTCATTGGCAACCAGTTGTCACTCCTCTTACACAGGAAAGCAGGAGCATACCTGAAATCCTGACGGTATAAAATTGTGTAAGTCTGTCAGTAAACCTGGGTCTCTACCTCCTAAGAACAGCATCCAAATCCTCAGGACTCCAGTTTGTCAAGCACTGGGTTCCTGCCTCTTCAGGACGGTGCCCTAGCACGTAGGGCACATCTTAGCACCGTTTCATTCAGATGAATGTGTTTCTCCCCCGCCCCGTGTGTGTGTGTGTGTGTGTGTGTGTCTGTGAGAGAGTGTATGTGTGTGTGTGTGAATGTGAGTGTGGGTGTGTGTGTGTGAGAGAGAGAGAGAGTGTGTGTGTGAATGTGTGTGTGAGTGTGAGTGTGGGTGTGTGTGTGGGTGTGGGTGAGTGTGTGTGAGTGTGTGTGGGTGTGTGAGTGTGTGTGTGGTGTGGGTGTGAGTGTGTGTGTGTGAGAGAGAGAGTGTGTGTGTGGGTGGGTGTGAGTGTGTGTGAATGTGTGTGGGTGTGTGTGAGTGTGTGAGTGTGGGTGTGTGTGAGTGTGTGTGGGTGAGTGTGTATGAATGTGTGTGAGTGTGTGTGGGTGTGTGTGAGTGTGTGAGTGTGGGTGTGTGTGAGTGTGTGTGGGTGAGTGTGTGTGAATGTGTGTGAGTGTGTGTGGGTGTGTGAGTGTGTGTGAATGTGGGGGTGTAAGTGTGTGTGTGAGTGTGTGTGTAAGTGTGTGTGAGTGTGTGTGTGAGTGTGAGTGTGTGTGTGAGTGTGAGTGAGTGTGTGTGTGTGTGTGTGTGTGTGTGTGTGTGTGTGTGTGTGTTTAGAACTGACTATTTGGGACTGGATAACCGTAACTTGGGGGATTCCCTGGGGAAGATTCTCTGTCTCTCAGCAGTCAATCATCTAGTGGTAAGGACTTCCCTCATCCACACTGGGACGTCACCCGGTGCTATCACTGTGTAGGTCTTGTGACCTTAGCTGGTCATACTTAAGATTTCCTGGATGCAGCTTGCCTGACATATATATAGATGATACTAGCTCATAGCAGACTTCCTGGTCCTCTAACTCATTCTTTCTCCCCTGTTTCACAAAGTTCCTACACACAAACACACACACACACACACACACACACACACACACACACACACACACACACATACGTGAGCATGCATGTCGGAGAACCCTGCTAGTAAGGTCGCAGTGTGCCATGACCAGATGGCTCCAAGTTTGGTGCAAAATGGAGGCCTCCCTTTCTCAGCTGGGCCTCTCTTTATCTGCCTGTCTGCAGAGCATCCTGAACACAGGTGCCTGACCTTATCAGAAGGATGACCTTGTGCAGAGACTTAGCTCAGCACCCCTCTGGCTTCCAGGTCGCATGATAATTAGTGTAGTAATTACTGTATTGAGTCCAATTAGCCCTTTCCACTGTACCCCTAAAAGCCCTTTACCTGATACAGTAATGTTGAGCTGTCTCACTGAAGCTGATTCCAGAACTTAATCAGTTGGCACTTAACAGTCAACCAAACCCTACCTCCCTCCACTCTCCACCACCATTGATCCTTGTAGACTGGTAGCCAATGGCCCACACCAAAATCAAAAAAGGAAATCACATAAGTAACTGGCACATACTTGTGAAGTGATGTCCCTCACAAACACTGCTGTTCTCTTCTCCGGTTCTGCAGTCCCAGGTTGTGGCTGGGCTCACTGTTTTGGACTCTGATATCCGCCACCCACTTGTAATACTCTGGCAAGCTCCAACTTAAACCTCTGTTTAGCATTTGTTAAGCTTCAATCCCAGCTCTATTCAAAGTGGTAAGCCTGTCTCACACGCTCACCTAAGATTCGTGCTGAGTTATGGAATATATGGCTACAGCCACACGCAGTCCCAATCCTATTTTGGCATCAAATCACTGCTTTTTAAACTTTTGGCTTTTCTGCCACTTTCTAGGCAGTCTCCATAGTAACAAAGAAACAAGGACTCTAAGCCAGCTCCTGCTGCTGATGGTGGGCCACTTCCATGGAAACTAGAAGCATGAGAGAGATGCAGGGAAGGCTTCAGAATGTACCTTCCATTACAGATTATGTGATTCCTCCACTCAGCCCTTCAAAGGCCATGGTGACTGGCAAACCGCAGCCCTGGATGAAGACCAGCCCTCGAGAGGGCTGCCAATCAATACCCTATGGCCTGGACTGAGAACCCAGAGATAAAGCTGCGGATCTCCAGAAGAGCCCCCGACCCATCCCACTGTTCACAAAGTGAGCGGCTCAGACAGGTTTTAAGTGAGTAAAACCCATCACTTAGATGGAGCAGTCATTGTCAGTGGACTTTGTCATCCAAAGGAGAAAGACACACACACACATATATACACACACACACAGACACACAGAGACACACACATACACACACAGAGACACACACATACACACACACAGAGAGACACACACAGACACACACACACACAGGCACACACACACACACAGGCACACACACACACACAGGCACACACACACACACACACAGGCACACACACACACACAGGCACACACACACACACACAGGCACACACACACACACACACACACAGAGACACACACACAGACACACACACAGACACACACAGAGACACACACATACACACACAGAGACACACACATACACACATATATACACACACACAGACACACACAGAGACACACACATACACACACAGACACACACACACACAGGCACACACACACATATACACACACACAGACACACACAGAGACACACACAGAGACACACACATACACACACACAGACACACACAGAGACACACACAGAGACACACACAGACACACACACAGACACACACACACAGGCACACACACACACAGGCACACACACACACACACACAGGCACGTACACACACACAGGCACACACACACACACACACACAGACACACACAGAGACACACACATACACACACAGAGAGACACACACATATATACACACACACAGGCACACACACACACACAGGCACACACACACATATACACACAGAGACACACACAGAGACACACAGAGAGACACACACACAGACACACACACACAGGCACACACACACACACACAGGCACGCACACACACACAGGCACACACACACACACAGAGACACACACATACACACACAGAGAGACACACACACACACACACACACACACAGGCACACACACACACACACACACACAGACACACACAGAGACACACACATACACACACAGAGAGACACACACACAGACACACACACACACAGGCACACACACACACACAGACACACACACACACACAGGCACGCACACACACACAGGCACACACACACACACACAGGCACACACACACACACACACACACACACACACCACACACACTATTCAGGACTGCCAATTAATCCTGTCAAACTGACTGCATTGACTTTTTAAACACCCACATTTGTGGATGTCTGTGAGGGTGTGCAGCAGGGAGCTGAGGTGGGGAAGAGGCACCTGCACAGGCCTGGGGGTTGGGGACTGAAAGCAGAATGGGGCTTTCTTGCAGAGCTCCACCCTTCCTACACAGAGGGAGTTTCCAAACTCTAGATCCTCCAGCCTAGGATGCATTCTCAGCAACTCACCAAGGACCTCTCAGGTAATATCACTGGTCTTTCTTGGCCCAAGCTGCATGGTTTATTAGACTGCTGTTTTCCTGGGCTCCCCAGTCTGTAGATAGCATTATGTCTACTCAAACTCTGATGGCATAAACCACTGAACATAACTGACAGTCACATATCCACATATTGGCTTCTGGGGGCTTCTGGGAGACCATGATACAGTCACTGTCCTGTCAAAAGGGTCTGCTGCCTCATAAAAGCTGAGTTAAATAGAAAAGGGAAAAACAGAAACCACATTCTCTGGACAGCAGCTCTGGTGTTTTACAGCTACAACTATCTGTGTGCTTGACTGAGGAATACTAAACTGTGCAAGAGTCATGACCAATGGGCGCCCCTTCATTGAACTGCACTCTACCTATTTCAAAAAATGTACTTCTTCTCTTTTATAACTGAAAATGAGAGCTCAGGATGGGAAATGTTTCCTCAGTCACAGAAGGAATTTTAAAGTCCACACCTCAGCCAGGTCTGTCCCACCGTGGAGGTGAGGGATGTTCCAAATGCCTAAGTGTTAACCCTGGGTCTCAGCTGCTCAGTGCAGCCTCTGAGATGGCTGCTGCTGGGGCTCCACAGACCCACAGGTGGATTCACCTTGTGACTTTGGAAACAACATGTAATTGGAGGGAGCAAGTCACTGCGCAGGTCTTCTTGGGGGCTCATCCTGTCCTGCCCGGGTCCCTCTCTGCTCTTCCTGTTCCCTGGCTGACAGTGAGGTGAGCTCTGTCAATGCTCCCAAGTCACTCTTCCTCCAACCTCAGGCACAAAGCAATGGACAGCTGACACTGGACCACAACCTCAGAGACTCTAGGCCAAGTTGTCCCTCTGTGGCATCTGGCACAGAAGGGAAAAGGGAAATGAACTTAAAAATTGATCGTTCTGTTTGAGAAGAATAAGAAAGCATGGAGAAGCAGAGCAGGCAGATGACAATGGAGGATAAACCTGAGCAGGTGCACAGCATCGCACAGCAAGGTGCGGTCAGACGCCCAGGCTGACAGGCAGACAGATGCACAGGCATTAGAGCCCACCCACAGCCACACCCTCACCATGAAAGGAGCCCAGGAGGAACATGGAGAACCTAGTTCAAAAGCAGCATCATTATTACACACACACACACACACACACACACACACACACACACACACCCCTACCTACATTTTGATGTAACTCAAAAAAAAAAAAAAAAAAAAAAAAAAAAAAAAAAAACAACTGCCATAGCAGTGTCAATGTGAGAAAATGGTTCTTGCAGGGGAGAAACATCTCTCACCTGTGTTGGTTACCCCAGAACTTACTTGGGAATCAATCTTTTCTCACTTATCTACCAAGGAGAAAAGGGCACATTCTAAGTCACACAGGAACGAGAACCTAGTCCCACCCCCATCAGTAGCTTTTCCACTCCAGCCTCCTCCATCCACCCTCACTGCTCAACAAGAAAGCACTGAGTGCAGAACTGGCCAGCCCAGACCTCTTGGGAGACGGCTGTCCGCATGTGCACCTCACCAGCAATCTCCTGAGCCCCTCAGGGTGTCCTAGCCAGATTTCCAGCGTGTGCACAGAACGCAGTCCCCACACAAGCCTCTCCTGAGCACATCCTACCCATGAGCTCTCGCTCTGCCCACACAGTGGTCTCAGGCTTCCCTGGGCTTCCTCATCCAGCAAGGACATCAGGCCAATCTGTGTGCACTGTGTTGAGTTCTGTTTGTTGCTTTTTCTTTGCTTTTTCTTTTGTTTTTGTTTTACAACTGGGTCACATAAAAGAATGTTCCTATTTAAGATGGCCTTGGTGGCTACAGTTTTTAAGTGATGATTGACTATATTTAATGATGCTTTGTTCTTCTCAGGTATAGCCTACCATTTCCACCTTATGTTAAGTGTTCTGAAAACAAAAGGCAACCTTGAAAGAAGGAATGATTTACCCATCTGCACGTCTTGCAGCACTCCAGTGTGCGACAAGAGCCGGTCAGTCAGGGAATCAGCTCTGTTTTGTATTGAGCCAACCCCTATCAATGTTGTTCTCAAAACCAGTTGTCAAGTGACCCCCTGAAGTGAAAAAGTCACCAAAAGCAGTTCAAGCAAAAGTCCTAACAGTGCTCACTGCCTCCTGGGAATGCTTCCTGTCAGTCACTGGCCTACCAGACACCTGTGTGCGCTGGAAGCCAGAGCCAGCAGATCCTGTGTTAACCGCCCCTGCAGGGCCACTCCAACACTCAACTATTTCTCTCGGCCTTTACCTTTCTTTATTTTATAATTTTAAAGGGGGATAACCAAAAGATTTTCATTTCTTTCAAAATATCATTGCTGGTCATGTATAGGACCGCACACATTTAATCCCAGCCCTAAGATATCAGCCCCACCCGGGACTCCCAGCATGCATCAAGGCATGTACCACCACACCTCACTAAAAGCTGGCTCTCCGGCTGGTCCTGGTCTATCCATTAGTTTCAGTGCCAAGACTGAGCCCAGGACCTTGAGTATGTGCGCCATGTGAACATCTGATGTGTTTGCATGTGTGTATGTGTGCCATGTGAACATCTGATGTGTTTGCATGTGTGTGTGTGCCATGTGAACATCTGATGTGTTTGCATGTGTGTATGTGTGCCATGTGAACATCTGATGTGTTTGCATGTGTGTATGTGCGCCATATGAACATCTGATGTGCCTGCTGTGTGTGTGTGTGCCATGTGAACATCTGATGTGCCTGCTGTGTGTGTGTGTGCCATGTGAACATCTGATGTGTTTGCATGTGTGTATGTGTGCCATGTGAACATCTGATGTGCCTGCTATGTGTGTGTGTGCCATGTGAACATCTGATGTGTTTGCATGTGTGTATGTGTGCCATGTGAACATCTGATGTGTTTGCATGTGTTTGTGTGTGCCATGTGAACATCTGATGTGTTTGCCTGTATGTGTGTGTGCCATGTGAACATCTGATGTGTTTGCCTGTGTGTGTGTATGCCATGTGAACATCTGATGTGTTTGCATGTGTGTGTGTGTGCCATGTGAACATCTGATGTGTTTGCATGTGTGTGTGTGCCATGTGAACATCTGATGTGTTTGCATGTGTGTATGTGTGCCATGTGAACATCTGATGTGTTTGCATGTGTGTGTGTGTATGCCATGTGAATATCTGATGTGTTTGCATGTGTGTGTGTGCCATGTGAACATCTGATGTGTTTGCATGTGTGTATGTGTGCCATGTGAACATCTGATGTGCCTGCTGTGTGTATGTGTGCCATGTGAACATCTGATGTGCCTGCTGTGTGTGTGTGTGCCATGTGAACATCTGATGTGTTTGCATGTGTGTATGTGTGCCATGTGAACATCTGATGTGCCTGCTGTGTGTATGTGTGCCATGTGAACATCTGATGTGTTTGCCTGTGTGTGTATGTGTGCCATGTGAACATCTGATGTGTTTGCCTATGTGTGTGTGTGCCATGTGAACATCTGATGTGTTTGCATGTGTGTATGTGTGTCATGTGAACATCTGATGTGCCTGCTGTGTGTATATGTGCCATGTGAACGTCTGGTGCCTAAGGAAGAGAACTGAGGGCTACCATGTGGGTCCTCTGCAAGAGCTACAAGTGCTCATAGCCACAGAACTGTCTCTCCAGCCCCAACAACTGTTTTCTTAACACCATATTAATCTACCTCATTTTTCCTTTGAAAAATGAACAAGGGGTGTGAGCACTTTATTATTTGATTCACAGGTTCGAAAAACACATCCCTTCCTTTTAAAAAATTCTAACTACACTTATTTATTGTGTGTGTCCTGGATGTCAGAGTCAACTTGCAAAGTCAAGTTTCTCCTTTCACAATATGGCACGGTACTGAACTCTAGTCTTGCAGGAAGCCTTCATGCACACAGCCCCCATGGCCAGCTCTAACAGACCCCTGGTTAGGAACTAAACTGACTTGGTATCCACAGAACCGGTGGCTTCATCTTCCTGGAGCCATTCTAACATGAGGCTGCGCCTCTCCTGCTGCGGCAGCTCAGGCTGTGCAGCATCCCTGGCCTAGAGCTGAGTGCAGGAAGCAAAGGGGTCCTCCCAGCAATGACCAACCTCCTTGCTAAGGAAGCAGCTAAAGCAGAAAGCTCTCTCTCCTGTTTACTTCACCCACACCTGCAGAAGAGGCCTGGATACTAAACTAGGTTCCAGCAGCACTGTGACCTCAGTGCTGTCTCAGAACATTACATACAGAAGACCCTGCAATAAAACTTACTAACTGAATATGAATGAATTATTTTGCACCAGCAGTACAAGGTCAGACTAAAGAAACAGTGGTCTCCCCCTTATCCACAGGGATTAAGTTCTAGGCATCTGGTGGACATCCAAAGTCTCCAATAGAACCAAGTCTACATAAAGCTACTGCTAGACCATAAACAGTCACCAAAACAAGGTCCAAGTGACTGATGGTTAGGCAGGTACATAACACACACAGGTTAGACAAAAGGATGGCTTGTGTCTCAGGCAGGATGACACAGGACCTCAGGACTTGACTTGGAAGGGCACACATTTAAACTTGCTAATTGTGGCTTTCTACAATATTTTTACTTATTTTCAAAGTGGGGGGGGAGGCGCTATATCTTGACAACTAGGGGTGTCTCTCTTACACCTGCCTACACCTGGATGCCTTTCTCGTAAGAAGCAAGAAATGCATAAGATGTGTGGTTGGAGACCACCATCTTGTTCCTTCAGTCTGAGAAGTTGATGTCCATGAAGGTACCCCAGAACTAAGCAACATGGTTATGCTAAAAGGGGAAATGACATTTTGACTTAATTTTGCTTGAAACTGGCAAAACAGTATCAATAAGAAACACAGGTATTCTAAGTAACTGTAAACCACGAGTGCGTAGGATGAAGCCTACCAACTACTTGACAGCCACAGTTGTGAAAGATGCCTTTTTAATGGTTTGTAAAAGCACAGGAGACATGCCCCGTGACCTGCACTTCTTTAAATGACACTTCTGTGGCCACCCACTGCAGCATGGCAGCCGCTGAGGAAAGGCAGGTTCACACTCAACGAGAACCAACCAGAGACTGAACTAAGCAGTTTACACAGAGCAACGCTCAGTCATAAATCCATAACAATCTGTGAGTTACAGATCTCAGCTCTTAATGCAAGGAGTCAGAGAAAATGTTTAAAGCTTTCTCAGAGAGCCTAAGAGTCTGTTAGTGCTAAAATACTGTTTCCAAACAGCTAGACGGTCATTTTCCACTTGAGCTTTTGTGTTTATTTTTTATTTAATTGATTTACATTATTCCTGGACATTTATATTCCTTCCTATCTGAATCAATGATTTCTCTAGTAATCACAGGATTAACCCAGGCTTTTGAAGTGAACGTTTGTAAACTGTACTGCTGAAGACAGAAAAATGTGCTAACGCTGATGACAGAGGTCGTCTGCTCAGCCCTGGGGAGTTCTCTGTCCCTGGCTTGTGCTACACAGCAGCTGTGCCTCACACAGACTCACATGAATGAAAATATTTAGATGAGAAGCCACCCACTTAGTTTATTTTCCATATGACTTTCCTGTAATTATTTTGTAAACTGTTCACACAACAATACATAAAAACATCTGCAAAAACAGGTAATTAATGTGTCAAGCCACACTAATGCATTTTTTATGGTGTCCATGCTTCGTCAACTGTAATTATAACTCTTTTTTAAGCAGATGATGATGTGTTTGTTGCAATGTGCAAGTGGTGATTTCAGATGCTGTGTTTACTGCTCGTACAGTCTGAATATCAAACTCCTCAGCTACTTTGCCATCAGCGCGCTACCTAGCTCTCTGCTAAGCACCAAAGCACTGCTCTTTTTCCAAGCTATAATTTCCAGCAACATCTTTGTCATTAAATGTGAAACTCTCTGCATAAAAGCTGACATGAAAATCGTGAAAAAGTCAAGGAGCGCATGCTGGCAAACTGTACCTTGACTTCCTTCCTCTGCCCGTGACCCTCTAGGAACTCCAGCCCTGTAGCCCATAGAAAATAGACAGCAAGAGCTCCCCGTGGCCATGGCCAACAGTCTAGAGACCGTTCTTCTTCTTAATGACACAGGAGCCCCTCACACCCACCCGGCACACACTGAGCTGACAAATGAAGACCAAGCCTTCCAAACCCACTCTGCTTTGTGTCGGGAAGAGAAAGAATGGGTTTACATTCAATAGGAACAGAGCCTGTAACAAGAAAGTATGAAGTTGTTCTTAAAGAGATGACAGAGAGTAGGCTTCCAGGATGCTGGGGAGTCACTTGGCAAAAGCTCTTCGCAAATAAAACCATACAAAATGATCTGAAGCATCAACTGCATGCATTGATGAGGACATATAAGAACTGAGGGAGGGCAGAAGCCTTGGCAGAACAATGGAGGCTGACGTAAAGATCTCGATCTCGCTCTGTGTATTTACAGGTCTCAGCAGGGATCATGACATCAACATGGCTCTCGGTGACATTAGAGACTACAGACATTACCATGGCCTCCTGGGGCAGCACTGATTATGGAAATCAAAATGGCTTCCTGCAGCAGGGTGGACCACAGACAATAACATGGCCTCAGGCATCAGCACAAACCACAGGCATCGACATGGCTTCAGTAGGCTATGTATTAAATGATAAATTTTTGTTCAAATAGCCCCTATGTTTATAACCAATACTTTATAAGATGTTTTCATATTTAACACAATTTTCATAACAATGGCATAGAAAAGGTTTTTTCCCCATTTCTTTTTCAAATAAATGGAAATGGAAAAGGGGAGGAAAGTTAAAAGGATTATATGTCATCAGGCATTGTCAAATTGTGAGTTGGTCACAGAGCTAAGAGATGTCCTAGATAATCTGGCCTCTATATTTCCCTGGGAGGTTTAGTTTTCCTAAGCTATAGCCCTGCTCTGCATAGTCCAAATCCAAAAAAAGAAAAAGAATAATTTAAAGATTATCTACCCTCTTGGTTTTGCTGAGTCTGTTATATAATTAGCTAATACTTCAGTGACTGAGAAATGCATATTACAAGTCCAAGTGTATCAAAGACCATGACATAAAACCAGATACACTGAAACTAACAGAAGAGGAAGTGGGGAAGAGCCTTGAATACATAGGCATAGGGTAAAATTTCATGAACAGAACACCAATGGCTTATGCTCTAAGATCAAGAATTGACAGATGGGACTTCATAAAATTGAAAAGCTTCTGTAAGGCAAAGGACACTGTCAATAGGACAAAATGACAACCAACAGATTGAGAAAAGATCTTTACAAATCCTATATCCCATAGAAGGCTAATATCTAATGTATACAAAGAACTCAAGAAGGTAGACACCAGAGAATCAAATAATCCTGTTAAAAAATGAGGTATAGAGCTAAACAAGAATTCTCAACTGAGGAATACTGAATGGAGAGAAGCACCTAAAGAAATGTTCAACATCCTTAGTCATCAAGGAAATGCAAATCAAAACAACCCTAAGATTCTACTCATGCTAGTCAGAATGGCTAAGATAAAAAACTCAGGTGACAGCAGATACTGATGAGGATGTGGAGAAATAGGAATAATTCTCCATTGTTGGTGGGGTTGGAAGCTGATACAACTGTGGAAATCAGGCTGGAGGTTCCTCAGAAAATTGGACTTAGTACTACCTGAGGCCCCAGCTATACCTCTCCTGGGCATATACCCAAAATATGCTCCAACATACAACAAGGACACATGCTCCACTATGTTCATAGCAGCCTTATTTATAACAGCCAGAAGCTGGAAAGAACCCAGATGTCCTTCAACAGAGGAATGGATACAGAAAATATGGTACATTTATACAGTGGAGTACTACTCAGCTATTAAAAAAATGACTACATGAAATTCTTAGGCAAATGGATGGAACTAGAATATATCACCGTGAGTGAGGTAACCCAGTCACAAAAGAACAAACATGGTATGTACTCACTGATAAATGAATATTAGCCCAAAAGCTTGGAATACCCAAGAAACAATTCACAGACCACATGAAGCTCAAGAAGAAGAAAGACCAAAATATCAATGCTTCAGTCCTTCTTAGAAGGGAAAACAAAATACTCATGGGAGGAAATACAGGGACAAAGAGTGGCAAAGGGACTGAACAAAAGGTCATCCAGAGACTGCCCCACCTAGGGATCCATCCTGTATGCAGCTACCAAACCTAGTCACTATTTCTGATGCCAAGAAGTGCTTGCTGATAGGAGTTTGATATGCATATCTCCTGAGAGGCTCTGCCAGAGCCTTCCTGATACAGATGAGGATGCTTACAGCTAACCATTGGACTGAGCATAGGGACCTCAGTGGAAGAGTTAGAAAAAGGACTAAAGGAGCTGAAGGGATTTGCAACTCCACTGGAAGAAAAACAATTATCAACCAACCAGACGCCCCCTCACAAGCTCCCAAGGACTAAACCACTAACCAATGAGTACACATGGAGCAATACATGACTACAGCCCTCTATGTAGCAGAGGATGGCATTGTCTGGCATCAATAGGAGGAGAAGCCCTTGGTCCTGTGAAGGTTCATTTCTCCCATATAGGGGAATGGCAGGGAATTGAGGTGGGAGTGGGTGGGTTGGAGTGGGAGCATCCTCATAGAAACAGGGGGAGGGGGAAAGGGAATGGGAGCGGGAAGGAGATAACATTTGAAATGTAAATACATAAAACATCTAATAAAAATGAAGTAAATAAAAAAAAGAACTGAGGGAGGAGTGTGTGTGTGTGTGTGTGTGTGTGTGTGTGTGTGTGTGTGTGTGTGTTAAACTGCAGCAAAAAAAGCAAAGGTCTGTGATATTTTAAGATGAAGTTACTTCTATCTGCTCCCCAGCCTAACCCTGAATCTCCTCTGAAACTTCTTGGAACTGAGAGCTGAAATCAACATTGAGAAACAAGACAACCATGGTGTACCTCATACACTCCCAAGTAGTCCTGGGATCTTAAAAGCTGCACACTTGCACAAAAGAGAGTCCAGGATCTACTCATCCTCACAAATGGGTGGTCCTTCACAAGGAAAAAGCAAAGCCATGGAAGACCTGCAGTGTCTTACCTGTGCATACAGTGTTGCTTCAGCTCTGTGAGTTCTGTCACTGCTGTGTGGTATTTTTAGTTGCTTCAGGAAAGAGAATATATGGTCCTTGTTACCTATGTTACCCAGAAGAAGAAATCTAGGAAGAGGGTCTACACACCAGGGGCATTAATGTGAGGACAAGAACATCCACGCCACGATACATGACCTTCAGAATTGGTCCTCACTTCCCCCTTGTTGGACAAAGGTCTCTAGCTGACTGCCGCTGTGTACTGCAGGCTACCCAGCCCCAGTCTTTCAAGGGTTCTCCTGTGTCTGGCTCTCCTCTCACCATAGGAACAAGAGTTGCTCCCCAGCCCAGCTTTCCATGGTTCTGGGACCTGAGCTCCCATCCTCATGCTTTCATAGCAAATACTCATGTGTTGAGTCATCTCCCAGCCCCAGAAATCCTATACTCACTAAATGACTATTCAAGGAAACTCCCAGATGGCATGTGACTTAGGTGACACTGCCACTGTCTAGTACTCTTGTAGCTCCTTGCTCAAGTCAGACAGTGGTGAGATTGGCTAAGACTCCAAGAAGCTTGCAGGTGAAGAGAGAGCTGGACAAAAGTCAACAAAGTTGACAGAAAGGGCAGTACAGACCTCCTTAAGTGGCCACCTAACTTCAGCAGCTGCCAAGCTGAATCCACCATTAAACCCCTCCCCATAAGGCTGTCTCAGATCTGCTAAGTATGCCAACTGTACTGTGAATATTTAGAGTGACCCTATCTTCTGGTCACAAAAGTCACAGGTTAAAGGTCATAATGTTGATAATTTACCTTGAAATTCCTCAGGAATGCACATATCAAAATAAAAATATGCATAGGCAAACCATGGGTAAACAGCAGTGATCAAATCTAACAAATACAACATCTCCCAACTGACCGAGTCGAACATTCAAACACCAACCATGTGCACTTCAGGCTTGGACGACACTGACATCCAATTCCCATCTCCCCGTAGAACGTCTCAAAATACAAAAAACAGAGAAAAATAAATCCACATCTGACCCAGATATTCAGAATGTCTACAAATAGGGAAATAAACTAAAATCAACAGAGCTTCCAGGGTCCCTGCCATAGTCTCATGAACCTGGAGACACACAGGAGAGAGGCTTAAGTGACCCGAGAATAAAAACGTAAAGGGCCACTGTGAGTTAGGGAAACAGCTCCACCCAACTAAGGCCTGCATGGCTGAAGACAGGTAGGACTTGCAAGCTCAGAGCAATCTACAGAGAAGGGCTTCAAGGTGAGCAGAACCACAGAGGGGCTTACTAAAGCTTTGTCCCCAGGGAAGCAGCAGACAAGGAAGGGATCTTAGTGCTTTCGAATTGCTGTGGGGAACACCCTGACCACAGGCACCTGGGAGAGGAAAGGGTTTATTTAGCTCACACTTCGGCGTCTGAGTCCATCATCAAGTAAAGCCAGGGCAGGAGCTAGAGCCAGGAACTCAGGCAGAGACACTGTTGGAGCACTGCTTCCTGGCTGGCCTTCCATGGCTTGCTCTCCAGAGCACACTCCAGGGTGATCTCAGGACGATGCAATGGTGAAGAATTAAGGGAAAGAAGGATTCTGCAGAAATTAACCAAAAAGAAACAAGATGCTGGCCCCTAGGGCATAGCCAGGGGAAAGCTAACCTGAGCCACAGTCTGTGTCTCTGTGGAGAGATGGGGAAAACAGGCCTACACTTAATACTGTGAAGAGACCTAGGCACCATGACGCTCGGGCAGCTGGGACGGAAGCGGGGGACACTTCAGGATGCTGACCAAGTGTTGCTTCTTGGAGCAGTTATCAGTTCTAAGAGACTCTTCTGTGCATGGAAACGCACTGAGCACTGGTCTTACATACTCCCTGAACATATCACTATACTTCAAGTGTCTCAAATGAGTTACCTATTCCCTGGATAATTATAGTCTAAGAACACATAAGAGAAAAATGCATAAACCAAGAAAGGGCCAGTACGATCGATCGCTCAGAGGATAAAGATGCTTGCTGTCAGGCCTACCACTCTGAATTTGATTCTCAAAAGCCATGTGATGAAAGAGAGAATCAACTTTCCCACCACTAATTAAAACAGTGAATAAAAGACTCAACCTTTTCACTCAGGCAGGAGGTGAAGAGAGAAAAATAAATAACACAACCACCCAAGGTTAAGCAGAGGGTGCCTGTCCAGTTACTCCACACAACAAACCCCACACAAGGGATCTACTGCGAGGGTGGCTGCCTCTGCTCAGTGGAGAAGCAGCAGAGAACTGGGCAGAATGCACAGTTTATCTAGGGTTTTTCTTGGGAGTGAGGGAACTTTCCAGGGTGGACTAGGTTTGGAAGGATTATGTGGCCTGGTCTTTGAGACAAGTTCAGGGATTGGTGGGATTTTTTTCTTCTTGTATGGTGGGGCCTGGCCACTCTTCCACCACAGGGCTGGAAATAACCTTTACAGCCAATAGAAAAGGACCATTAGCGCTGGTACGAAGGCTGGGGGCGGGGCCTGGCCACTGGGAGGGTCTGGGAGGGCAGTTAGTTGTCTTAGCCCTCCTGCCTAGCTGCTGGGGCTTCTCCTACTGGGGACAGGCCTGGCCACTTGCAGCACTGAGGGTTTATAAAGTTTACAACCCAGTCCGACTCAGTGTTAGAACAACTGCTCAGAGCCACAAACAAAACAGAAAAAAATAAATGAACTAAAATGGCAAGTGTCTGAGAGTAGGTTGGTTAACTCACACTGGTAATCCCTTTAGTGGGTAGAGGCAGGAGAATCAAGGTTCAGAGTCATTTTCAACTGTGTAGGGAGTCTGAGGCCAGCCTGAACAATATGCCAACCTGTCTAAAAAAAACAAAAACACACAAGCAAAACTTGTTATGGCTAAATAATGAAAATTGTACTCTAGAATGAATTAACAATGTAGTAATTATGTCAGGGATGGTGAATGTTTAGTGGGTAAAGGTATGCGCTGTCACGTTTGAGGATGACTGATCCTAGGTCCTGTATGGTACAAGGAAAGAGCCAACTCCCCCAGTTGTCCTTTGTGTCCCATGGCACACCTGTGCACACATTTGCACACAGTAGATAAATAAGCATAACACAGAGTTTAAAGCTGTTTCCTAGCAGATGAACACCTGCTTTCTGACCCTTCTGTGTCACCTAGACAACCTACTGGGAAAAAGAATGAGTCCAATCCGCAGTGCTCTGTCTAAACTGCTGTTTGCTCACTTCCTGACAGTAATCATCAGTTCTCACATAACTTTTTGGCTGTTATCCTTTCTTAAAATATTTATTATTGGGGCTGGAGAGATGGCTCAGAGGTTAAGAGCGCTGACTGCTCTTCCAGAGGTCCTGAGTTCAATTCCCAGCAGCCACATGGTGACTCACAGCCATCTGTAATGGGATCTGATGTCCTCTTCTGGTGTGTCTGAAGACAGAGACAGTGTACTCATATACATAAGACAAATAATTATTTAAAATAATATTTATTATTTACACTATATCTTACTTTGTTCTATTTTATTTTGTTTGTATGAGTGTTTTGCCTGCATGGAAGTCTGTGCCTGGTACCCTAGGAGACCAGAAAAGGGTGTTGGATCCCTTGGAATTGGAGTCACAGGGAGTTGAGAGCCATGATGTGGGTTCTGGGGATCAGACTTGGGTCTTGTGTTAGGGCAGCACATGTTCGTTCCCACTGAGCCATTTCTCCAGCCCACGCGCTATCTTCTCAATACTGCTTCCACCTCATCTCTCTTGCCCCCTTCTCTGCCCTGCTGAATTACAGTAGGCCACGTATGTAATAGTGTTCCACATGCCTCATAGAGTCCTCTCTTAAAAAACACTTTTCTCTGTTTCAATTTGGGTGGTCTGTATTCATCTATAATAAAATTTATTAATCTTTCTCGGCCCTGTCTACTGTATTGTTAAATATGTCTAAATAAGTTTTAAAGTTTAGTTGTAACATTATATAATTAAAAAATGTCCACTTGTTCTTTTGAAAGTCACCTTTCTCACATGTTTTCTCCCATCTTCATCATACTGCATTTAAGTTATGTATAACAGACAGAAATGTCTGTTGGCCCAATGCTGTGTTATCTATAGTTCTCTTTAGTTGTAAATTACATTTTCTTGGTTCCTAATTTTCCCCGTTCCCTAATGCTTGAGTTGGCATGAATAGCCAACATGGGGAAAATGCCCTCTTCCCCATGATACCAAGGATCCCCAGGGCACAGCAGTGCAGTGTGTGTGCAGAGCTGGGCAATGCAAATGACAGAGGTTAGCTGATACTTCTTTTTTTTCTTTTTCTTTTTTTTTTTTTTTTTTTTTTTTTCCAGAGCTGAGGACTGAACCCAGGGCCTTGCGCTTGCTAGGCAAGCGCTCTACCACTGAGCTAAATCCCCAACCCCTAGCTGATACTTTTTAAGCGACCAAAACTGAGGTAGCCACACACTCAGCATTTTCTGAGCTAACGTTCTTTGGTAATGAACGGTTTGAGCTGCTAAGGGTTTGCTACCCATAACTGGAAGAGTCCAGTCTAACACAAAGCCCGAAAGAAGTGACTGGCCACAGAGGGTCCCTTGAACGGCAAGTGTTCATCTGTGAGCATGGAGAACAGAATGGGTATTCTCTGGGCCTACAGTCAGTCCTCTGAGCTCTGTGCCTCCAAACTGCCTTGTGCTGGCTCACTTCTGAGCCTGCCTGAGGAGAGAAATGAGCATGCTGGTGGAGACAGGAAATAGAGAAGCACAGGTGGACTTAAACAGCTTCAACTCTTACATTTCAGTCCTAATTTTACTGCTTTAAAATTCTTCTAGCCAGCTTCAAAATGGTGAAGATCTGAAAATCTCTCAATTAAGGCAATTTATTGAATTACAGTGTAAAGTATAATCTTTATCTTAGAATAAAAAAACTACAGAAATTTTCACATTAGAAAACTACCTAAATTTAATAGTGCTTTCACTAAAAAGATCTCCTTTCCAACAATTTCAAATGATGAACAAACAAAAAGAAGTATCAAAAAACTCACTGTGGCTAACGTTACGACCAAATCTCTGTGACAAGTAGGACTTACCCTTAAAAGCCCATAACAGAAGGAAGTGAAGGTGAAGCAGTTAGCAGAACTGATTGGGAAGAGGCAACTGTCAGGATCCAGCGCAGGACAGAGATAAGGGACACCCAGAAGGCACCCAGTGGCATCTGCAAAGCTAAACCTCCTCCCGTGGGAAGATGGGGAACACTGCCCAAGACCAGGCTAGTCAAGGCCAACTACTTTCCAAACACAGTCTGCACTGGGGATGCAGCTACAGCACAAGGCAAGAACAAGAGTGTGGCATGCCACACTGAAAGGAAGACCCAATTTATTACAAATAGTGCACTGATCCACACGTGTGTTTGTATGTGTGTGTGCACACGCATGTACACATGCGTGTACACATATGTACGAGCGTATGCCAAACAATCCATAGCCAAAATACTAGACGTAACAAACTGGATGTACTTCAAAGGCACTAGACAGACTGATGACTGAGCCTATGCTCACCAACAGTGAACCCACAAAGAACATTGTAATTCCATTTTAAGAAGAGCTTATCACAGTGTAACGCTTGTAGGAAGAAACTCCATCCAGAGCAAGACCCGAGGAGGAAGAAAGAAGGCAAAGCAAGCTTCTCCCCATCCAGAGAGAAGTTGAGCTCTGTCAAGAACGGACAGTGACAGAACTCACAGAGCCTAAGCAATACTGTCTAAATTCAAAGACAATAGTCTTTATTATAGAAATGCAAAATACCTAAGCGTATAGGGGGTACAAGGTGCCCCAGAATCAAAATTATACCAAAAAGAGAGAAACTTCAAAGAGCTTCATAATAAAAGACAAGGAGCCTCTGAGTTAAAAGGCATTAACTGTCTCAAAATGTTTTCTCCCAACCCAGGCGAAGTGGAACACACCTGTGACCCCAGCACTCACAAAGCAGAGACAGTGGTGCCACAGGTTCAAGACCAGCCTGCTCAGCATGGTGATTTCTTGGAAAACAAAGATCTGCATCAAAAAGCAAACATGGGCTGAAGAGATGGTCACGTGGGTATAATGCATGCCATGCAAGTGTGAGGACAATGGTGCCCACGTGCAACCCCAGCACACCTCTAGGGAAACAGGAGGTAGAGGTGAGAGAGCCCTGTTCACCAGGTAGCCATCAAGCCTAGAATCCACAGCAGTGAACAATATGGAAGCAAGGACCAATGCACAGGCAGGCACAAAAGCCCCCGGTTTCCTAGTGGCCACCTTTATGCTTGGCGTACTTCACACCAAAGTGAGCAGCAGGTGAAGCGCACAAGAAAGTGTGCCCATGGTGTAATGTTATGAGCACTAGGGGCAGAATAGGTAACTCAAAGGTTAGACTGAGATTTCCCATTTCCAAGTTGGTTCCCTACACAAACCCCACACTTCCTGCCTGTCCTGGCTGTCTATTTAAAGCAAACATGGTGGTCTACAGGGTTTCCAAATATGTGAGCACCTCTCGTTCAAGGGATGACTGGATCCCAGCCATTTTGCACAGCGCTTACGCAGGGAAGACTACGGGCACAGTGTAGCCCCATCTGCAAGGCCCAGGCAGTTCTAATACCAGCCTTTGGACACATGGCTGAGTTTAGAGCCGCCCAGTGACTCAGCCGTCACCTAGGAGTACATGAGTTCATAGCTCCTTCCAGGAAGAAGCAGAACAGCGAGGTGCTGAGCATCACAGTCTGACTGAACTAGCGAAGAGCTGGCCAGGCACACATCTCCAGGGCTGCTGTGCACTGTGGGAAAGGCTGGGTACTGTATTAGATCTTTGCCAGAGAGAAAATGGAAGAAAGTGAGTTGTGTCTCTAAGCCAAGTCATAACATTAGAGCCAGCTGCACTGGTGACAAACATCATCAGAGTTTCCAAAGGAAACACACACGTAAACAATAATCCTTTTCATTATAAATCTTCTTCACAATGTGTACTGGAGCTATGGAAGGAGAAGGGAATAAGGAGGAAAGGAGGAGGAGGGAGAAGGGGGAGGGGAGGGGAAGAAAATAGGAGGGAAATGGAGAGTAGGGAATGCAGGAAAGGGGGAGACGGGACAACAATGGCATTGCCACCAAGTCCCTGAAACAAATTTACCAAAACCTCCCCAAGACGTTTGTCACGCCGTGCCACAGACACACAGCAAGGCTGTGTCACTCAGCAGAGCCATCACAAACATGACCTAATGCACCATGGTATGTGGTCACACAAGTACACGGTGCTGCAGGATGACCCTCTAGATGGACAGAAGTGTGAAGGACAGGGAACAGGAGCCCGAACAGGAGTGAACATACAAAATCAAGGGCAGTGTGCAACGCCAAGGCCCTGTTGTGTCTCCACATCACAAAGGTCATGTGATCAGATGACAAGTTGGTGAGAGGTACCACAGCCAGGACACAGGGTCTGTATGAGGAAAAGCCTAGACTGAATCCCAGCTCAACTTCACTGCCCATGACCAACAGCAGCTGACCAACTCCTCCTAGATCTCAGTCCCCTCACCTGAAAGTGAGGGCCTGAGGTCACCTCAGGAGGCAGGAGTAAACCTGCCACTCTGGCAACCAGAACACAGCAGGTGAAGACAGCAGGACCGTCTGATTCCCAGGGGGACCACAGGTGGACACAGGAACAGTGCTTGTCATCTGGAAGATCCTGTATAACTTTATAACTATTATTTATAATAATAAATAATTATTCTTGCTAAAGTAGTGCCAAGATTTTCAGGTCAGTGTATCAAATATCTGCATCCTCTAAATTTCAGTGCTACTAAACAATGCCCAGTATGATTAGCTTGGATTCCACTTTGGCTTTCCTGAAAATTAAAAATAATGTAAGGAAATAATTGGTGCCATGACAGGCATTGAACACTTGACAGGCTGCTGCCCCTGCTGTCGCTGCCCCTGCTGCTGCTGCTGCTGCTGCTGCTGCTGCTGCTGCTGCTGCTGCTGCTGCTGATGCCCCTGCCGCTGCTGCTGCTGCCCCTGCTGTTGTTGCTGCTGCTGCCCCTGCCACTGCTGCTGCTGCCCCTGCCACTGCTGCCGCTGCTGCCCCTGCTGCTGCCCCTGCTGCTGCCCCTACTGCCGTAACACTTCATTGGTGCCTTTCCCATCCGTCTGCCATGCTGTGTTGCCCTAAGTGCCCCAGCAAGCCCACTCTTAGGACACAGTGGGACATGGAAGGACGGAATGGAGCAGACTGCCCATTCTTCACAAAGGTTCAAGTTGTTCCTGCAACCTTGACTTTTGCGCTTTCTCTTTTTAAATCCATAGCAACCTGAGAGTCTAGAAAACAGCACCTCTCCTTTTGAGAACCATCGCCAGCAGAGTCCAGTTCACAGAGGGTAAAGGCCCCTAGCAGAACCCAATTGTTGCTAATGGACAGAAGCGCGACACCATTGTGCTTGCATCTGGTCTCTGCTGTAAAAATGGCACTTCATAAGAAAAGCACCAGCGTTTCCACCAGCTCTACCACAACTGACAAGCTCCAGTTTTACAATGAGCAGCTCAGTAGACAGGCAAACTCTTCCAACCTGTGAGGACCACAGACAAGGCGTGCTGGCTTCTCTCTGAAAGACTTCTCCCTGGACGGCCAGAGGCCCAGAAACAACCATGCAGCATGTGAAGCCAAACCACAGTCATGAGAACTGCACAGGAAGAGGTAAGCTGTAGCTCTTTATTCGTAGGTGTTAGCAACTGCAAGACATGTCAATGGCACTTCTGCCATGTTCAACAAACTTACCCAAGGAGGCCTCTCTTCAGAGCATGAATGTCAAACCAAGCACTACTCGGAGACCTATTCTGCAAACGTAGGGACACAGGTCTGCAGTGTGGTGAGCATAGCACTTCTGCAGGGTCCTGGGACTGTGCACACTGCTCTGACGTCACAGTTTACATAATACCATGTGCAAAATTGGATGGAGCGAAACAGGCATTCTTCATAAAGAATCAGACAGACGGAAGCTGAATGAGAAAGCCTGGAATGTGGTAACTGTGGTCCCCATGGCTTGTCTGACAAGGCCACTGCATGGTGAGCAGAAATAAACCACTACAAGCAGTAGGTCAATCGCTTGCCTTCTGGACGGCACATTATCAGTGAGACCCCGTCAGGAGCAGGCAGGACTTCAGACAGAAACAGTTCCACAGCTCGCTGACTTTAGACAGCTGCTCGGAGAGCGTTCCAGCGTTTCTGGGATAACAACGCTGCTCTGCTCTCGTCGGCAGAGTAAGGACCGACTGAAGGAGGCTTTGTTACTCACTCGTCTGCATTCACACCCACAGTCACCGTCAAGCAATGATTTTTGTTTTTCTGGTGCCATCAAGTGGTAACACTATGGAGTGTCCTGATTAAGTACAAATACCCTCTAGACAGAAAGATGACAATGATGTGGTTCACCTATGCTAATTAAGGACAAAAGTGTTTTGGCAAGCTAGTAAACTGTGTTTGGAAAAAAGGAGGAGCATGGAAACGGATCTGCAGCTCATCCCATTGCAGCCCCGACCACGATGACGGTTGGGGAAAAGGACAGAAATGAAGAGGCCTTTACACAGAATTCCACATGCAAACCCCAATAGGCTATAAATGCCTGAAACACAAAATTGGCTAAAATGTCACCCACCAAGCAGAAGATGAAAAGTGAGGTTTCGTGGATTGAACGTGAGCATCAGTTACTTGAGAGTACATGTCACGGTCAAATGAACGTACCCGGCCACATCAGCAGGGTACCAGTGACTACCCAGGAAGGAAGGCAGCAGGCCCCAGGCCCTTCATTTGCACATACAGACGCCAGCAGCTTGGGGCCCCGGGCTCTGAAGCAGACAGTGACAGTGCAGCTAAGGATGGCAGTGGGACACCCTCTCTGCACTGCTCCTGAGATTCCTCAGCACCACAGCACAGAGTTTACTGAAGGCAACCCTACAGGACAGAGATCTGAGAGAAAAACAAGCAACTAAATCTTAAAAACTAGGAAGTTGGTGGGAAGTTAGCTCACGACCCCTCAGATAGGAAGCAGTTAGAAAGCACACACAGTCCAGACGGAGGAGGCTTCGCAGTGAACGCACACGGCTCTTCCAGAGGAGACCCAACAGCAGGCTGCTCACAGCCATCTCTACCTGCAGCTCCAGACGGATCTCTTGCTTCTACAGGCAAAGCACACTCACATACACATGCCTGCCCTCCCTCAGAACTAAAACTAAAATAAAAAGCAATGTTCTTAAACACACAAAGGTAAAAGGGGTCATTTTGAGGACTTGGGGTGCTAGGTAAATGACAAGGTATAAATGAAGGTTAAGAGGGAGAATCCAGGGCTGGAGAGATGGAGATGGCTCTTCCAGAGGATCCTGGTTCAGTTCCCAGCATCCATATGGCAGCTCACAACTGTCTGTAACTCTAATTCCAGGGGACCCAATGGCTTCTTTTGGTCTCCTCAGACATCAGGCTCTCACACAGGAGGTACTACACAGACAAACATACAGGCAAAACACTCAGATACATAAAATAAATAAATCCAAAAAAAAAAGTTTTTTAGGAAGAAATTCAGTCAAAATTCTTGATAAGCAGCAGCTTAGAAACATATACATATACAGATCAGGAGAAGGTTCTAGACTAACAGGACAGCAGGTGTACTGACAGGAAATACTACAGGAAAGAGTTAGATAAGAATACCAGCAGAAATAACTCTCCACAGTCCACTGAAGACAGTCACATCAGCCTTTGATAATTTCATCCTGTCCGAGAAGTCACATCACTAACTTTATTCTGTCCTTGTGATAAAAAGGAAAGCACAAAAATAAAGCCTACTGTACACACACATGCACACACACACACACGCACGCATGCACACACACACACGCACGCATGCACACGCACGCATGCACACACACACACGCACACACGCACGCACACACACATGCACACACACACGCACGCACACACACACACGCACACACGCACACACGCACACACGCACACACACACACACGCACGCACACACAGTAAGTTCTACTGAGAGACACTACATTATGCTCAGCTCAGCACGGTCCAGTCACTGGCATTAACTAGGTGAGGATGATAGTCACCCCAGCTGACAGAAAGCAGAGTGGTGGACAAACCAAGAGCTTCCCTTCTCCACTGATAGTAAACTCATGGGTAGTTCCCAAGAGTGCTCTTGGTGAACACTGATCAAGTCAAGAGAAAGACTGCCATTCCTGCAGCACCAGTGGGGACCCTGCTTTGGGAGATAATCCACTTTCGTAGGTGGCTCAGAGTGTTGAGCACCTGCAATGACGTCATTCACGTGGGCTTCTCATTTCCCCCTGAACACAGGAGAACACACACAGAGCTTTCAGGCACAGGAGAATAGACATTTATTTCTTTGCACCACATAAGCCATGCCAGGACACACGACTGTGGGCAACACCCTACCTTGTACACCTTCTAGGAGCAGATCAACACCCTTCCTGTAAAAGTCAGAAGCTGCTTCATAGTCATCTTCCTCCTCCTTCTTTAAGGCCAGTTTGATAAGTTCCCCTGCCTTCTCCAGGTAATCTCTCCTGCCAAGCCTTGGCTTTAAGCTGCTGGGGAAGAGGCTGCGGCTTTCCCGGTCTTCTGCTTTGCTTGGTTCAATGTCAGAAGCAACAGCCCCTACTGCCGAAGAATCCGCAGACACACTCAGACCAAAAGCTCTACTGGGAGAACCCTGACGGGAAGCCATTCCATCATCTACCTCGGCAAGAGAGTCCGCATCAACAGTGAGGGACAGGAGGTCACTGTCACTGGAGAAGCCTGAAATGAGGAACACAGGAGTCAAATGAGACTAGCAGTAGCCACAGGAGCACAGGTCACACATACTGCCATCCTCCCATAACTAACTCAGCAGGGCAGCTGTGGCCTGCTGGTGACTGGCAGCATCTAGCAGATTGTTTCAGCTTAGCCCATTTGATGTTGACAGTCTGTAACCCATGGCTGTCTAACATAACACATGACCATCTGTCTGTACCTCATGGTCATCCGTCTGTACCTCATGGTCATTCATTTATAACTCATGGTCATCCATCTATAAAGCATGGTCATTCATCTGTAACTCATGGTCATCTGTCTGTAACCCACAGTCATCTGTCTATACCTCATGGTCATCCATCTATAACTCATGGTCATCCATCTGTAACTCATGGTCATCCATCTATAACTCATGGTCATCTGTCTGTAACTCATGGCTGACTGCCTGTAACTCATGACTTTCTGTCTGTAACTCATGGTCATCTGTCTGTAACTCATGGCGACTGCCTGTAACCCATGACTATCTGTCTGTAACTCATCATGGTCATCCGTCTGTAACCCACGGTCATATGTCTGTACCTCATGGTCATCTGTTTATACCTCATAGTCATCCATCTGTAACTCATGGTCATCTGTCTGTAACCCATGGTCAACCATCTATAACTCATAGTCATCTGTCTTTACCTCATGGTCATCTGTCTATACCTCATGGTCATCCGTCTTTACCTCATGGTCATCTGTCTGTAACCCATGACTATCTGTCTGTACCTTGTGACCATCTACAGCCCCACTTCCAAGGGATACAACACTGTCTTCTAGCCTCTGAAGGTACCAGGGACACATTAACAGCTGCAGGCAAATACTCATACATGTAAGATAAAAATAAATCTTTTAGTCTGGTGTCACAGGGCCAGGCAGGGAGCAAGCTTGATATATCACAGTCTGGCACCATGGGACCAGACTCCCACCCAGTCCAACACCATGGGGCCTGAGTGCAGAGCAAACCTGCCAGATGCCACATAGGCCCAGGTGGGCAAACCACATTCCAGACAACCCCCACCTCATGCCACATGGCACAGGTAGGGCACAGCACTCCTGAGACTACTCCAGAGGTGACCCCAGACACCAGGAGTCTGGGCATCACTAAGATAAGCAAGTGAATTGGTGGAGAGATGGGAGAGAGAGAAGCAGAAGGACTGTACACAATGAAGAGAGGCAGAACTGGAGACTTGAAAGTACTGAGAAACTGCCTGATAAGAGCAGCCAGCAATGCCACCTACAGCCATGTCTTGGGCTGTGGCCCTGCAACAGTGGGGGTTTGTTACTACCAAAGGCCAGTAGGACCTTCCTAGACTGGGCTGCTGCCTGGGGCCGTGTTGATTTCTGAGAGCTATACAGAGACCCCACCCCTCGCCAGATGCAGAATCTGCACCTCACCCAGGAAGTGCAGTAGAACTGGCCCTGGGGGGCAAGCTGGCCCTGCCACTTCTATGCCATGCAACAGTGTGGGTGAGGGAGAGATGGCCCCTCACCTTTTGCCACCTAAAACAGGCAGGAAAGCTGGCCCTGCCCTTTACCTGCTGCAGCACTCAGGAGAGCAGACCCTGGATCTCCCCTGGGCAGCACAACAGAGTTGGCCTTGTGGAGGCCTGCTCTGGCTGGGAAATAGGTTGAAGTGGGACTCAGAATTGGATGAAAGCCCAAAGACTGGTGATCTTTTAACTCTATATCCTGGGACTGGAAGCTGACAGCTTCTGGAAACAACACTTTCTTGCTTATGCTATGGTTAAAAACCATCCACCTCTGAATGGGGGAACGGGGAAGAATTATGTAAAGAAGTGATTATTCTTGCTCCTTGTTCTTTACTACAGGTCCTTTGTTCAAAGTTCTTAACTCCTTATCATCCAGGAAAAGAAAGTCATGCCCACAGAAAGGGAAACTTTTACATAAGCAAATATGCACAGACAGACACACACACACTCATACTGGTCACGCCCAACCACCTGTCTCATCAACTCTACAAGTATTCATGCATATTTACATAAATATATCTATATATGTATATATATACATATCCGTGTGTATGTATGTGTGTCTGTGTGTGCGTGCATGCATGTGTGTGCGTGCATGCATGTGCATGCGTGCATGTGTGTCTGTGTGTCTGTATGTGTCTGTGTGTGTGTGTGCATGCGTGCGCGCATGTGTGTCTGTGCATGCATGTGCTGTGTCTGTGCATGCATGTGCGTGCGTGTATGCGTTTACATGCGTGCATGTGTGTCTGTATGTGTCTGTGTGCATGTGTGTGTGTGTGTGTTCGGTGGATGGAGCAAAGGACCCCACAAACAAGTTCCACTAAGCAAGTGCCAATGCAGAAAACACTCATTCTGGATGAAAAATAAGCTTCAACCTTTATTGCTCAGAGAAAGAAAAGGCTTCTACCTTTTTATTTCTGAAAGTTTAAAAAAAAAAAAAACCCAAGTAAGAAAAAAAAAAACCTCATCTTTATTGCTGAAAAAAAAAGCCTCATCTCTCCACTGGTGAAAAAAACACCTTTCCTTTTTATTGCTGAATGAGAGAATCTCTGTCCTTGTCAGGAGGAAGAAGCCTGCGTGCTTATCGTCGTCACTCTCAATGCACACACTTTCTCAGGAGAACAGACTGCATGGTCTTCGAGCATCTTCACATTCCAAAAGTTCACCATAAACCAAATAAGGAACTTCAGCAGGAATGTTCACAAGTGTTCTAACTAGACATTCATTATCCTGCACTAGCTCATTAAAAGTTTAAAACAATAATTCTTATATTATAAGTTAGCATGGTTTTGTCAAAAGGCAAATCATCTGCCTTGTATCTCATTAGTTTTGAAGTTTTGTATAGATAAATCTAGTCAATATTTTATTTTCTGTCCTTGCACCTACAATAAATTGTCTATTCCCAGCTTATGACCTTTAGATTTCAGATAATGGTTTTATAGCCTAGAAACAATGTTTTCCCTGATCGTAAATTTGTTCCAAGCCTGTTTTCTGTCCTAGTTCAATTAGCCCGTGACACGTGTAGGCTTACAGAACCCTAACTACAGCTTTCATACTATATAGCGGGCTCAAAATTGCTTGTATAAATTTAGGAATTCCATAGAAACATTATTAGGAATTATGAAATCATCAATTTGTCTATATAGCATTACTATAAGAGAGAACATCTTGATCAGAAGAAAATCTGCCCAATAGGGTGTGCTAATGCCTGCTAATTATTAAACTAACTTAATAATGACAGGAAAGGCATATCAGCAGCAAGAAGCAATCCTGAGATGAAATGTCTTTGGGCCTTACCTCTCAGAGCCCTCCCATTGCAGACCACACAAAACAATGGGCCATCTCTAGAAAGCCATTGGCATGACTTTTGCCTATCCTAAATGGCTCCTGACCTAGTCCTGCTTCTGGGGGTTGCAGGTGAGCACGTCCTAAGAGTATGAGAGTAGAGATGGAGGAGAGGCCATCCAGAGGCTGCGACACATGGGGCTCCAACCCATATGCACACACCAAACCCAATACAGATGTGGATGCCTGCAGCCAACCATCAGACTGAGCACCAGGACACCAATGGAGAAATTAGGGAAAGAACTGAAGGAACTGAAGGGGTTTGCAACCCCATAGGAAGAACAATAATATCAATCAGCCAGACCCCCCAGAGCTCCCAGGAACTAAACCAACAACCAAAGCGTACACATGGACAGACCCATGGCTCCAGCTGCATGTGTAGCAGAGGATGGGCCTTGTCAGGCATCAGTGGGAGGAGAAGTCCTTGGTCCTGTGAAGACTTGATGCCCCAGTGTAAGGGAATGCCAGGGCGGTGAGGCATGAGTGGGGCGGGGCGGGGGGAGAGCACCCTCATAAAGCAGGGGGTGGGGGAGATGGGTTAGGGGGCTTACAGAGGGGAAAGTGGGAAAGGGAATAACAATTTAAAAAAAGAAAGAGAAAAAGAGTATGGGAGCAGGAGAGCTGGCTCTGCTCACGCCACTGCAGCACTGAACTGGCAGCCTGGGCAGCACTGGACAGAGACTACTCTGGTAGTGTGGGTGTGGGGTGATGGTGGGCTGACCAGTAACCACCTAGGCCCAGATATAGGGCTTTGAGTTGACCCACCTCAACATCTACTCTACCTATAAACTGCTAGAGCACATAAAGGGGCCAGTCCTGCAGATCTAATGCTGCAGGATCTCCCTGACATAGGGCAGCAACAGGATAACTGAGAGGAGTCCTGGTGAGAATCCAGTATTGATGGTGGAGCAGAAGCCAGAGGCCTCAAATCAGACCAATGACTCACTGCAATGAGCATTTGACAATAAAGAAGTGACACAGAGCATACATTGTGAGACCATAATGACACACTACAGCTTCCACAGTGAGAATTTTTCCCATGGAGGGGTGTTCCAAGGGTGGGGCAGGTATAAAGAAATGGGGAGATGAGTGGAATTGGGGTGCATAATTTGAAATTCACAAAGAACCAATAAAAAGTTAAATAATAAATCTTTTGAAATAAAACATTGGAACTATCACACATTAACATTTTTATAAAAAGTAACTACAATCATCAAAACAAAAAGTATTTATTGGGAGAACGGTAACTTTGGTATTTTGCAAGTCTTGATGTCTGGCTGAACAGAACATGAGGCATTCTAAGGCCTGACTCTATGAACTGTCTGCTGTCAGCCTTGTGGTTGGAAGATGTTAGTAAAAGGGAAAGTGCTAGATGCCTGTGCCTGCTGTCTCACTGCCTTCCTTTTCTACTACTATCCTGGGGTGGGGGTTCCACAAACCCACAGCACTCACACGAGGTGAGAGGACAACTGTGTGGAGTCAGTTATTTCCTTCTGCCATGTGGGACCTGGGAACCAAACTCAAATTGTCAGGCTTGGCAGCAAACAACCCTACATGCAGAGCCATCTTATGAGACGTCTGTCTTTCTGTGTGACACCAAATCTCCACAGTGCTGCTTTCCTAAGACTGGCTGTGACGTGTGACACATAAATGCAAACAACGAAATCTGCAGGGTTCACGACTGGAAACCCATTGGTCAGCCTGAATCATTGATATCCACGGTTAGAGCCGAACAAAGCAATTATTTGTAAAATGTCAGTTCTCTGACTACCACAGATCTTCTACATATCAACCTCTTATTTCATTATTATGGAATAAAAATCACATTAGGAAACTGTCAAATTCAAAGTAACACAAAAGCCCTAGAGTGGGGAGGAAAACTCTTTCACTGGCAACAAATACCATGAGCTATTTTCCTTGAAGAGTCAGCTCATTTCATTTCAAGGAAAAACACAAGCACCAAACACACAAGCATGATGACAACTGTCTGTCTGCTACTGATTCAAGCAAAATGGCTTCCCATGAGCAAACAGCTCCTCAACTCAGTTGCCCCTCATATCCACCTTTCTAGTGCAGCATGGCGGCTTAGCAGGGAGGGTACTGTGATGCAGAGCAGAGGGAGCACTCTGACAGTGCTGCCTTTACCAGCGGCTGGTGTCACCACCCTCAACAGTTTGATCTCATCGCTTTCCCATGTGACATTCAGCACAGAGGTCAGCATCGGTGACTGTGTTACTAAAATGGCTTCCACACTGCGGATCCTTGGAGACCTTGGGAACACGTAGAGCTCTGGAATCCACTTGTCAAGCTGCTGATTCTATGAGACAAAACTGGAAGTCCCATCCCTGAAAAGTTCAGGTGCACACATGTGGAGATCTGCACGGCTGCTTCTGCTTGCTTTGATCTGGTGGGGTTTGGGGTGATTCTTGTTTTGTTTCTTTGATGATTCCAGGGATCAAACACAGGGCACCTCGTGCATGCCACATAAGCATTCAAGCACCGAGCACCATCTCCAGGCCAGAGCACCACTGAGTGCTTAATGCCAAGTTCTCAGAAAAGGGCATATAAAAGAGTTTTTATTTCCACAGGAGACAACACCAAGAATGAAAACTGCAGGTGGATCAGAGTACATGATTCTGAGATCAGGGCTCAGCAAACTCCGTGAAGAGCCAAAGAGTAAATACTTCAGGCCCTGCACCTCCATGACCTGTTGTAGCTATGCGACTCCATGCTGACCACCCTGGACAGGGGAGCATAGCTGCACTTCAGGAAGACTTTGTTGTAGACACTGAAACTTTAATTGCATGTTATGTCACATCATAAGTTGATAAATTCTTTGGGTTTTTCGACCATTTAAAAATGTAAAAACTGTTCTTGGTTCACAGACCATAGGAAAGCAGCCAGGAGCAGATACAGCCCATCAGCCACAGTTTGTCAGCCTGTGGCGGCCTCCAGTTGCTCACTTCCTACCAAACAGAGTAAGAACGTGTGAGCATCAGCCTAGCTGCATGAGCAAATCAGCTTTACACACGACTGTGGCACCTTGACAATACAGCCTTGATTTCTTTTGTTCTTTTTTTCTAGGATCTCTACAAGAGGCTACCCTATTCTCCAAAAGGAGCAGATTTCAATAAACCCACAGCTTCAAGTGAATGTCACTAGAGCATGGGGAACATCAGGTCAGTTCATGACACTCCAACACAGTCAAAATCTTTCTAGAACATGCATAAGTTACTCACCCACTAGTCTAAAAACTATGTAAACATTTTAGAAGTAATTTTAAAATAGTTATGAATGTCAATGCAAACTTATTTTCTTTAATGGTGCCGTTACCTAACTACCAAATTGAAATTAGTCAACGATCCAGCTGGAGGAGGATTGTACACGCCCCGAGGACTACAGAAGGGAAGCACCATGTCACCAAGCTTTGTTTTCTCCAGTGCCTCTCGCCTGAGCGATGATCCAATGCTCGTCTCATCTGCCTGCAGCTCCCGTTAGAATCCCACCTCCTCCACCTCACGGCTGTCTGAGGCTGTGCCTGACTCCCCTTTCCCACCAACACCGAAAGACAAGCAGGTGATTACAAAGGCTCGGTTTCTTGGCTTTTGACCACAAAACTCTAAGAACATAGTTACACTTCCTCCTGCTTTTATGACTTTATTTTATCAGCAAAGGTAATCAAAATCAGGCTGGCAAAAGGAGACCATCAGAAGTCACCTGGCAGGGAGGGGCCAGGGCTGTAACTCAGGTGACAGAGTGCTTCAGCTGGTACTGCCGGCCCACCACGCATGGAGCTCAGGGTTCGATTCCCAGCATTACACAAGCAGGCACGGGGGGCACAGCAGGTACAGTCAGCACTCAGGAGAAGGAAGCAGTGTGTTCAGAAGGTCAAGGTTACCCACTGCTACAGAATGAGTCTGAGGCCAACCTGGGCTATAGAGACCCTGTCTCAGCCATCATAAAGGCAAACAAAAAGTCTGCCAAAGAACACAGCAGGAAGACTGGGAGTCAGTAAAGCACTTGCCATATAACCTGAGCTTGACAAGTGTGGCCGTCCACACTGAGGAGGGGGAGAAGGTGGGTCTATGTAACTCTAGCCTACTAGCAAGCCCTAGGCCAGTGAGAGAACCTGTCTCAAAAGACAAGGTAGATGGTGCCTGAGGAATGACACCTGGGGCTGTCCTCTGACCCCCTACACACACACACACACACACACACACACACACACACACACACATATGCACACATGCACACACTCCCACAAATACCCACCCACCGGCAGTTAATCACAGATGACTGACAATACTGATCATCCAAAGTCTTATCCTTTGTTTCAAAGTGAAAAACCACTATAAACATTTTAGACTGAAACTTTCCAAAAAACAAGAAGTAGGTTAGGAAAATGTAACCCGACAGAGACCAATGAAAAAAACAAAAGGCTTGTAAATTTTAGGGACAATCTGGAAATCACAAATACCAAAGATTAAGTAATTTACAGCATACAAGCAGACCCATGTAGAAGAGGCTGGCCTAGAACTCCCTCCGTGCTGAGTAGGGATGAAGTCAACGCCCAAGCACGGCAATCCCTGAGAATGAGCCGCTCCCAAGCCACTGAACACCCAGTCACAGGGCTGGAGAGGGGCAAGGATGGGCGGGGGGGGGGGGGGGGGGTGATAGACACACAACGAGGACACACGCTTAGTGCTGCTGTTCAGGACACATACAAACCATGGACTGCAGAACAGTGCACAGTACAGCACCCTCTGAAAAACAGAAAAGGGCTGAAAAGATGCGCAGGGACTGAGAGCCTGTCCTCTG
The DNA here is from genome assembly GCF_021556685.1 of Rattus norvegicus. Classification (NCBI taxonomy): domain Eukaryota; kingdom Metazoa; phylum Chordata; class Mammalia; order Rodentia; family Muridae; genus Rattus; species Rattus norvegicus. Next base: position 105,048,624 of record NC_141546.1, read on the forward strand.
CGGACGGAGCCTAGCTCAGGTGTGTGCCTGGAAGCCCCTCAGACCTGGTGTCTCAAAGACTGCAAAGGAGATGCTGCTGTCCTTCAAGAGCAGGTTTGCTCGAAAATATAGGTAAAGATGTCACTCACAGAATAGAATCCTGAGTGGATCATCCAGCAGCACAGCCAAGGGATTCTTAGCTTAAACAGAACTGTGGATGGGTGAGACCCACACCCCTCCTTATCTCAGTCCTGTGGAAACCACACACTGCGGTACCTGAGAAGCCTGGCCCAGGCACCGCTCCTGCATCAAGGGCTCACTGGCTTCCACAGGTACTGGCTCCCTTCTCAAGGAAGTGCTCTCCAGCCGCCCAAAGAGACAAGCGCTTCAGTCCCTGGGGATCAAGTGGGCCTCACACAGGCCAGGCAAACACTACTGCTGAGCCTCTGCCACTAGGCTTGTCTGCCTTGCTACAGGCCCGCAGGCGGCCAACCACGGGCTGAAAGCTCTGAAAGTGCACACCAAAAGGAACCTTTCCTCCTTGTAAGTTGTTGGTCTCGGGCACTTTGTCACAGTGATTGAAAGCTGCCAACACGTACTTCAAAAGGTCGGCCACTAAAACGACGAATCCCAGGTTCTCTTCCCCTTCCATCATATAGGAAAGCAGACCTACAGGCTCATGCACAGAAGGTGAGTTCTCAACCACTGAGCCAAAACTCCAGCCTTCATTCCTGTGTGTGAGCGTGTGAGCGTGTGAGCATAGATAAGCATATAGAGATGTACAGATAGATGGGTAAACATACATGTATATATGCATACACATGTAATGATATAGACATGGCATGTAAATACACAAGTGTATATCTGCACACATATAGATGACATGACAAACACACATGTGTATACACAGATGCATACAGATATGTGTAAACACACATGCATGTACATATGTACACGCAGGCAGATGTAAAGATGCACAAGACACGTAAATAGTCAACACCCACTGCACCTCACGCTTGAGTGTGTCTGCTTCATGTAGTCCTGCTCAGCAACTCAAAACGGTCCTACAATCACCTTGTTTTATATAAAACTACATCTAAACATCGTATAAAGTAGAGAGTGAGTAAATATGCCACAGGGAGCTACAAGAATGTTACAGGCTGTGGGTCTCACTGAGGAGGAAGAGGAGTGGGTGGGCAGGGCAGACATAGGTACTGGATACAGCAGACAGACAACCTGTCAAAGCCAAACCATCCCTACAGGAACCCTTCTAGGACATCAGCAGAGCAGCAGGCACAGCCTCCACCAACACCATCGCACAGAGTCCTATGCCTTGGAAGTGACATCGCACAGAGCCCTATGCCTCTTTTGGAAGTGATAGAGGGGAAGTCAAAGGTGCTGTGAGTAGCCTGCCTCTGGGTGTGGATCACAGAGATTCCAGTCTCGGTGCTATTAGAGGGCCTCAGGTGACTTGTTAAAAAGCAGCTACAGACACGAGGGTTTACTTAGCATCCCAATCCACCTACCTGCCCTCACCTCTGGGCTTTGAACTGCTCAGAGTCGGGCAGTAGAGCAGAATCTGCCTAGGACACCTCTGAGAGACGGGCCTGGGGGAAAGGCTGGGCTGCCACACACGGACGCTTCACAGTGTGAGGCATCAGAAGCCCGCATTTGAAGACCAGATGCACAAAGAGACGGTCTCCCTCGACAACAGGTGTCCTCCCGTGGGGGACTCTGTATAAAACATGGCCTGGTTACTATTAGCTCATCACCTTCACTCTATAGGTCAAACATTGCCACACTCAACCAAAGGGACTTTCTACTCGTCCCAGTAGCAATCACTCCTGCTTCACGCACAAAAAAGCACCCAGCCCAGACCCAAGACGACCCAGAGGTGGACGACACGCAATCCAGATGGGATCTGACATGGCTGCATCCAGAAACAAGCCCTTCCTGGGGGAGGGGCTCTGCAGGGAGAGCAGTCACTTTCCCCAGTAGTGGAGCCGTGGGAAGGTACCTACGCTTCGGCTACCAGCCCCACGTACACTCAGCAACAGCCACAGACACAGCAGGTCGCTGACTTTAAAAGGGGAAAGCCAGGGTGGGGGTTTGCTGGGAGAAGAGGTCCAGAGAGAGTGGGAAAGGAAGACAGGGAATGGAGTATATCACATGCATATGTGAAACTGTCAAAGAATACTTTCCTTCAGACAGGGTTTCTCATGCAGCCCTGGTATCCTGGAACTCCCCATGTAGAAAGGCTCACCTCCAACTCAGAGATTCACCAGCCTCTGCTTCCCAAGTGCTCTGACTAAAGGCATGTGCTACCCCGCACTGGGAAGAGTACATTTTTTAAAGGAAGAAGAGAAATGGGTCCTTCTACATATGCCTGTGAGAAAAATCCCTACCTCTAGAGCTGTGTGCCAGTCACAACTCTGGTACTCTACGGCTCGCTAGTGAGCTAGCAACAGCTCCAGGCCAAGAAGAATCAGCCTTGACAGTTCCTAGGTTAGCAACGTGCCTCTGCTTTACCCTTGAGAACCTCGAGTTCCACAGACCCTACTGTGTGTCTACTAGGAACAGAACGGGCTTCAAGAGCCAGTGCCAATCCCAGGTACGGGCCAGCAGAAGCATGGTGAAGCGCTTGCCCAGCTCCCTTCTGACTCAGAGTCTGTTGTTCCATTGCCCATCTTGTTTTATGGCTCCAGGTTTCAACTGTTACCCTACACACATGTGTGCAAATGTACACACAGGTCCCTCTGAAGCCAGAGTAGGGCATGGAATTTCCCTAGAGCCAGGTTAGGAGAGGTTGTGAAGCCGTCCAATGTGGATTCTGGGAACTGAACTCAGCGGCTGCTGAGCCCCTCTTCCAGACCCGCCCTGACCCTTCCTACACCAGAATGTGATCACCATTCACAGCAAGTCAGAGTTCAGGGGCTCAGCAAATACCTAGAGGCACACACTTGACTGCCGCCAAACCCCAACGCCTAACTGAAAAGGAAAGTACTTTGTAACATCTAAAGTCCCTTCTAACCCAAAACCCAAGTGACCAGAACAAATCGTGACCTTTAATCTGGCCCACCCTGCCACGAAATTCTGAATATCCACGTTACCTACAACAGCCCTGGGCCTTCAAGAGTCAGGGCAAACGCTGTGCCTTCTCCTCCATGGGCAGCATACACCGCATACTGACACAACCACGCGTGACTGCCTTTATTGTGTATCGGTTAGGTTTTCCATGGTTTTGTTTTTAAGGAAGGAACCCAGAAGCCCAGGCTAATCTTAAACTCACCATGTAGGTGAGCTTGGCCTTCAATTCCTGATTCTCCTGCCCCCATTTTCCAAGTACTAAGACTACAGGCATAAAGCACCAGCGCTTGTTCATTGTGCTTAAATTAAATTAAATTTACATAAAATTAAATTCCCTATTTAAGATTTATCACTGAGGAAAATGTAGATAGTCAGAAACCATGAACAAGTACTTAATAACAAAATATAACTCCTTCAAGCTAAGTGACAAGGACCCACTCCAGTAAACCACAGGACTGAGGACAAGACCAGATCTAAGATTTTAGTTCCCACAGCGCCACCTTGTGGACATTTGTAGATAAAATCCTACCACAAGTGTAACCTGCTTTAGAGTTTCTATTATGTCATACTTTACCGCATTCCATACCACACAGACTTTAGTCTTAACACAGACCCGTCACTACACAGCCAGCTTAAGGATGTCCACATTTAAAGTTACTCTGCCCTGAAGCATAAACTTTAAATTCAGTAAATAAAAATAACACGAGGGGCTGGGGATTTAGCTCAGTGGTAGAGCGCTTGCCTAGGAAGCGCAAGGCCCTGGGTTCGGTCCCCAGCTCCGAAAAAAAGAACCAAAAAAAAAAAAAAAACCCACGAAGTTTTTTTTAATTCTCCATGTATTTTCATGTGTGTGTGCTTTGTGCATGTGTGCGTATATGTATGTGTTAGAGTGTGTGTGTATGTATGTGAGTGAGAGTGTGTGTGTGTAAGAGTGTGTGAGTGTGTGTGTACATGAGAGTTTGTGTCTGTGTGTGTGTGCGTGTGTGTATGTGTGTGTGTGTGTCTCTGTGTGTGTGTCTGTGTGTGTGTCTCTGTGTGTCTGTGTGTGTGTGTGTCTGTGTGTGTGTGTGTGTGTGTGTGTGTGTGTGTGTGTGTGTGTGTGTGCACGCGCGCGCGCGCAGACACAGATGGCACAGAATACCTGTGGTTAGAGGACAACCTTGGCTGTCAGTCCTGGCTTCCACCTTGTTTGTACCACACCCGGCTAGCTGACCTACTAGCTTCCTGGGAACTCTCCTGCCTCCACCTCCCATCTCACTGCAGGAATGGAGGGACTATACCTGAGCACCGGGGAACTGAACTCAGATGCTCATGTGTAGACGGCAAGCACTTTATCCACAAAGGCCTTAGCCCAGACTTATACAAGAGGCTGTTTGAATCAAACTGAAATAACTGTGTGCCTTCCCATATCATCGTCCAAGGATTTAAATAAGCCACACTATCAAAATCTAACAGCTTAGCAGAGAGGCCACCTGCACCTCCAAAGCAGGCCAGCAGGGAGAGACGCTCCCAGAGGCCGTGCTAGCGCCCACTACCATCTCAGTAATTCAAATAAAGCACGCGAGTTTCTAACGGAAATAAGATGCTCGTAAACAATTAGGTGTCCTTTCGTCTTTCAGAGGACGGCATCTAACTGTTCTCAACAACGACGTATGGCTCAGCGATTAAGAGCGTGTGCTCCTACAGGTTCAGGCCCCAGCTCAGCACTGTCCAGAACTCCAGCTCAAGGGGATCTGACCTCCAATGGCATCATGTACATATGTGAATGCATGGACACACTACAGTAGCTGCCAGTTACCGTTACTGCTTACATGTGTGTGTGCATGAGTGTGTGTGTGTGTCTCTCCCTCTTCTACTGTACTACAAGAACCGTGCGTGAAACAGAACCAGATTCTGTTTCCATGTTTGCATCGGTTTGTTCCTTCTGAAGCACTAGGGTTTGTCAGTTGTATATTCAAGGAAGAACAACAAAAGAAATGACCCCCTGGCATCCAGATCTGTCTCTGGGAAGTGAAAGTCTCCAAAAGTTCCTGTGCTCAGTCCCCAGAGTCACTGAGATGAGGTCCAACAACAAGGATGGGGCCCAGGAGGAGGTGCCACATGAAGTCACCCTTAGAGGACGTAAATGTAGCTCTGTGGGAGCTGATGACATAGACTGGCCCTCCTCAGCCTGGATCTCTACATTGGCGACTGTTGAGTTTTGAATATGAAATGTGCCCCCAAAGACTCTGGTCAGTGGTGCTAGTTTTTTGGTTTTGTTTTGTTTTTATTTTATTTATTTTATGTGAGTACACACTGTCACGGTCTTCAGACACACCAGAAGAGGGCGTTAGATCCCTGCACAGATGGTTGTGGGCCACCATGTGGTTGCTGAGAAATGAACTCAGGATCTCAGGAAAAGCAGTCAGTGTTCTTACCCGCTGAGCCACCTCTCCAGCCAGCAGTGCTAGTTTTGAAGGTTATAGAGCCTTTAGGAAGCAGGGTGTAGCTGGAAAAAGCAGGCCGATGGAGGGTTTCAAAGGCGGTATCTTTCAGCAGGACTGATTAGCCAGGCTTAGAGGATTCTGAGAGAGAGGAACATCAGTCACCTGCTCACCTTCAACACCTTTCTGTATTTTAAAATACCATTCTGAAAAAGGTAATTTCTGAAAATAACACTCCCTTTACTTCCCCTGGACCATACGAAGTTCACAGGCCTCTTGAAGCTCCCACCAATGCCATGTTGCCACGTGTCAAAGGTCATGTGAAATGGACTCTGGCCAGCCTTCCCTCCTCACGTGAGCCCCACATGCCACAGAGAATTACTGTGGACACCAGGCTCTTCCTCCCCACCTCCACCTGGGCTTCTCACATCAACCCTAAAGCGAGAGAAGAAAAGTACCACACGCCCCTAGTCGCCTCCTCACAGGTGCCCCTTAAAAATCTTCCACATCTTCCATGGTTGTTGCTGGATGTCAAGGGACTAGCACATTGCACAGAAAATCCTTTCTCAAGAACAGGGAGTTGGAAGCAATGGACAGATCATGTTAACCCAGAAAAGTCACCCACAAAACCCAACTTTAGAGTGAGAGGCCAGTGCCCCCGAAAGCATAGGCCACACATTTCCAAACCCATGCAAGAAGCTTTGATTAAAATAGGTCTTGGGCAATGAAATCCTCCTCCCAACAGCAAGACAACTTTCTCAGCATGTTTTTCTATGACCTCAGCAGAATGAGGATGAAGTCAAAGACACTGAAGGGTCATTCATTCCATGAAGGCCCCGGGGACACACGGAACACAGCTTAACATGAGTGGGAGGCAAAAGGAAAAGAAGAAAAACTTGTATACCTGTACTCTCAAGGAGGAAATACCGAAGGAAAAAGGGAGAAAGTGTGTGTGTGTGTGTGTGTGTGTGTGTGTGTGTGTGTGTGTGTGTATCTGAGTGTGTGAGTGTTTTTGAGTGTGTGTGTGTGAGTGTGTGTGTGTGTGAATGTGTGTGTGTGTGTGTGTGAATGTGTGTACCTGTTACATCAGTGTCTGTGTCCATGCTTTTGTGCATACATATCAGTCCACACAACAGACAGGAATGCACTAGTTTTACCAAACAGAATGAGAACGTCCTATAGCACATCTAGACAGTCACAATGGGTGCACCCCTCAACTGAGTACCAAGGGGCCCCCATGTTCCCCAAGCAGACTGTCAGGAGTTCCATCTCTGGTGTCAACTCTCAGGGCAGAAATCCAAGTGTGCTATTTCATCTATGAGTTACCTTTGACAGCTAAACGTAGGCTATCTCAGACAAAAATCTGATTGTTTCATTTTTAAAGTTCCACCCCACCCCATATCCCAACCTCTCTTTTTTCATATTCTACAACCAAAAGGAAAATCCAAAAGCTGAAAGGCGTGAGTTAAAATCTGTATGGAAGCTCAGGTGCAGCTAAACGAAAACAAAGCAAGATACTACACACTCTTGAAGTAAAGGGATTAAAAGCGAAGTCTGAGGGGGAAACACACTAACACACTAAAGCCGCCCTGGGCTTCTGCTTTCTGGGTGACTGGCTTCTTTAAAGCTGGCCTTCCAATGGGCTAGGAGTCGGGAGCTTCTGGGCAGATTCCAGCAGGCACTCACAGCCAGGCCCGTGGCCTGTGTGTAAAATGTCTTGCTGAGGTCCGATTTCCAGGTTCTAACATTAGGGCAAAAGTGCCATGTGCTACAAAGCTACCAGTCACATGTGAGGTGTCACCACGCCAACCCACTGCTGATGTGTAGAACCAGAGGAAAGGGATTTAGAAGGATCTTCCGCCTCTTGAACACAGCTGTTACTACAATACAGCGTGACTGTGATTCCCATCTTCTACCACTGAAATCTTTGAAACACAAGAAAAACAGTCTCTTACCTTCAGTACCACACTCAGAAAAGGTGTTGGCCAGGGAGTCTGGGTAAGCTTCAGCAGGGCCAATTAACTCAGAGCCATCACTAATTATCCCACCCTGAAAGTGACAGAGCAACCATGTTTTAGTAAGAGCACAAAAGGTTCAGTAATAAACATTCGTCTTCTCAACCAAGCACTCACAAGACTTGAGGTAGTTACTACAGATTCAACCCTTTACAGACTAGTCAATCACTTAGGCCACAGCTCAGTTGTAAAGATGGCCAGAGTCGTGCTAAGTGTGTGGGACAAGGGATGCACAGAGTAAGTTACTTCCCACGACCTCTCTGCAAACCCTCGCTGCTGACCAGAAACTCACTATGTGCCCAGGCTGGCCGAGAACTAGAGGCAATGCCTCTGCCCCTTGAATGCTGGAATCAAAGGTGTGCACTGCCGAGCCCAGACACAGATGAAAAGCAGAGTATTTAAGATCTGCCACAGGCTTCAAGAAAACATAGGACTAGAAAAAACAGCAGTTAGTCAACTTTCAGCATCCTTAGGGCCTGATCATTTTAACTAGGAGGGACTCATCGGAAAGCCATTAAATTTTATGCAATCACAAGCAATATCATATCAATAGCACATCATGTGTCTGAGAAGACGTTTACATGAGGAAACCACCCATGCACACTATAACAAAATTTAAGGTATCTTTAGTAAAGAGACATTTTATTCTGTTTTATGTATAGATTTGTGTGCCTGAATGTACGTATGTGCACCACAGGTGTGCAGTGACTACAGAGCCGGAAGAGGGCATAAGATCTGGAGTTACAGGCTGCTGTATACCACCTAATGTGAGTGCCAAGGACCAAAACCAGGTTCTCATACTAACTTGAGCAAGTTATGGTACTCGTACCCACAAACCTAGTCCTTAAGAGGCTTCAGCTGGTGGACTGCTGGGAGTTGGAGTCTGGGCTACAGTGTGGAACTGCTTCAAAATTACTTAAATTAAACGTCCATGTGATGACCTTTTTAGTCACGTATCCATGTTTACAAAGTCGGGCCTCAAAGCTGTTGCTTCCTCGTCCACACTCAGCTAAATGGCAGTCACCAGAGTGAGTCAGTCAGGCTGCTGACTAAATAGCCAATGGGTCAACAGAGGAATTACAAATGGATCAGAAAATATACTGAACTAAACAAAAATGGAAATAAAAACATAACACTATATGGAAGAAGCCAACTGCTGAGGGCAGCTGTCTTGGAAACTTTATTGGAAAGGTTAGTGCAGTAAATGCCTGTGTCAATCAATACGTTCTCACATGAGGTGGAGCACAGGGCTGCTCCGTCCCACCGGAGTCTCCCTGAAACAGACCAGACCTCAGTCTGGCTTCTCCTCAGCTGTCCCATCCTCACACACCCTACGTGTGCACATCCATCTCCGTGTCTGGACAAAGTCGGCAGCACTCCCGTCAGGAACGCCATTCCACAGACAAAGGGTGGGCAGGCAGTTCCGTCCCAACTGTTTCTGGCCCATCCGACTTTCACTAACTCCCACCTACCTGAGCCCCGAGGCACACACTGTCTGCACCACACAGTCTTCCACACCTCAACAGGGAAACCCCCAGACTCCACCCCCAGAGAGAGCAGGAGAACGGAGCAGACAGCCCGCCCTCATTCGGCCTTTCCCCGAGGCCCTACACTGGGTTTACACAAGCCACAGAGTGGTGCTCTGAGCCTGGTGTGCAGAATTATGACAAGGGAAGCAAGGCGACCGTCAGCGACAGCAATGTCACCATGGAAGTCGGCACGGGGCTATGTATACTGGTGGCTCTGCAGTGTCCTTCAAAAGATCACCCTTCTTCAGTCAAGTAAGTAAGGTCAAAAAATTAATCTCTGCCTAGAACCACTAGCATTAGGAACTGAGTATTCCAGCACCCATGTGTGTTTTCTGCTTAGGGAATGAGCACACAAGCATGATGCAGCCACTCAGCTCTTCATGAAGGCTAATTAAGTGCAGTGAGGAACGTGCTCAAGCACAGTGACAGCCACCAACAACGACAGTGACGTCCAAACAAGTAAGGAGGTTAACGCTAACAATGATGTTCACCAGCACCAGGAAGCGAAGGCAGTGGGATCCAAGGGGGGCTGCTGACATCTGAGACTTGTCCCAAGTCTAAAACAAATAAAGGGTCAGAGCCACAGTGCCACAGGTCAGGAAACAAACAACATACAGTCAATGACCTAGAAATACAAGCTGCACAGACCCTTAAAACCCAGTGACCACTTCTGCTAGGTCCTTACACAAGGGAAGAGTGTGGACCATGGTGTCGGAAAGCCTGCCATCCAAGGATGCCTCTAGAAGGAACTCCTGGAGCCCGTGAAACGGCGTCTTCCCGATGTATTCCCACACAGCCCTCCAAGCCCTCTGCATCAAGGTGTTAACGTCTGTAACTCAAACCCTGCACTCTCTACACGAGAGGCAGTGGCTCTGCCACAGACAACGGACACTGAGCAGGGACTCCAGTGCCTAGAAAATAACAACACCCAAAAGTGACAGAGCCAGACTTTACACACCAACGGGAACCACAGGAGCCCGGAAGGTCTACCAACCTTAAAGAAGTCCTGGAGCTGCTTGCTGTTGTACAGAGCAGGGATGTTGGCAGAGAACTGTAGCAGGTCCTCAGCACACTGACGTCGTTCCTCAATTACGGTTTTGTCAAATCGCCCTGGAATTCACGAGAGTCAGTACTGGGAACAGAATAGCACAGCTTGGTTTTATGACAGTTTAGGCCCAGGGAGCGGAGCCACCACAGGCCACACTGCCCATCTGCAACACTTATCATGTAAACGTCACATCGAATCAAAGGCTCACAATGTTTCTGATGAAATGGAGCAGCAATGTCACCTGATAAAGAGACTGTGTCCACCCGGTCATATCCATGTACGAGACTCACTAGTAAAAGACAGCAATGCAAAACTAAAGTTGAAGGAGAATTTTTAAAGAATGTAAATGGCTTCCTCCAGTAATTTAATACTATAATTACTCATGTAATTTCCTCTTTTCTACTGTTTTATTTAAAAGGGAGATGAAGAGAGGGAATTATGAGAACATCTGTATTAGCAGTGGAGTCAAAAACCTGAGCTTGAAGCAGAAAGCTTCTACACTAAATTCCGTATGTGCTGCGGGTGTGGCCTGCGGCGGCCTGCTGGTGAAAACAGAGGTGCCCAGCACAGGCTCGCTCTGCTCCACAAGGGGATAGAAAGGTGGCTCCACACAAGATCTAATGAGAAGTACAGTTCGAGTGCCGTCCAGAGATTTTCCAACATGAAATAATCGGAAATGCTCTCCCATTTGATCACCGGCTGGCATCTGCCATGTGGCCTTTGCTAGCATATTTTAAAACTCCAAATCAAAAGAGTAGTGTCCTCAATAGCCTGAAAGAATTCCAAGTATAAACAAAACACTAAGACAAAGACATAGGAACCACAGACACTAAGAACCCTCACTCCTGTCCCCTGCCTATGATAACCTATCTACATGACTTTGAAAAGTTGGGCTGCAGGGAGGAGGAGATGGAGTTAGACCTGGGTTCAAATCCAAGCTCTGCACTTACTGCTACAGTGAGACACTGACTAAAGCACTCTGACACAGGCCTGCCTATGGCTCCTGTAGTCGGTCAGCCACAGCAAGCCTGCACTAACACTACAGACCATTGTAGGATCTGAACCCTCACAAGGTCCCCACAGTGACTAGCACACAGTGTGCTGACAAACCTGTGCGGGCTATCGCCAACTAACAAAGACAGAAACCCTCACAAATCGGCCGTACAGTGGAACATCCTTACAGAAGAGCTTAACTGAATGCGTTGAGAGAAAGGCAGACAGACAGATGCCACCGCTGACTAGAGTCAGCAATGCTACAGAACTCCACACATTCTTTCACACCCTCAAGTTACCAGACACTATGCAAATAGAATACTTCTCTAGACCCTGACTAGCCTAGTACACCATGTAGACCAGACTAGCTTCCCACTAAAAAAGCTCCGCCTGCCTTTGCCTCCGGAGTTCTGAGACAGAAGGCCACAGCACCCAGTCTCTCCTTTTCTTCCTTATGACTTTCCCCTATGTGTCAGCCAAACTGTATACCTTCCCTGCTGGCCTGACATAGGTCCAACCAACAGACATCATCTGAAGGCACCCTACTGCTTCCCTGAAATCCTACTGAAAGGCAGCTGCCACACCTCTCCCTGCTCCCTCCCGGGTCCTCCCTCCTACCAGGATGATGATGTGGAAGGCAGAGGAGACAACGTAGGAGCTGTAGCTTCTGGGCACCATGACACGTCCATCCTAGGCTGCACCCAGACTTCCAAAATACAAAACAAACCAGCTTCTTCTACTGTGTGAAACTGTACCATGAGTGACTGTGCTGAGGATGACCTGTGACCTCATTAGAGCTGAACACACCAGCACAAGCTTCAAGGCCCAGCTCTGGGTAAGGAGCACAGGGTAGCTACCCTGGGAGCCCACAGGTCACTCGGTCTGGGTGAATCAGCAAGCTCCAGTTCACTGTGAGAGCCTGTCTCAAAAAGTAAGGTGGAGAGTGACCAAAGAAGACAATACCATGCGCGCGCGCACACACACACACACACACACACACACACACACGAACATGTACACAAAAATAGTTAATTAATACTGAATTAATATTGCTTTAAGTACCTATGGTTTTGGCATAGAAGTAAAAACAATGCTTTCTCATGCTTTAACCCATGCCACCGCTATGCATCCTCTTCACATACATGAAGCACATGCTGAGAAGTCAACAGAGGACGTCTTAGTGAGCTGATGGCGCCCTGGAAACATCTCATTTCTGTCTGACAGGGACAGGGGAAGAGCTCAGAGGTTCAAAGCACTTCTTGCACAGGACCCAGGTCTGTTTCTCAGCTTACGTGGCAGCTTACAACCATTTCCACATCTCTAACTACAATTCCAGGCCATACAGTTCCTTCTTCTGCCCTCCTTGGCACCAACTACACGTGCAGCGCACAGATTCATGTGAGAAAAACACTCAGATACGGAAAGTAAAAGATTTTTAAAAGATGGGGGTGGAGCGAGGGGTCTCTTTAAAGCCAGTGGTGCAGCTAGCCCTCCATCAAGCGAGATGAGGCGGAGACTGCTTAAGTAACAGGGCCTATCTGTTCAGAGTCCGCCTTGCACTTCTACTGACCTAGTCGCATTTCTAGTCCACTAAATCTGGATTCGAAAAGATAAATGTTTTCAGAGTACCACAAAAAACAACAGCATGTGTGACAAAAGTTCTGATTACACGGACCCATATCACCAGGGCACCATGAAAGAAAACACTCACTCGTTTCAGAGATGCCTTGGAATTTTTTTAAAAAATACTATATTGGGAGTTGGACAGACCTCTCAGTAATGAATGTGCTTGTTACACAGCATGAAAACCTAAGTTTAAATCCTCAGCAGCCATGTAAAAAGCAGGAGTCCTGGGGCTGGGAAGGCAGGGACAGGGCAATCCTTGGAGGCTCACTGTGTGTGCGTGTGTGTGTGTGTGTATGAGAGAGAGAGAGAGAGAGAGAGACCCTGATGTCCACCTCTAGCCTCAACACGCACACATATAGGCACACACACCCATACATTCATGAAAATACCACACACATAACAAATATATCTAACATATACACATCAAGATACAGAAGAATGTTATTACAATAACTACTGACTCTAGCAGAGACAGCAAAATGTCTCCCTTTTTTGAGACAGAGTCTCATATAGCAGTCCTGACTGACTCTGACACTTGCTGTGTAGCACAGGCTAGCCTGGAAGTCACAGAGATCTGCATGCCCTTGCCTTCCAAATGCTAGGATTACAAGTATGTGCCACCATACCCAGCTCTTTAATAATTTTATGGAGCAACACTCGTGTGGAAACAGCAGCATGCGGAAGCAACCCAGGCACTTCCCTCACGGCTGCTCTGGGTCCCTGTTCACAGGACCAATGGTAGCTTACCCGTAAGCACAACAGAAAGATTGCCAACAAAGTCAGAAACACAAGCAAGTTTTTCCTAGGACGATTCATCACTTCACAATCCTACAGATCAATCACTTTGTCCACTCAAAGGAAGCCACTCTCCCACTCCAAACCATGCAATAATGCTAGCCACTAAGTGGGCAGAACTTAACACTGTAAGCAAGCCAGGTGGTCCCAGTAACTGGGGCCACTGTCTGTCATTTACAGGCTAGGTGGTCCCAGTAACCACAGCTGCTGTCTGTCATTGTAAATGACAATGGTGCCCTTTGGGATTTCATCATTCCCAATTTTTGAAATGGATCTACTTCTAAGCTAGGCTGGACTAGAACTCATGGCAATCCCCCTGCTTCACCCTCCCAAGTGCTGATTAGAAGTGTGGGCTCATTTGTTTTATAAACTATAACTTAGAACAAGTCAAAGCACCACTTACAATTTAAATTGTATTGTTTATTGCTCACTCATTTATTTATTCTGTGTGTATATAACCAGAAGGAGGCCTCGGATCACAGAGGACCACAGTTACGCATGCTTGTGAGCTGCCTGGTGGGTATGAGAGATTTACCACAGCACCTCAGGAAGAACAGCCAGTGCTGCTAACCACTCAGGCATCTCTCTAGAACATATAATTTATGAAAATGCAGTGTTGAACCAAGCAGCTCACTCCTTACTTAGCTCAGTAAGCGCTCAGAGGCTGGACAGAGGGATTGCCACAAGCATGAAGCCAGTCTGGGCTATGTACTGAGTTCAATGCTAGACTAAACTACAGAAGGGGTGGGGTGAGGAGAGAAACAGACAGAAAGAGACAGAGAGACAGAGACAGAATTAATTAATCACAAAATTTAAAATTCCAATACAGTGGTTCACACCAAGTCCTACAACCTAAAACTGACCCTCATCCAGTGCAAACCAGCAGATGCTTGATGGTAATGTTGATAACTCTTCTGGTAGCCATACTCCATCCACAGGTCAGAGAGAGAACAAGTACGGTAGGCTTCTCAGGTGGGAACTATCACCAGCCAACTGGCACCAGGAGCACCAGGACTCAGTTGGTCCCTGAGTCCCAGCAACCAGGCAGAGCACACACCGTGCCTGGGACTGTACCACTGAGTCTGAGCTTTTGTCAGGAGCTTTGAGGAAAGCCCAAGAAAGGTAAGTTTATCCTGACTATTATGCTGCGAGGAATGGGGGCTGGAGGCTGGAGGTTGGGGGGCACTCTGACTCTATAAAATCTTCCTAACACTGAACATGTGGCTCCCAACAGCCCTTGCTGTAAGGCAGGAGGCATATGGCCAAGCTCAGGCTGGGACCTGCAAAGAGGTAGTGGCCCTCAGGGTGACCAGGATCCTTCTGCTCTTTTCCTTTTGGTTCAGCAGTGCTGGAATCAGAACCCAGGAATCTGACACAGCAGGCGAGAGCTGCGCTGAGCTAATACCAGCCTGAGCTTTGTCATTTCTGTGATTTGAACAATGTCCATGGCTCTAGGCTTTGTACCAGAACTCAGGAGGCTGAGGCAGGAAGAATATGAGTTCAAGGCTAGCCTGGGCAAATACGAAGTTCCATGATAACCTAGCCCACGGTGTAAGACCTTGTCAAAAATTAATTAACTTCTGAAATCATGTGACAGGGTAAAAGGTGTAGCTCAGTGGCAAAGCCACTGAATTATGGTCAGAAAGAATGCATGAAGGACAGATGGGGAAATCTGCACATAGATGGCCCATCTACACATGGCACCAGTGGGACGGCACCAATATTTCATGGGTGTGATAAGGGACTATAGCCATAGGGAAATACAGGAAGTTACATTAAAGTGTGACAATATTTGCAACTTATTCCAAAATAATGGGGTGGGAAGAGCACCAGGGCACAGAGAAAACACAGCAAGGGCTAAGAATAATCAACCCTGGAAAACAGCACATAGGCGACTGCTACCCCAGTCTCTCATGTTCTCCAGTAAAGCGGAAATTTTTGTAAAGAAAAATGAAAAAGATAAAATGAGTGCTACATCAATATCATTAAATGTAATATGCATTAAAATATGAATTAAAACACTTAAAAAAGGTTCCAATTAATTAGGAGGTGCTATATTGGTGCCCTGTAGAACCAGGAAGAGAAAGCGGCCCAGTCAGCAGAAAACAGAGTGAAAGTCTAAAGGGCCAAGCGAAGACTGGGGTGTAGAGGGCGCTGCCAGAGGAGACACCGAGGGTGAGACTGAACTGAGCCACAGGCAGTGCTAACGTCTCCATAAGCTGAACACACGACAGATACACAGTAAGAAAGTTACACCTCTGTAAGATCACACAGGAAAGTCAGACATGGACGGCTGCACATGCCTGTAACCTGAACACTGGGGAAGAGGAGGCAGAAGAACAGGCATTCGAGGCTATCCCCAGCTACACAGCAACTTCAGGGCCATCCTGAACTACATGGGATCCTAAGATTGCACAGGCAACAGATGCTAGGCAGCAGACATGGCCGAGTGCTATGTCACTGCCACAGAGCATCTCCTTCACTGTGGCCTAGCACAATGTGTGGCTGACACTCTGCAGATGGTAGTAATACTCCTACTGCTGAGGTTTACACACTCAGTATGAGAGGAGCTAAAAAGACGGATGGCTAACCAACAATTCTCTCCACACAGCAATTCTCTGCACACAGCCACAGCTGTGGCCTGCAGGGTTCACTGCAGTCATCAAGTGTCACTAATGAGCTGTACCGTTGACTAAAAGAGATAAACTATTCACTTATCAAGATTAACAAGGAAGCGTGGAGACAGATAATCCATTAACAACGCTCACTAAGCTGAGAGCAGCTGTTAGAAGCCACTCCCACACAATGGCAGCCCCATGACTTAAAAACCCAAACTGTATCTTTAGCATCAGAGTTAAAACTGTACATTTCAGTTTACAGGGCTGCAGGGCTGGCTCAGCGGCTAAGAGGATGCAGAAGGCAGGGTTCAATCCCCAATGCCCACATGGGGAGGCTCAGAACTCCAGCTCCAGGGGGCCTTAGGCGTTGTACTCATGTGCACATACCACACACAGACACATGTACATACAAATAACTTAAACACACTAGATCTAAAAACATGGGGCAAAAAATTCACAATATAGAAAGCACAAGGTAGGGATAAAAATATTCCTTGTGCCTCTCAGAAGCTGCACACGCTGTCAACATGATTGAGAGTTCTTCACACAGCTCTCCACACACACACTGAGCTCTCACTAAACACAGCACTGTTCAATATTTGCTTTGACTTAAAATGTAGTTCTTGTGAGCCATGGTGGCACACACTTTCAATCCTAGCACTTGGGAGGCAGAAGCAGAAAGATCTCTGTGCGTCTGAGGCCAGCCCGATCACTATAGCAAGCCAGTAGATGACACATTGCCTCAGTAAATTCATTAACTTTAGATGAGAGAAGCTAAGTACATACACGTCTGTGTACATGCGTGTACGCACATACATCCCAGGCACTCTTCTAATCCCAGCACATTTCCAACAGCTTCAGACTGGGGCACATCCAGGACATGTACCATGGTTTGAGTGAGAGCAGTGCTGTCCCTTCACAGCAGAGCACTGACTAAGACACTGTGCACAGTACTCACTGTCAAGGTGTCGTGTGGGCCAGCCAGCATACTTCATGTCTGTGCTACAGCATTTGCTGCTTCTTCCTTGTGCTGATGTTTGCACTAATGGTCTATACACGGCGGCAGCAAGACTGCAGCCATCTTAGCAGGATGCCAGGCCACAGCGCCAAACCCACGATGACTATTTTACTCCTTTCTGCCAGTTACTCATAGTTTAAAAACTTTCATGGCAGTTTCACTAAAATGAAAAAAATCCTCTTATGAAACAGTAACAATTATTAAGCTTATTGAATCCTGGCCATTGGAGAACTCTCCATTTTAAAATTATGTGAAACAGAATAAACTGTGATTAGTGAGACTTGGGTGTGAGACAGACATTTTCTCAAAAGAGAAGTGAGCCTAACGCTTCCCGGAAAGCCACCAACAGTACTGCTGGTTAGAAGACTTAGCCCTGCAGATAACTGGAGCTTGCTAGCTTCCTGGTTCTTAAACTCTTCCCTCTAGACATCTCTGGCCACATAAACATTTGCTGGCATCATCTAACCAAACCAGGAACCATCTGCAAGATCGGCAAAACATGAGGCATCAAAATATTCTCTATCTTAAGATTTATTTTAATTATAAGTGTTTGCCTGCGTGCAAGTCTGTACACCTCGTGAGTGTCTGATGACCTCGTGTTCAGCCGCCATGTCTCCAGCCCTGGCAAAGATGTTTTGAATGGGAAAGCACAGCTACAAAGTCAAACAGAGGTGAGAGATGCGTTCACAAGACAACACAGGAGTTTAGCTGAGCACTCTGAAGGAGCATTCCTTCCCTCACGGAGCTTCCAAGTCTATGCTGCAAGCATTTATCACTGTAAAGTTCTGGTCTACGGAAAAATGCGTTCAGATAAACATCCCTTCCTTCTGACAGCATCATCTGGGACCCAGGTTTCCTCAAGAACCTTGACCCACAGACCACTTTGACGTCAGTGTAGAACTCAAATCTGGCTCCAACTCAGCTGTCTTTGTTTTTCTTTTCTTCCCCTTCCTTCCATCCATCCGTCGTCTGTCCATCCATTCGTTCTTCCTCTCTCTTTCTTTCTTTCTTTCTTCCTTCCTTTCTTTCTTTCTTCCTTTCTTTCTTTCTTCCTTCCTTTCTTTCTTTCTTCCTTTCTTTGTTTTTCGCTGCTGCCACTGTGGTAAAGGGTAATAGCTATAATCCACATGAGCATAGTCCTCTCTGGTCCTCAAGCATCTTTACAAAGGTAAAGAGAATGAGTCCTAGACATGGACTCAACACCTGCTCACTAATATACACTCCCTATGCAGACAGGAGAACACGGTAACACAAAAATTCACTGAATAGATTGATAGGAAAATTTATGCTTCAATTCTGACAAAGACAGCAGTTTATCTCCTGCCTCTGGCTGTCTATTTCTCCACACTGGGCAGACCCAGAACTGACTCTCAATGACATCATCACTTACTAAGAAGCAAAGAAGGAGGGTTCGTATTTTAGAATGCAAGATCTATGGCGAGGTTCTAGAGATGACAGCTAAGGCCCTCAGGCTGTGGACTATACTTTTGCTTTGGTTTCTTCTCTAGTTTTTGAGACAAGGCTTGACATGCAGCCCGGGTAGCTTTGCACCCGACCAAACCTCCTGCCTCAGCATCCTGCATACTGGGATTATGGCTATGCACCATCATATCCAGCAAAGTGGCTTCATAAAGTTAGCCACACCTTCAGTTCCACTCAAGAGTGGCCCAGGGGTGCACTGGCCTTGTGCGCCCATGACAGAGCCTGCCTTGCCCTACGCACTGCCTGACCCTCACGTCTTCCACAGCAGGACACCGAGTTTTCTTCAGATAAACCTTGTTTGGCCCTCATTCCCAACATCTGCTTTTATTTTTAATGTTTCTTGAATTAAGGGTGCCACACAAGTTCAAAGAAGTCACTGTTGGACTGGAATCCATCCAAGAAGACCCTCTGACCAGTAGATGTGGGGCGTGGGTCACGCCTGCTGGGCACAGTGGCAGCACAAGGGTGGCTATGAAGGTCAGAGCAGCAGTGGCCAAGAGTCACCCTCTGTGTACAGAAAGGTCTGAAGGGAGCACGTGAAGGCCTAACTGAACGTGGAGCCAGAGCTGGATGCAAACCCTGCAGGGGAAGGACACACAGCCCAAAGCCTGAGCCCCAGCACTCAGGAGGAAGGAACCGAAGCCAAACCAAGGGATCCAGACCAAGGGCTCAGATGCTACTGACCTAACGCCCAGGTCTCTGAACTCCAACCCTGTTACCCAGCAATGCTTCCTCTCCAGGCATGACCCTGGACTGTTACTTCTCTCAGTGTGATAAAAGACTAAAGGAAGCAATTATTAAACTAAAGGAAGGCAGACTTATTTAGCTCATGCTTTGAGGAGACACAGTCCAAAATGGCAGAAATGGCATGGTAGTGAAAGTTTACTTGCTGGAAAGAATACAGAAGCAGAGAGAGGGCAGGAAACAGGGCAGGGTTCTAAACCTCAAGGCCTGCTACCACAACCCACTTCCTCCAGCCGGGCCCCGCCTCCAAAGGTTCCAGAGCGGAGCATCACCAGCTGAGGAATGAGTGTTTAAACCCTCCAACTCCTGGGCCAGAGTCCACATTTAAACCACAGTGGCACCCAAGACAATGCTATGACTAATTTCAGGATATTGCTCAAACTCTCAGTCTGCTAAGTATTTCTTAACTAATACGGCAACTCTTTAGATGCCCAATCTCACTCTCAGGAAAATGCATGAACACTGTTAGACCATCCCTTCAAGGGTTCTTTGCCTCTGACCCCCGACCTCCAGGTGCATGATGCCTGAGGAAGCAGACGTGAGGAAGACAGTGAGTGGGCACTGCAGTCCACAGCTGCCTGAAGCTGAAAGCCCTACCTACTCTGTGGAGACTGCACTCAGTAGGGCAATAAACACAGCCATTCAGAGTTTTTCCAAGGCCAGGGAGGGTGCTGGAAAGGCTCAACCATGACACACCCATCAGTCCCTTATCTGAAAGCAGAGTCCACATGTGTGCCTTCGGTTGACAGCCACCCCCCTTCCAGCAACGAAGTCTATTAAGTAGTTACACTTTACAGCTACGCAGTTACATCTCACCGTGCAGGCCTTGTCATAGGCTACCAGTTTTTTTATAAGAAGGCTGGTGTCTCTCAGAGCAAGGGAAGGGATTGGGGGGTAGGGAAGATGAAGGGAGGAGAAAGGAACGATGGTGAGGAAAAAGGAGGGGAGCAAAGAAGGGAGATACAAGGAGGAAAGCAGGGAGAGATGGAAAGAGGTGGAAAAGGGGAGGAGGAAGGGAGGGAAAAGGAGGGAGGGAGAGAGGGCAGGCGGGCATCCAGGGAGATGCCAAGTCCTGGAAACAAGGAATCACCTTGTTGATGTGGATGTAAATGTCCACACAGGCTCATATACTCCAATGTTGGTCTCCAGCTAGCAGTACTGTCATGGGTGGCTGTGGAACTCTAAGAAATAGGTCCTAGCAAGCAGACAGGCCACTGGGGACAGACTTTGAAGATCACACTTGACTGCTGTTCCTTACAGTCCCCCCTCCGTGCCCCCTCATCACGTCATGAGAGGCACCACTGCAAGCTCCGGCTCACACAGACCCACTGCAGACAGCAAGGTGGACTGTATCCTGCAACTATGAGCTAAAATGAGTTCTTCCCCCATAAATTGTTTCCATCATGTGTTTTATCACAGCAAAGAGAAAATTCATTCAGAAAATTGGAACTGGAAACAGAGCTGTGTGTTGCTGGCTCACAGACCTTGGAAACTGAGGAACATGGAGTTGTGAACCAAGGAAATCCTATTATGCTGTAACCAAAACTCAGTGGCCATTATAGTAGGACTCAGAAGACCAGAATGCAGGCATGGAAGGGCCAGTTCAGAGAAAACAAGAAAGAACTGTGAGGATTCAGCTGGAAGTCATTGGTGTTCCACTCTGGCAAAAACTCAGGCTACATTCTGACTATTCCTGAGAACTAAATGAAGCAAAATGTAAAAGTAACAGAGTAATTGACTTGGTGGAGCTCTCAAGGCAGCCACAGTCATGTCAGGACGCAGCTAGCCAGGTTTATAGCAGGAGGGGAGTGGAGGGCAGGTGGAGAAAGACATGAGAAATGGTGGATCACTTAGAGCATTGTATAGCAAACAGGGCTGATGCTTGTGAAGCACCTGTCACTACAGACATCCGCAGTCACAGAGGTTTTACACCAGCGGCTGGGACACAGGAAAGGCACTTGGAGAGCAAGAGCCAACCAACCAAGGCACACACGTATTACGTGAGTAATACATCTTTTCTTAGGTTCTTAGTCTGTCTGGCCAGAATTACAGCTACCCATGGCTGAGAAGAAGAAATGTATTTTGTATGAACTATACCGAGGGCAGGGGGAGCGCTGTCAAGTGCTTGTTAATTGGACAGATTGTCACGGGAGGGGAAAGGGCTCAGCACAGAGCATCCTGGGCTGACCACTCGCATCACAACTGTAGAGGAGCTGGAGGTCAGTGGCAGAGAACGTGCCTGGCCAGCCTGATGTGGGGTGGGGTGTGACTGAGCAGGGACACTGACTGCAGTTTCAGAACAGCACTTACCAAACACTGTCCCTTTAGCAAACGGGGGAAACAGCTCAGAGTGTCGAAATGCGTTCCTGTGAATCTGCCATAGCTCTCTGTGCAGCTTCTTAAAGTCACTGTATCTTCTCCACACAATTATCTGGAACAAAAACAAAACTAAATGCAACCACAAAGCATGACCATTCTCTCTCTGTGCTACAGATAATGTTCTCTTTAAATATCCCAAACTACCATGCAAAGCAAACAGGTACGCACTGCAGCCTGAGGAGCCAACAGTCTGGTGTGCACACTTCCCGTGAGAGCTAGCACAGCACTTCTTCCTAAGGCTGTTCAGTTGAGGCTCTTAAGTCCTGCTTCTTGAAAGCCTTTCATTCACTGTAAAAAAATCAGCCAACTCGGTACAAAGATGGCGCTGTGCTACATAAGACATATTCTCTCCTGAAACCACTTACTGTTGGCCCGGAGATTCATTATATGAGTAACGCTGTCTCAAATATCATGCTTACAGGCACAAAACAGCTTGGACAATTTATCTTTCAATCCTTCTTCAGATTTCCTCACTTAAGTCACGTGCAGGTAGATGAGCCTGCAAGAGTCTATGTACCACATGCATGCATGAGACCTCAGAGGCCAGAGCTGGGCACAGGCTCCCCTGGAACAGGGGTGCAGTAGTTGTGAGGCAATGTAGAAGCCGGGACTGAACCGGGTCCTCAGCAAGAGCAGGAAATGATTACCTAACCACTCATCTCTCCAGCCACCGATCTGGGCAATTTTTAAACAAAAAGGACAGAACATTTGCTCCCTCCCAAAAGCAGACTAACAATGAAGGGGAAAAGACTGTGTGAAAAGAAAAACAGGAGTTTGTATATTCTATAGTTTTTTCATAAATCTTAATTTAAACTAACCATAAGATTCCAGGGTACAAAGTAAACATTAACCAGGATATAATTAAGATTTGCATATCTCAAAAACAAAAGTTAACAGTCCTGTAGATTAGACAACATGGAGAAGCGCTTTCTGTCACTAGCTTAAATTATTTGAACTCACTTAGATCAGAAAAACATACTCTACAAAGGAAGTAGCGGACGCCTGCTTTGATGTCGCTATCAACTCTGAGTCCCTTCCCTTCCCTTCCAAATGCCTGGCTGTCTCACTTCTAATACAGGCTACATGTTTTCATGTATATGTATGGTTAATTCTGATTATGAGCAAATGCTAGGCCAGGAAGGCAACTAGACATGACCAGGTCTGGCCAAACTCTGTCCATTATCTGAAGGTACCCTGAGGACTCTGCCTCTTGGAGTTCCTAAGTACAACAGCTGAGGCGGTTCTACAGACTATGACACAAGGCAGACAAGTTGCTTCTGCCCAGTGTGTCACTTTTATTCATTTACCCAGTGAAAATGGATCTCCAAAAACCAGTGTCCCAGCTGTGCTGCACACTGTACTCTCCCAAAGTATGAGACCGGAAGCACAGGCCCCCCCTTCAGGGTTCACTATCAAGTGGAGAAGAACAAGCCAGCTGGGATGCACATCACGAAGGAACTGTAAGGGCTGAGGAACTGCACCGAAGTGGTATAGAGGGCTCCCTGACCAGCCCGAATACCTCACAAGGCTACAGTGCCTGGTGCCAGGAGGAGAAGTCACCAGAGCAAAGAACATGGAGAGATAGGAGGCTCTGGGAAATGCTTCTAAAGAGAAAAAGGTGCCAAAGACAGAAAGCTCTAGCATCTTGGTTTCAGGGACTAACTAGTGGTAGTGCTGTCTCCTGAGGTGGGGAGCAAGGAAGAAGCAGTACTTGAGGCCCATCAGAAGCCAGCTGTGCACATCTGGCTCACTTGTTTGTGACACGTGGGTTTGGAGTGCAGACAACGGGGTGCTGCAGCTGTCACAGCTCTTCATTCTCTATCATGTCCAATCTTGATGCAGAGACATAATTTGTCATGAGAAAAGGCGTTACTTTTACATTTCAAATATATCAAATTGAGCTGGACATGATGGCTGATACCTAAAATCCCAGCACTCAAGAAGGCTAGGCAGTCAGACCATGAGGTTCAAAGGCATCCTGAACTACACAGTGGGTTTTGGGCCAGTCTGAACCAGAGAGCAAGATCCTGTCTCAAAACACCAAAAACAGATAAACGCAGAGCCATCAATACGTAAGCCAAGCTATCTAGTACCATGCTGCTGAGAGCTCAAGAAGGACCGGGCTCTGAGTGCAGAGCCTTCTGCAGGGTCGATGCCCAAACCAGTGGGGCATTACCAATGGGGTAGTAATTACCAATGGGATATTAATTACCAATTGGGCATCGCCAATGAGGCATCACCGATGAGGTATCACCGATGGGGTATCACTGATGGGGCATTAACCAGTGGGGTGTTACCGACAGGGCATTACTGATGGAGTGTTAGCAAAGGTGAAAACCCCACTACAGGATGAGCATGAGAGATCCGGGAGACTAGAGATTATGAAGCAACCATATTTGCAGAGAACGCCCTAGTCAAGATTACTTTCAAATAAAGGAATGATAACTTGAAATTTTTTTCACAACTTAATCACAATACAGATTAAAATACCAGATTAGAGCCAGTGCTAAGACAGTGCCAGGAGGCCTTGACTCTCACCAGAGCATCACTTACCCCTCACACAATCCCAATGTTTACCCGGGCTGCAGAACTAAACTGCCCAGAGAGAAATGTCCCGCCCACTCTCTCCTTTCCTCCTACTCCTGTTAATTACACCTAAAGTTCCCAAAAATCCTCAGATGGAAATGAGAACAAATGCATACTTCCAACAGCCAGGCCTGGTGTCTGTCTGTGTCTGTGCAAGACAGCACCTTGCACAGACATATCTCATTTTCTCCATAAGGCCTGGCAGGTTCCTGCTGGAACAACCAGAAGCCTGCAAGCGCAGGCCCCTTATATGTTCACTGATATCACTCTGGGGGGGACTTTACCAATGAAGCATTCAATGACCATATGTAGAATAAAAAATTTGATAAAAGCTACATTTTCACTATAGTCTTCTCTTTAGCATTTCAACATATGATAAACATTTCCTTTTTAGATACTTAAACTTAATGACACCAAATACTTGTTTCCCTACGTTTGATAACATCACCAAACTTAAAAGTTTTTGTTCTCACTCTCATTCAATACCAAACACTTGATGGGTCATCCTTGGTCAGGCCTCCTGCCTGCACAGCTCACACTCAGGCCTCCTGCCTGTACAGCTCACACTCAGGTCTACCTGTACAGCTCACACTCAGGTCTGCCTGCACAGCTCACACTCAGGCCTCCTGCCTGCACAGCTCACACTCAGGCCTCCTGCCTGCACAGCTCACACTCAGGCCTCCTGCAGGCACAGCTCACACTCGGATCTCCTGCCTGTACAGCTCACACTCGGGTCTCCTGCCTGTACAGCTCACACTCAGGCCTCCTGCCTGCACAGCTCACACTCAGGCCTCCTGCCTGTACAGCTCACACTCAGGCCTCCTGCCTGCACAGCTCACACTCAGGCCTCCTGCCTGCACAGCTCACACTCAGGCCTCCTGCCTGTACAGCTCACAGTCAGGTCTCCTGCCTGCACAGCTCACACTCAGGCCTCCTGCCTGCACAGCTCACACTCAGGCCTCCTGCCTGCACAGCTCACACTCGGGCCTCCCGCCTGTACAGCTCACACTCGGGTCTCCCGCCTGCACAGCTCACACTCGGGTCTCCTGCCTGCACAGCTCACACTCGGGTCTCCTGCCTGTACAGCTCACACTCAGGCCTCCTGCCTGTACAGCTCACACTCAGGCCTCCTGCCTGCACAGCTCACACTCAGGCCTCCTGCCTGCACAGCTCACACTCAGGGTCACACTCACACTCAGGAAAAGGGAAGCTGCCCTACATAATATCAAATGATTCAATCACTGTGAATATTCTTTTAGCATTCTTAGTAAGACATGAGCTCTAAAGGGATCAGAACAAAAGGTCTCAACAAAAGGACAGAAACATTTCTCCATTAATAAGGACCATAAAGGCATCATTTGTGTGAACTATCCATGTGCTTATTAGTTCCCGAGAACTTTGGGGAAGCCTGAGGACATTCTAAAGCAGAGCCCGTATCTGTGAGAAGGTGACGGGAAAGGACCCGGAGGACTGAAAACTCTTCTCAACATGAGTGCCAGTGTTTGAACTGACGGGTGAGAACCTAATACCTTCAGAATTTCAGGGTTGCTCAACTCACAGAAGACTGTAAATGGTTTCTATCATTTCTAAGAGAAGACCATGCAACTGTGTAACTGAAGGACACTTACAAGAGCTTGCTGATGACTGGGTCACCAGCAGTTGCTGTTATAAAAGTGTCCCCCAAAACAGGACTAAGGAGTGGCAGAGAACTCGCTCATGGAGTGGTTCAGGATTCTCCCTGGAAAAGGTGAACATCAAGGTACAACCAGAGCACAGCAGTCAGACAATGTGGTCAAAGGAGAGGCACCCCATTCCCACGTCTAACAGCTGTAAACTTTCTAGAGTTGAATCACCCAGAAGCGGCAATAATTAAACAGAAGAAGAATTCTAAAGAATGCTTCCTGCCATCTACTGGCACACAGGAGAGCAGCTGGGAGGCATATGTCTGTTGCTCTCTTCTGAAGAAAGAGCATTCTAACATCCCTACTAGGGAAGCAAGGCTGTGTCAAAACCCATGCAGGAAATATCATAAAATCCTTTAAAGGTGTCTTTCCCTGTGAACTTGAGTTACAAGACAAAAACAAACACCTAGTTGAACACATCAAGACTCTAATGAACTGGGGCCAACAGTATGAAACAATCAATTCAATCCGTGAATCAAGCCAGGCACTCCTGACCAGAGTGGCGGGCGATGACAAACAGATGGCCACAGCTCATCTAAAGACACTGAGCTGGGGACAACCAACAGCACTGTAGAATCAAGACTGCTCAATCTACAGCATCTGTTTAAACACTGGGATGGGGTGCGTAGGAGGTCCCACATAGTGCCTCTAGTCTCAGAAATGAGTGGGAACCAAACAGTAAATTAGCAGTACGGGGCACGGGCTGCTTGGGTGGCATCCTAAATGAAGCACCAAGGGCAGACAAGCACTAGTGAGACTCCGGCAGTTCTAAACAAAGCATGCCAGGCCAGCACAGTATGGAGAGGACGGAGCCGGAAGCGCGGTCAGCCCTGCAGAAGAACTGGCCAAAAACTTCAAAACTAAGCAGGGATGCTGCAGCAGCTCCCGACGTCAGCATGCCAGGCCAGCACAGACCACAGGCATGGTGATGTGCAGAGCCTGCAGCTGTGGCCCTTGTGCCTCAGTGGGGCAAGCAGAACCTTGGCTATGGCTGAGGCGGGTGAGGGCCTCAGAGCCTCACTCACACCACGCCGCACCTCCTCAGCAGAATGACGTGTAACTGCTACTGTCACGCAGCCGAAGAAACGGTCATACAAGTACAAACACTCATACAAGTAGTTCGGGCAGTCTCTTCAGCAGGGGTAAACAGAATGTTCACAGGGATAAGCAGGCTACCTCCTGGACGTCCTCCGGATTTCTTCGTGAAACGACCTAAAACCAAACACAGACAGAAATACTCGTTAGCAAGTAAGATTTCACAGCTCTGCAATTACTTTCAATTGTATCTGCATAAAATTTCACTGTGGAAAAGAAGATGAATGCTGTATCAGTTACTAAAAGCTCAGTCAATGTGATAAGTTCACCCTGCAATGTTAAACCTCAGGAGAAGAACAGTGCACATTCAGTCCACGTGTTACATCTCAAGCACACACCCCGGCCTCAATCCTTGCAGGCCAGGCCAGCTCCCATCTCTCGGACCCCACATAAATCCAAGCGCGTGGACACTATCTCTCGGACCCCACATAAATCCAAGCGCGTGGACACTATCTCTCGGACCCCACATAAATCCAAGCGCGTGGACACTAATCTCCTGCATTTCTCCCTTTGTGGTGCAGGGACTGGACCCAGCCTCATTCGTACTAGGCAAGCATTCCCGAGTCCTCTCATGGCTACTCCACCGTCAGGACTCAGCCCAGGAGGTAAAAGAACGAAGTGGTGCATGTAAATACGTCACAAAACACGAAGTAAAGATGGCAAAATGGGACGGCAAGGACATGCCCTTTTCACTTCTCAGAGACACGGATCTCTAAGAGCGGTAACAGGATGACAGCTACAAAAGAGGCTGTGCGACACCGAATGTGTCCCTGTGGTGATCTGCTACCAAATGGCACATTCATCAATGTAACACACGCGACCTTGGCTCTCAGACATTAACTTTCATATGGATATACTGCCGACTTTAAACAAACTGCATCTCCAGCACATGGAAGCAGGACTCTGGCAGGATGATTAAGCACTCATTCCAAAGTGTGCAGCTCACCAAATCCTACCTCCATCTTGCTGTGACACCTGCATCCCAGCTCCTCTCCCCCTAGCCGCCCTGCAGAGACACAGGTGTCACTAGCTGGCAAGAGGACATGGGCCAGTTATCACCGGCCAGCCAGGTAGTCTGGACCCCAGAGACAGCACCTGCACAAACTACCAGCAGATGTTTTGCATTTTCTAGTGACCTGCAGCCAGTAAGCTCCTAGAAAAGACAAACAAGCCGACAGACGACGTCTAGCAACTCCACTTTCTGACGAGTCTTCATGGAAGGTCCAAGTACTAGGGACTGAATATCTGTGTGCACCTCAAACTCTCGTGATGACCGTTAAATCTTCGATTCCACAACATAAGGAAATAAAGCCTCTGGGAAATGATTAGGGGACTGGTATCCTCACAAGAAAAAGATAAATGACCTCTCGGTCATGAGAGGGGACAAGAAGGCTGTTATCTGTAAACAAGGATTGGGCTCTCCACAGACACTAAACCAGCTGGCACCTTGACCATTGGCTCTGCAGCCTTCAGAACTGTGATTTTTTTTTTAAATGTGTTGCTTAAGCTACTCAGCCAATACTGTCTATAAAACCTAGTGAACACGAGGGCTGGAGAGATGGTTCAGCGATTAAGAGCACTGACTGTTCTTCCTGAGGCCCTGAGTTCAATTCTCAGCAACCACATGGTGGCTCACAACCAGCTGTAATGAGATCCGATGCCCTCTTCTGATGTGTCTGAAGACAGCGACAGTGTACTCACATACATAAAATAAATTAATCTTCAAAAAACAAAAAAACAAAACCTGGTGAACACAAATTCACTGAGACGTGAACTGAAGCACAGGGAGATGGCTGGGGGTAAAGGTGTCCGTTGCCAAACTTGACAACCTGAGTTCAAACCTGAGACTCGTGTAGAAGGAGAGACCTGACTCCTCCATGCTATCTTCTGACCTCCATGCTAACACACAAATGAGTAGACAGACCGACAGATGTGATACGAAATACATTTTACAAAAGATAGGAATAGCAGCTCTCTATATTATTCAAATAAAACCCAAAGAAAAGAAGGCCTAGCATTAATTCAAATGGCAGGAACCAAATGTCTGCCCACGTGGTCACTCCTGTCAAACTTGACCAATTACAGCACCAAACTCCAACAAACTTTTTCCCTGCCAAGCTTCAAAGAAAATCAAAATTTGAATGCTATGAAAACTTGCAGTTTAAAACAACCCTGAGTATCTGAAATGTCAATAAACAGGCTTACATTTTTAAAAACCTATTTACTAAAATTTTGGTATGTAAGAGTTTTATGCTAAACAGTATTAATAGTTAAAAAAGGATAGATTAAAACAAGATATTGGAAAGAACAGAAAAATTTGAGAGCCATGAGTTTTGAAGTATTTAGGTGCCCAGCACACATAACAGACAGAGGCCCAGGCAGCACCCCAGTACCTAGTGAGAGGCGTTATGGCGTCTCCTTCAGCAGCCTTGTTGCTTAAGCATGTCTTGTAGGCCTGTTCCCAGCCTGCTCTCATTCAAACGCAAACCATACTCCCGGCCCTCTCATGATCTGAAAAAGTGACTTAACTTCTCTAAGCGCCAACTCTCTCATCAGCAACTCGGAAATAACACAGTACTCACTCGCTGGGCAACTGGATGAAAGTGTGTTAACCAAACGTTGCTCACAGTAAGCACCATCCAAGTACTGGCTGTCGTCATTCCACCAACCTTAGCTACATGAAATGAGGGCATACGGAGGCTCGGCCACATACCATGCAGGACTGACGGCCTCGGCAATGCTCAAAACAGAGAGCTAAGCGAACAGGAGGTCTGTGTGAACATACACCACAATAGTTGTTACTTTTAAGTCATCAATTCTTCTAGAATTGATCTTCATTTTCAATGCAACCCTACATCAGAAATGTAAGCAGACTTTTTTAAAGAATTTGAAACAATCTAAATAACCAAACTACAAATTTGGAAAGAAAGTACTCACACAGCCTGATTTCCAGACTTAGTACAAAGACAATAAACAGTAAGGCAGTAACGACGAGGATGACGACTTTTAAAGGCCATGTGGAGCAGGAGAAGCAAAGCCACATGCCAACAGCTTACAGGGGTGTTCACAAGACTCGCACTCAAAGCAGGCCCCACCTGAAGAAACCCAAATGCCCATCACAGGCAGTCAGGTAAACAAACTGCGACGGCACACAGTGCCAGCCACCCAGAGCCAGCTCAGCAGCCCCTCAGAACATGATCCTACATAAACCCAACGGTGGTCACAGAAGCTTGTGACACTGTGCACAGCTGCTCTGGGAACTTCTATAAATCTTACGTTTCCAGTAAAATACTTTTGGTTACTCTAAAACCAAAAGTTAAAAAGCAGTGACAGGAAATCTATCGCTTGCTTGTAAATAACCATTAAGTTATCTCAAGCCTACCAGGTTCTTAAAAAGAGAAGGAAAATTACTAAAGACACTTGAGATAAAGAGTTTCTTGGTTGTCCAATATGTAATGGTTCTAACTCTACTCCTAACCATCATAAAGGAAGAAATTGTTCCTCAAAGCTTGATCAGGAGCAGGAAGCACACAGAGATGTCTGTACCCTTCCTCCTGTGTCCTCAGGGGAATGCAGTTACCTGATTAATTCTCCTGAGGAAAGATGTTTTTCTTCTTAAGTTCCAGAAAAACAATAAATATTTTACTTGATCTACAGTGTTAAGCATGATTATTTTTAAAATGAACCTCCACATTGACCCTTAATTTAAAAAACAAAATCTATAAGCATGTAAAACTCAAGCTGTGGAGCTAATGAGGGGCTCAGTGACAAAGCCTGCCCTCCTAGGGTGAATGTGGGGCTACTGAGGAGCTCAGTGACAAAGCCTGCCCTCCTAGGGTCAATCTGTACAGCTCACATGGTAACTGAACAAAACCCATTCCACCAAGCTGCCCTCTGACTCCACACACATACCAGGGGCCCTCACTCACACATACACATCACACACAAAAAGTTAAATGAAGAATGTTTTTTAAAAACCCCTCAGGCTGTGAGCATAGCACAGCAGCACGGGCCCTCGCTTCTGTGAGACCCAGGTTTATCCCCAGTGTTGACAACAACCAAAACAAAACAGAAACAAAAAGACCTACTCACTTTGTGATGCCCACACTGTGTAACAGGAGCGATGGGTGAGGACAAACACCAAGAGAAGAAAGTCAGTGACCACAGTCACAGGCAGCATGGGACAGTCGCAGCCATGTGCTACGTCACCTCCCAGGATCTACTCTAATAGTTTAACTCTGCATCGAGCAACCTTGACTGGACACAGTTACCATGCTCAGGGCTTTTGGTTAGTGCCACAGACATTCATACTCCCGGGCCTTCAGGGGCTCCGTCTCTTGCTTCCACCTCCAGCAACCTTTCCTTTCTGGACTGTTCCCATCCTGCACCATCCGAGCCATAGCAGTCTGTCTTCTGAACCCACACCTCCTTACTGTGGTGCCTGTGGAAGTACTGTATGACCACTGTATTCCTAGATACTGTACCTATGCAAGCACAGTAAACTCCATTTTACTGGAAGTAGGAAGAGGAAGCCCAGAACTCACCCTCGCATACCTTGCAGTGCCAAGTGCCTGGAACTACACAGCCGCTACACAATGACTGAAACAGGAGGAGAACATTCTAGAGAGATGACTCGGTGTCTGCTGAGGGCTGCTCTTGCAGAGGGTCCAGGTTCAGGTCCCAGCACCCACACGGTCACTCACTATGGTCTGTAGCTTCAGCTCTAGGGGATTCAACTACCTCTTCTGGCCTCTGCCTGCACCAATCACACGTGTAGCACACATGCAGATAAAACACTCATACATATAAAATAAAAATAAATACATCTTGGGGAAAAAATAGAAGAAAACCGTTATGGATATAGGGGTCTGCAACAGACACTGCCCTAGTTAAAATGAAGAAACCAGCCAGGACCAGTGCTAGAAACCTCCTCTCTGTCCACCGAGAGGCAAAGACCTATGCACAGACAGATACACTGCTGGCGTGAGAATGAGCAGTTTCAGGACGCTGCCTGTTAAATAGTTCTCATTCTATAAGCTCTGTAGCATGAAACCAAAGATCGCAAATGACCAAAGGGGTCTCAAGACTGGCATAGGAAGAATCTCCTCATTTACTTACACTTCTTTGGAAAAAACGCTACTCACACCCCACGTACACAGCGCTCTGACTTACAAACAGGGAAGGCAAACTCCTCCCTACTCCTCACGAACTTGGTCTTCTTGCTGTCTTGAGAGACTCCCTTACCCTAGTGTCTCAATCCCACCTGTCTGACTCTGCTTCACCTACAGATGCCGCCCGCCCCTTGCATGTCCCAAGGTCAGCCTACCCCAATCTCTTCTCTCAGGCCCACAGCTTCCTGAGTGCTTCCTGAATATCCACTGCACTATTACTCTTTCCACCTATGCCTCTCTTCTTCAAAACTTAACACTAGCGACTGAGTTAATCTGTGACTCTTTCCTCACCTTGCTTTACGCAGGACTGGTCCCAAAGCCCAAAGCAGCTACTACTTTGCAAGAGAGACTTTAGCAAACTTCTAAACTTCCTGGAATCTGCTTCCTCATCATCAAGTTGAACAAAATGCCCACCACACACACAGGCAGTGCACATAAGACATGCACACACGTGGTGCACACAAGTGCTCCACGTAAACACTTATTTCATGTTATCACTCTCACTTCCCAGGAAAAAACGAGTTTTCAAAACTCACGCTGAGACAACAAAATTTAAGGAAAACAGTACTAAATTTGGAACAGTCAACTAATGTAAAGAAAAGCCTCACACCTTGCTCAGCACCTCGGGAGCTATGTAGTTAGAAGTGCCACACAAGGTCTTCATTTGTTCCCGTTCACTTTCCACTTTGGTTGCCAGGTCAAAATCCCCTGGGACAGAGGGACTTATTTACCTACTAAATAACCATTTAGTTATGGGGGGAGACACACCTTAGGTGGTGAGAGGACAATCAGCAAGAGTCAGTTCTCTCCTTCCACCACCATGTAGGTCCCAGGCTTGACAGCAAGCACCTTTACCTGCTGAGCCATCTTGCCAGCCCAACCACCCTCAAGTCAACTCAGGTAAGATCACTTAAGTACACAAGCGTCTCCTTCTGAAAAGACTCAGAAGCAAACGCTGGAGGCCCAAGAGGAGTGGCTTAGTAGGGAAACCTTCCCAACATCCTACCTGCCTCACAGCAAGCCAGTCACTGAATGAGGAGACATCCCCTTCCATTACATAAGCCCCACAACACACCCACTAACATTTTAAGTGTGTGTTTTCCCTCTGGAACAAGCCAGCTCAATTCTGCAAATTTCATTCTGAGAGAAAGTCCAATTGGGACTGAGACTAGGTTATCCACTTAAAGCCATCCACCAGTATTACACCCCACAATGGCTGGTGGAGCCTGACATCCCTTAGGGAGACACCACCCCAGTCTACCAGGAATCCATTCTCATGCTTAGAGTCCCCAACACCTCCAGCCTGGAGTCTTGTCTCCTGACAAGGGTCCCCCAGCATCTCCAATCTGGAGTCCCATCTTCTGCCCAGGGTCCACAGCATCTCCATTCTGAGGTCCCATCTCCTGCCTGGGGTCCTTAACATCTCCATCCTAGGGTCCCATCACTTGCCAGGGGTTCCCAGCATCTCCATCCTAGAGTCCCGTCTCTGCCTGGAGTTCCTGTGGACTGCCTATGGTCTCCGGTCCTAGTCTCCATCCCTCCCTATCTACCAACCACTCGCCGCACCCAGCCGCAGCCCGGAGCCTGTGCCCCGCCCGGTGTCCCCATCCAGACACTCACCCGTGCGGTAACCTTATAGATCGTGTAGCCCCTAGGGTGTCGCTGGGGCTCGGTGACAGTGTAGAAGCGGGCCAGGTCCGCACTGTGACCCCAAGGAGAGGTCATCCTCCCTCCGCCCGTGCTTCCGCCAGCTGGGGATCATCGGGCAGCCCCAGCCGCGGCAGACTCCACGCAGCACAGAGCACGAGAGCCGCGACGAGGGGGCGGTGGCTCCTGGGGACTGCCGCTTGGATCTGCTTCCGGATCACCACACACACTTCCGGGTCATCCCGGTCAACGTTCGGGATAGGAGTGGCGCCGCTTTGGATTCTCTCCCGGCTGTAACCTCGGCAACCGTTATAAGCACCGGGCTAAGTCGCTGCGGAGACCTGAGGAGCCCCTACTAACTCTCCTCGAGCACTAGCTTCGAGGTCTACTAGAATTTGCGAGCTGGGGAGAGGTTTGGGCCTCCTGCCCTGTCCTCCTGTAGAGTCCTGGGTGATGGACGCAGTTACCCGAGCCAAGCATCTCCTTTCCTTCACAACACAGTTTGTGCCGTGCCCACAGCAACATCGCAGCGCTCCGACAGGCACGTCCCATTTTTCCGTAGATGACCCCTCTCGCCTGCAGCCTGCCTTGGCATACCACAGCGGCACAGTGAGCCCCAACCCTACATAGAGGTGCACCCCTGTAACCCGCACTCTCAGTAAGATTGCTCAGTTTGAGACCAGCATGGGTCAAGTAGTGAGTTCCGAGTCAACCTGCGTGAGGAGAACCTGTCTCAAAACAGACAAAGTCCACTCAGTCTTTTCTTCTTCTTTTATATTGAGATGAGTCCTTTTTAGTCTTTTTTTTTTTTTTTTTTTTTTTTTTTTTTTTGGTGATATCTCTAAGAATCTATAATGTTTTGTTTCTTAGGATATTGCCTCTGGCCTTTTGTCAGTCCTAGTGGACTCAACCATCACGTCCCCAGTCAAACCTCTCTGCTAGAACTCAGACTACCTACATCCAATTGACACTGAAACCATAACAGCTCAGAGTCTGAACTTTTCCTTCCCACCCTGCTCCTGTTTTCCCAGCTACGTTTACTGATTCCAGCTGTTGGGAATCATCCTTAGAAACCTTCTTCACCACTGTCTCCAAGTTCGTTTGATCAACCAAATACTGCTAGCCAAGTAGAAGAACAGAAAAATATATGGCCGATGAGAGAGATGGCTCAGCTGTTAAGAGCACTCATCACTCTTACAGAGGCCTTGGGTTTGGTTACCACATGATGGCTCATAGCCATCTATATGTAACTCCAGTTGAGGGGATCTGAGCCCATCTTCTGACCTCTTGGGCACTGAGACATCTCAAGCAGAACACCTACACCCATAAAACCTTTTTTTTTTTTTAAGAGAAAGGACAGCTATACATTGAGCACAGCACTGAGGAGGCTTTAGAGGAATACTACTGTTCCTTGTGTTTTACCCTTTGGGTGGTTTTGTTATTAAAGGCAGTGCTAGGGCTCAGAGTCAGGCACGTACGCTCGCTAAGCATATACTCCGCCCTGACAGCCCAAGAAAAGCATCAGGAGTAAGGAAGAACCAAGCTTACTGACAAAGAAGCCAATCCATTAACAGAGACTAATTCTAAATATATCTTCACCTAATGCCAAGCCTTTAAAGTGTATGAAGTAAAAACATTGAAACTAAAAGAATCATCAAGTCTACAATAATATCTAAGATTTCAAAACCTATGCCAATAATTTTTATTACGTGTGTGTATGTCTGTATGTTAGTTCTCTCTTTCCACAATGTGGAATGCAGGAAATGAACACAGGTATTCAGAATTGGCAGCAAGCACCTTGTACTGGCTAGTTTGTGTGTCAACTTGACACAAGCTGGAGTTATCACAGAGAAAGGAACCTCAGTTGAGGAAATGCCTCCATGAGATCCAGCTGTAAGGCATTTTCTCATCTAGCGATCAAGGGGGAGGACCCAGTCTATTGTGGGTGTTGCCATCCCTGGACTGGTGGTCTTGGGTTCTATAAGAGAGCAAGCAAGCATGCAAGCCAGTAAGTAGCATCCCTTCATGGCCTCTGCATCAGCTCCTGCTTCCTGACTTGCTTGAGTTCCAGTCCTGACTTACTTTGGTGATGAACAGCAATGTGGTAGTGTAAGCTGAATAAACCCTTTCCTCCCCAACTTGTTTCTTGGTCATGATGTTTGTGCAGGAATAGAAACCCTGACTAAGACACACCTTTACCTACTGAGCCTTCTCACCCGACCAATAATTAATTTTTTTAAGATCACAAATAGGGCTTTCTATTTGTCACTATTAAAATTCTGAATTTTAGGGCTAGGAGTGGTGTATACTCTATTCCCAGGACTTGGAAGGCAGAGGCATGTGGGTTTCTGTCAATGTGAGGCCAGCCTAGTCTACAAAGCAAGATCCAGGACATCCAGGGCTACACAGAGAAAACCCTGTCTCAACAACAACAAAGCTAGCACAGAAGCACCACCCCACATAAAAGTCTTATGTTCTAGGAGAGGTCTCAGGGAAGACAAACTCCAGATGAGTTTAGTGGGGCTCACAGTTCAGATGGTTAGAGACCATGACCATCATGTCAGGGAGCATGGCAGTTGGCAGACACGGTGCTGAAGCAGGAACTGAGAACTCACTTCCTGATCCACAGGCACAAGCAGAGAGAGAGAGCTAACTGGGAATGGCATGGGCTCTTAAACTTCAATGCCAACTCCCGTGACATATCTTCTCTAATAAAGCCACACCTCCAAATCCTTCCCAAATAGCTTCACTAGCTGGGGACCAAATATTCAAATACATGAGCCTATAGGACCATTCTTATTTAAATCACCACACTGGGCATGGTAGTGAATGTTGTTAATACTAGTCGAGTTCCAAGTCAGAGATACATTGTAAGACTCTGTTGTAGAAACAAAGAAACAAAGAAGAAAGAGTAAAAACAAATAATAAAATTAACATACCTACACACAATAAAAATGATGTCTATAAGAAAGCAGAGATGAGCTCTTGCTCCTGCTTTCTCTTGCTCTCCCTTGCCCCTTTGTCCCTTCTCTCCACGTGCTCATGGCCCACCTCTACTCTACTATCTCTCTTTCGCTGTCCTACTACCCTCTTAACTCCTCTTCCCAAGCCCTGAATAAACTCTATTCTATACTATTTTTTAAAAAAGCAGAGATGTTACTTTTACTAGACAAAGATTTTAAACAAGTACAGCCAATGGAAACCATATCTAAATTAACCAAAACTAAAATTGTAACTCTTGGGGCAAGAGAGATAATTCATGGCATAAAGGCACTTGTCACCAAGTCAGATCACCTCAGTTCAGTCTCAGGGACCAAAGTGATAGGGGAGAACAGATTCCTGCATATTGTCCTCTGCCCCCATGCCATGGCATTCTCACATGCAGGTACACACACACACACACACACACACACACACACACACACACACGTAATTTCAAAAATTTTTAACTAGGTAAGTCACTTGCTGCCAAGCCTGACACCTTAGTTTGAGCCCCCAAATCAGCAGAGTGAAAGAAGAAAACCAACTCCCATAAGCTGTTCTCTAACTTCCACATAGGCTGTGGCACACTGGCACACAGAGAGAGAGAGAGAGAGAGAGAGAGAGAGAGAGAGAGAGAGAGAGAGAGAGAGAGAGAGATAGATAGGCAGGCAGGCAGATAGATGATGGGTGCGTGGTTGGATAGTTGGGTGGGTGAGTGGGTAGATGGATGGATAGATAGATAGATAGATAGATAGATAGATAGATAGATAGATAGATAAGCAGATAGATGATGGGTGGTTGGATGGATGGATTAGATAGATAGATAGATAGATAGATAGATAGATAGATAGATAGATAGATAGATTGATAGATAGGACTGCTCAATGGTTAAGAACACTTGTTGGGCTTGCAGAGGACCCAGATTTGGTTCTTGGCACCCACATGATGGCTCATGACTGTCCTTAATTCCAGTTCTAACGAGTCTGACATTGTCTTCTGACCTCTGCAGGTACAAGGCACACGTGATACGCATACATACATGCAATCAAATGCTCATAGGTGAATCTAAAAATTTAAATAATTTTAAACTAGAGAGCCCTTAGAAGACAGCCCAGAGGAAATAGAACATGCGTTACGCAGAAAAAGTAACATTGGCCAGGCAGTGGTAGTAAACACCTTTAGTCCAGGCACTCAAGCAGAAGCAGGCAAATCTCCGTGAGTTGGAGGTCAGCTATGCTGGTTTGAATATGCTTGGCCTAGGGAGTGGCTCTATTAGGTCCTGTTGGAGTAGGTGTGGCCTTGTTGGAGGAAGTGTGTCACTATGGGGGTGGGCTTTGAGATTCTCCTCCTAGCTTCCTGGAAACAGTCTGTACCTGGCTTCCTTTGGATGAAGACATAGACCTCTCAGCTCCTCCAGCACCATGCCTGCCTGAATGCTGCTATGTTTCCTTCCATGATAATAATGGACTGAACCTGTAAGCTAACCCTAGTTAAATGTTCTTCTTTATAAGAGCTGCCTTGGTCATGATGTCTCTCCACAGCAGTAAAACCTTAACTAAAACAGGAACCTAGGGCTGGAGAGATGGTTCAATGGTTAAAAGCACTCACTGCTCTTCCTAGAGGTCCTAAGTTCAATTCCTAGCAATCACATGGTGGCTCACACTCATTTGTAATGGGACCTCTTCTGGTGTGTTTAAAGACAGCTATAGTGTACTCACATATATAAATAAATAAATCTTTTTAAAAAAAGAGAGAGAGAACAGCCTAACCTGCAGAGCGGGTTTCAGAACAGCCAGGACAACACAGAGAAATCCTGTCTCAAACAACACAAAGTAACTTGGTTTCAATGATAACCAAAAGTATCAGTTTTGATACATAAAGAGTTGTGAGGTTTTCAGATCTTTATACCTAAGAGTGGGTGTTGTCCTACTATACAATAATGAATTATTAATGCAAATGTCTCCTGTCCTTCAATTTGTTAAGTAAAATTTCTCATATTCACAGTTATAGAATCACCCAAACTTGTTTGTGGCATTCATGTGTAATTACAGCCTGCAAAATTACTCTTGTCTTTTTGTCCTTATAAAAACGGTTTGGGTGATGTGCAGAATGTAATGAGAAGCTAAAATACCAGGGTAAAGGAGAATTTAAGGTGTCTTGCAACTCACCGTACAGCTGGTTTGGAGCCACACAGACTGCACACACTTTCCACCTCCAAATCCTGACAAGTATTTCAGGATAGCCCAGCATCTCTCAGTAAAAATAGCCAAGGTTGTCATGGTGATGTGGTTCTTTTTTTTGCCCCCTCACAGAGCCTTACAGTCTGACCCAGTAGTTTCCCAGTTCTTTTAGAGGTGGGGTCTCACTGTATTGCCAGATTATCCTGCAAATCCCAGGCTGGCCCAGATTTGCAACCCACCCCTGCCTCTAAGTGTGTGCCAATGTGATCTCACACTCACTCTGCAGAAGAAAGTGACCTTGAACTCTCGACCTTTCTACTACCACCTCCCAGGGGGTGTAAACACACCCAGCTTCAAACCTGACCTTTCCAGTCACTACTGAGATTTAGAATAAGAAGTGTATATATTTGGTCCTTGTACCTGTTTCCCAGTACACGGTATGACTTATAATAAGAAAATTACATTCAGTTTCAGTGCTTTTTTTTTCTGGTACACCAATGCTGAAACATATGGAATCCCTTACAGACTAAATATCTTTCTTCTGTGATAATAACATAATTTGTCTGGGGTCTTGTACCTGGGATGAGGAACCTAAGTAGCCAGGGAAAACAACCACGTGATTAGAGGGTTAGCACTTTTGGGCCATGATCAAGCCTCATGATGAAATCAATCATGTAATATATAATATGTAATATATAATATATAAGGAATCTTCTCAAGAATTATCTCTGGGCAAAGCTTAGGCAAAATCTAACCCCTTCCTAAGGTCCCAGTGATAAACTTAATTCTGATTCTATTGGCGTTCTCCCTAGAGAACCGATGACTTCATTGTGCTTATTTACAAGGCCACCGACCCCAGCAAGAGTTACCTCACATAGTCACCCAGCACAGGTGACAGCTTCCTGATGACCTCAGTGATGCAGCTGCCTTCCCTGGTCTCTCTGACCTACATACTCTAGCCTCGCCCTGAAGCAGACTTGCATACAACTGGTTTGGAGCAGTAGCTGCCTGCTGAGGTCATGGTCTGGTGCTGTCCTCTTCCTTCTGTGATGGGATCAGTAGTCAATGAGCACAGCTTTTGATGATTTTTTTACAAGCAGTCTCAGCTGAACTCACAAAGATGGCGGTCGTTTGGTTCAGAGGATAGTGATGTACAGCATTTCCATTAACACAAACCAAAAAAAGGGGGGGGGGGTTGAAGCGCTTCTAGATTGCTGAGTACAGGAGGGTCACTGGAGGAGTATAGGCAGGAGTACCTGTAGAAGCCAGTATCCCCATATTGATAAAAAAAAATAATCTTTGAACAAAGGTCCAGACTTCTGGTCAAAATAAACAGAACTTTTTTTTTTTAAGTGGCACTTAAAAGAGCCTTTTTGAAACTGAAAGCATAAAAACATTACACCACGAATGAGGCAGGCTGGCTGGATGTCCTTGGGCATGATGGTGACACGCTTGGCGTAAATGGCGCACAGGTTGGTGTCCTCAAACAGACCCACAAGTTAGGCCTCACTCGCTTCTTGCAGGGCCATGACCGGCGAGCTCTAGAAACGCAGGTGGTCTTGAAGTCCTGCACGATCTCCCAATCTCCCGCACCAGGGCCTGCCTGAAACAGCAGCTTGCAGATCAGCAGCTCTGTCGACTTCTGGTAGTGCCGGATCTCAGGCAGCACCACGGTGCAGGTGCCAGGACAGTAGCGGTAGGGCTTCTTCACTCCACCGATGGCCCGGGCACTCTTGCGGATGGCCTTGGTGGCCAGTTGCTTGCACTGGGCCTTGCCACTGGTGAACTTGCGAGCGGTCTGCTTAGTACGAGTCATCTTGTGAAGAGAGATACAGAAGTGTCAATAAACAGAATTTCATGTGTACAATTAACCTTTTTTTCTTTTTTGAGACAGGACCTCACTATGTACACCAGACTGTTCTTGAAGTCACAAAGATCTGCCTGCTTCTGCCTCTTAGGGGAAGGGATCAAAAGCATGCACCTCTATACCCAGCCTAGACTACACACACACACACACACACACACACACACACACACAAAGAGATACACATATATGCAAATGCATAGTTGCACATATATCTGCACACTATGGCTGTAGTGTGTCTGCCTTAGGAGCTAGTATAGAGGCATAACCTGTAATCCTAGCACTAGGAAGACAGACAAGAGATGGCAAGGCCAGCTTAGGCTTCACAGTAAGTTCTGAACTGAAGAACAAACCCTTGTCTCGAAAAGGAAAGGGAAGAAAGGATGGAAAGGAAGAGAGAGGAAGTAACTTTTATTAGGAGTAGAAATGGAATATGGAGCAAGAGGAGTTTCCATTCCCTCCTGGTGGATGAACAGCTGACATGGAGAGCAACTTGACAGTGTATCACGGACACAAATCTGCATTCATTGTCACTGTCACTGGTAGCTTTGCAGATGCCCTTGGGAATGTACCAAGAAGCAGCAAAACTATGGGCAATATTTCTAAAAGCATCGAAGACAGAGGCAAAAGCTGTGGACAGCACAGATACATAAGAGCAGAATAAAGGACTGATAATGTGTTACTGTGTTTGGAGTGTTGTGTACTGAAAAATAAACCAACATAAGCATGAATTAACTTTTCTTTCCTAGACAGGACGGGGATTAAAGCCATCTGCCACCACTGCCCAGCTAAAACGTTATGACCTTTAATTATGTGTCTGTGTCTCCCTCCACTGGACGCCTTGCCTGGTTACAGGAGGTGGCTGGTTCGGGCTGCATATCCTCCATTGCTAAGGGCTAGCCGGGGTCACCTTCACAGATTCCTGGGAGTTTTCACTGCCCTGGGTTCCTAGCTTATCTCAGAGATGCTTCCCACACCTCCTTCCAGCTGTCTCTCCGAGTGCTCTCTCCTCTGTCCTCCGCAAGCCTGATCCCTTCCATTCCCGCCCCCATCCCCTGTTCACCGAGGATTCGCTCTCTCCTTCTCGGTGAGACTCATGTGTGCAAACTCTCCCTCGAGGCCCCCTTGTCACTGAGCATCTTTGTGTCTGTGGATTGTAGCACGGTTGTCCTTTACTTTGAGACCAATAGCTACGTATCAGTGAGTTCATACCATGTTTGTCTTTCCCGGCCTGGGTTACCTCACTCAGGATGGGCTTTCCTAGTTCTACCCATTTACCTGCCTGAAAAGTCAATGATGTCATTTTATCTAATACCTAGGTGATACCTACTGCCTGAGTATACGTTTTCTTTATCCTTTCTTCGGTTGAGGGATATGGAGGTCGTTTCTAGCTTCTGGCTGTTAGGATTAAAGCTGAAGAACATAGTTGAGCAGGGGCTAGCCCAACAGCCGTTGCCCGTCTGTGGGATATGTTCTTCTAGCTAGGCTGCCTTGTCTGGCTTCAGTGGGAGAGGACAAGCCTAGCTTCATGGAGACTTGATGTGCCAGGATTGGGGGTGGGGGGTTATGGGGGAAAGGATTGTGGGAGGGGGTGACGGGGGGGTGACTAATTAATTAATTTTACAAATGACTTTAAGGCATCAGCCCTAACACTTCACTGGAGGGAAAAGATCCTTTGCACATAATCCACTGAACAGCTGCAGCAGCAGGATGTAACTGAGGCCAGGGAGAAGGGAGAGGAACATTAGTAAGATCCTGAGGAACTAGGGGTTAGGGATTTAGCTCAGTGGTAGAGCACTTGCCTAGCAAGCGCAAGGCCCTGGGTTCAGTCCCCAGCTCCGGAAAAAAAAAAAAAAAAAAAAAAAAAAAAAAAAAAAAAAGATCCCGAGGAACTTAAAGGCAGATGAGGAGTTCTGAAGTTTGAGCCTCCTTGGTGAAACTCTGTTTTTCCATCCTAAAGCCACAGGATTCTCCTGACCTTGACTTAGGAACCAGCTGAAGAGGTCAGTGACTGAGGACACCAGATGGCACTGGTCCAGGGTCTCATTCCATTACAGCTACCATGCTGGAGAAATACTACTCGGTCCTTCCCAGAGTTATATTCACAAGTTTATAATTGTCCCTCTGACCCCTGTTCCCACCCCACCCCCATCCCATTGTTTTCAATGTGGAACTCAGTCCCTGTGATCTGAACGCACCTGACACACGTTTGCCTGAACCTTGAGCAGTGTGTTTCTTGCATGCAATTGACAGAGGGGGCCAATCTGCTCGTGGAAAGAAGGATATCTTTATTGCAACAATCTCACACTGCAATAGTCCTAGAGAGGGAAAGAGTGGTTGATACTTTCTGCGCAGGGCCATGTCTGTTCACCAGATCAGGAAAGACCTTGCCTGTCCAGTGTATCTCAGGCCTTGAGTTGCTTGACATATACATGCTCATCTCTGCAACGTATGGACCACACAGGATGTCACCATTGCCCAATATTACGCCTCCATTTCTCCTTTCCCGACTCAATCTCACCTTACATGGTGCCAGAAAAGGGCAACTTTGGGTCTCCAGATCATAGACGAGGGACCCAGAACAGTTACAGAATTGGCTTCCACTAAAACAGACTCTCTTAGGCTGCCTTTTGGCCCTGAGGATATGCAGGAACTTGGGAGATATTTGGTTAAATCTGTCGATTAGTATTTTACCCATGTTATCATAACACTCCAGAGGGGCTGGGTACAGCTCATAGGTCAGCCGGCTCTGCTGTGTACACAGCAGTTACTTCAGGACAGTCAGGGAAAGTATATTACCATAGAAACGGACCCTGGTGAGCTGGGAGCATTGGCTCAGGGCAGGCAGAAGAGCACTGGAACTGAGAGTCCCCATCATACACCTCCAATTCCAGGGTTTCAGGGTATCTCTAACTCTCTCAAGGAGAACCCCCAAGAGGCTCAAGTAAGTAATAAATCATGTAAATATATAACACTCAGGCTCAGATATTTGAGCTCACTAATATTCAGGCAAT
Source organism: Rattus norvegicus (assembly GCF_021556685.1). Lineage (NCBI taxonomy): Eukaryota > Metazoa > Chordata > Mammalia > Rodentia > Muridae > Rattus > Rattus norvegicus. Next base: position 105,092,581 of record NC_141546.1, read on the forward strand.
GGGGCCTGGGCCCCCTCAGTGTTTGCCCCCTGATTAGCCTTGCTGATGCATGTGGAAGCTTTTGTTCCTAAGAAAGGAACATCTTGGCCTTTCTGTTTGGCACCTGGGTAACATCATTGAGTCAAGTCCTGTTTTTCTTTTTGTTCCTGTTTTTCTCCTGAGGGCATAAACCTGTTCTTCTACTGTCCTTCCTGGAATTTTCCACTTGTTGGACTTGGAGTATATATTCTGTGAACCTTAGTAAAGCTTTGACATTCTCATAACATGAATGACCCGAGTCTGTGTTTTTTCTTAAATCCAGACCTACGCCCGGTTCTCAGTACCATGATGGTGTGGGCACCGTTAGTGGGGCAGGTAATTCAAAAATGACTGTGAGAGGTCACAGCAAGGGTCTCCAAGGGCTTCCTTTTCAGACACCTGGGGAGAGGACAGGTGATTGGTTTCTGGCAAATGGTGTTGAAGAGGGTTGGTGAGGTTTGTTCTGACTAGATGATGGAGTCAACCTCCCAGGATATGGCCTTCTGTTGTCTGCTCACACAGCTAACACATAGCACTATAGACTGAGGCCTGTGGGTATCAGCATCGGCATGATTCAGGGCATGGCAGGAAACCACAGCAATGGCCACATCAGGACACTATGGTGCATGTAAGAAGGACTACTTACCCCAAACAAGATTCCACAGCATCCTAGAGATGTCCCTAAGAGTTCCCTGTCCTATGTTCCTCACGAAGGCCATGTTCCTGCCTTCATCTTGAACCCCAGTAGTGCGCATTTCCAGTCTACTCACCCCCTTTCACACACGAGCAATTAGAGGCCAGCCTGTGCCTGCTCACACACACCTTAGCACAGGGCTCTTCTGCTCAGAAACACTAAGGCTCTCACATCGACAAGTTGACAGTGGCCGGACCCTCGGAAACCCACTAATATGCAGGGGGAAAGATGGGTTCTCTATGTTCTAGGTCCTCAAGAGCAGGAATGGCCCAGTTCTCCTCCCTCAGCAGCCTCTGTCTTCCCAGCTGCAGGAGTCTGGATGGTGCCTCACCTGCCATTGTGACTGGTTTTCAGGGAGAACGGTTCTGGGCAAGCAAGAAAGCAAAGAGGCCATAAATGACAAGGAACATTGTAGGATGTCTTCTCCCCCACAGGGAGCTGAGAGGGCCAGATCACGCTGGGGTGATGGTGGAGAGCTCAGTTTACCAGCTTTGATCACCCTGGGGTTTGTTTGTTTGTTTGTCTGTCTGTCTAGACATGGTTTCTCTGTGTGCCTTTAGCTGCCCTGAAACTTGCTCTATGGATCAGGCTGGCCTTTAACTCAGAGATCTGCCTGCCTCTGCCTCCCAAGTGCTGGGATTAAAGGCATGGGTCACCCATGCCTGGCCGTGCCACCACTACTTGGCTTCCATTGGTTTTAAAGCAACAATTCTCCTCTCTAGAATGTGAAGCCTCTCCAAACTACCATCCTTCCCAAAGACCACATCCAATTCCAACCACAGCTTGAGTGAATGCATCTGACTGGGGAGACATCACCAGGAACCTGAGAGCTCGGCCATGATCTGATGATGAATAGCCTGTGCTCAACTCACCAGGACTGTTGTAGTAAAGCTTTTTGGTGGTTTCTACCCCACCCTTGATCATCCAGTTCCCAAGTAAAGCACATAAAACCATTATATTTGTAATATCCCTTAATAGCACTAGAGCTGGGCAGATATCCACCCTCTTTGCTGTTTTATCTACTTCCCCGTCAGTGACCCCCAAATATAACTTGTCATGTTCTGTCTGTGCCAATCCTACTCCAACAGGCCATCCTCAAGACCATGTTTTCATGATTCACCCACCCTATGGTGTCTTCTCATCTCTCCCTCTCTCCTCTTCTCCTCATGGTCTCTCCTCAGACCCCAAGCCCAGGAACCAAAGTCCCTCCTACCTCTCTCTTCTGCCCCAGTATTGGCTGTCAGCATCTCTATTCAACCAATAGTTTTAAATTAAGGAGCAAGGTTACAGGGCATCATTTGGGGTACATGAGGATTTCCTCATCCCTGGGGCAACCAGACCTTGAGGGCCTGTCAACGCCTCCATTGTTGCACCATGGCACGCCTCTTGCAAGCAGCCTGTCTAGGCTCAACGCTCAACGTTGTCCCACACAATCCCAACCTCTGCTGAAAACAAAAATTAAAAATTTTTAAACTAAAAATTAAAAAAAACTAATTAAAACATCCCGGAGTTGAAATCCCTGCCAGAGTATTTGTCTTGGAAGTGAGCAAAGGAAGTAAGCATGACCCTGAGTGGTGAATTTGCAGGGGTGAGGCCTTGTGCCCTATTTGTGGCCTTCTGATATAAGTCAGGCTACATGCACGCTAGACTATTACCCCACCAGCTGAAGCACATCCCAGCATTTGTGCTGAAGTGGCTGGGGTCCCTGGTACTGATGTAAGAGCTTTGGACTCATGGTCCTCTTCTAAAAACAGAAGCCACCAAGTCCTGTCTCCAGGTTATTTTAAGTTATTAATCAGCTCCTTGGTTCATTTATGTATGTAATTTGGTTTTCTGAGGCTAGCCTGGAAGTCAATGGTAGCCCTTTCTGGATGAAGGCTTTTTTAACCTACCCTCCTCAGACACTGGGGGAAGGGGTGGCAGGGGAGGATTAGAAGCCAGCACCACACAAGTCTCTCTCCTTTGGAGGGGGTGTCTTACCATGTGTATAGACTGATCTCTAAATCACTCTGCAGGGCAGTCCTCCTGCTTCAGGTTCCCGATGGATGAAGGGACTGGTGGGAGCTACTGAAACATCTTTGAAGTCCTTTTATTAACATCTATTGAACAGTCTTTGTTTTCCTGAGACATAGTCTCTTGTAGTACAGGCTGGCCTGGGACCCACGAAGTGGTCTGTGTAGCCCACTGTCTCCAGATGCTCTCAGGCAGCTGTGTGGCTTACAAAGCTTAGAAAATAAAAAGGAATCTTAAACCCACCAAGGTATTGTGTGCAAGCAGCATTGTGGGAGAGCAGGAAACAGGCCCAGGAGGAGCAGTAGGGAAGATCAATGAATACGAATGTCTTAGATAGGGTTTCCATTGCTGTGAAGAGACACCATGACCATGGCAGCTGCTCTAAAGGCTGTTTAACTAGGACTGACTTACAGGTTCAGAAGTTCAGTCCATTATCATCACAGCAGGAAGGATGGCAGCTTCCAGGCAGACATGGCACTGGAGGAGCTGAGAGTTCTATATCTTATTCTGAAGGCAAGTAGAAGAATGTTTTGAGGCAACTAGGAGGAGGGTCTTAAAGCCCAACTCCACAGTGACACACTTCCTTCACCAAGGCCACACCTCCTAAGAGTGCTACTCCCTGGGCCAAGCATATGCAAACCACCATAAAGAACAAAGTTGACCATATGAAGCTCAAGAAGAAAGACGACTAAAGTGCAGATGCTTCAGTCCTTCTTAAAAGGAGAAATAAAAATATTCACAGGAAGGGATATGGAGACAAAGTTTGGAACAGACAAAATTTGGAGTCTGAAGGAATGGCCATTCAGAGCCTGCCCTACCTGGAGATTCAGTCCATATACATACAGCCACCAAACCCAGACAATACTGAAGAAGCCAAGAAGTGCATGCTGACAGGAGCCTGATGTAGCTGTCTCCTGAGAGGCTCTGCCAGAGCATGACAAATACAGAGGTGAATGTTAGCAGCCAACCATTGAACTGAAAACAGGGTCCCCATTGGAGGAGTTAGAGAAAGGATTGAAGGAGCTGAAGGGGTTTGCAACCCCATAAGAACAACAATACCAACCAACCAGAGCTCCCAGGGTCTAAACCATTACCCAAAGAGTACACATGGACAGACCCAGGGCTCCAGCTGCATTTGTAGCAGAGCATGGCCTTGTTGGGCACCAATGGGAGGAGAAGCCCTTGGTCCTGCCAAGGCTGGATCCCCCAGTGTAGGGGAATGTCAGAGCAGGGAGGCTGGAAGAAGAGGTGGATGGGGAGGGGAGCACCCTTATAGAAGAAAGGGAGAGGGATGGGATGGGGGGTTATGGATGGGAAACCTGGAAATGGAATAACATTTGAAATGTAAATAAAAAATAGCCAATAAAAAAAGAAAATGTGGGGGCTGGAGAGATGGCTCAGCAGTTAAGAACACCCGACTGCTCTTTCAGAGGTCATGAGTTCAATTCCCAGCAACCACATGGTGGCTCACAACCATCTGTAAAGAGATCCGATGCCCTCTTCTGGTGTATCTGAAGACAGCTACAGTGTACTTATATATATAATAAATAAATAAATCTTTTTTTAAAAAAAAGAAAAAGAAAATGTGCATGAGAACTAAAAGTAAACAAAAAATAAAGAACAATATTAATTACATATATTTATGAAGATGCTATAATGACCCCCCCTCATATGTTAACTTTGCTGTTGCTGCTGCTGCTGCTGTTGTTGTTTTGGGGGTTTTTTTTTTGTTTGTTTGTTTGTTTTAAAAAGAAAAAGAAAAAGAAAACAGGGTTTCTCTGTTTATCTCAGGCAGTCCTGGAACTTGCTGTTAGATTAATCTGACCTTATAATACTTAGAAGTCCACGTGCCTCTGCCTCCTGAGTACTGGGCTTAAAGGCTTTTAGCGTCATGCCTGGATGAAGATTATTTTTTTCTTAATGATTCTTCTCTTCTCTGCAATTCTCTTCTATCCTCCCCTGTCTTTTCTTTCTTTCCTTCTTTCTATTTTTCTTTCTTCTTTTTTAAATGTGTACACATTTGTCTTCTTATACATAACATTTGTGCAAAATACGGTACTTAAGGCACGTAGAAGCCAGAGAAAGGTTATAATTTCCTAGAAACTGAAGGTAGAGATGGTTGGAAGCTGACAATTAAAACAGGGCCGTCTGGGAGAAGAAAAGTGCTCCGAACCACTGAGCAACTGCTCCCGCTTCTAAGTTCAGGTCATAGTTTATACAACAAAGTTAAGCTTGGCTTATTGTTTTTGTGTGTGCGCGTGTGAGCATGCCGGTCCTGATGCTGTTCCAGGCAGCAACCCTGCCTGCCGAGCCACTACAAAGATGCTACACATTGTTGTGACTTCGTCCTCAGAATCAGTCATGTTTGTGGTTCCAGGAGAGCGGAAGGAGGTTGGCAGTGAGTGAGCCCATGAGGTCCAGGGTAGTCTGGACAGTATCCTGAGAACATGCTTCAGAACAGTAAGAAAGGGGTCTGCGATTAGATTTAGTGCAGAAATAACTTTTCTCAGGTCAAGTTTGACTGAAGTTCACCATGTCTTAAAAGACCAATGGAAGGGGCTGGGGTATGGTTCAGTGGTAGAGCTTGTACCTGGATGTACCAAGTTCCACACACAATACCACATGTAGACACTAAATGATAGAGATAATAATTAATTTTTAAAAGATAATAAAAGATAATTTTAAAAGAGTGAAAATAAAAAGGTGGAAAGAAAAAAAAGCATTTAGCAGGGGTGCCTTACAAAGTTTTATGGGAGACTCCATCCTTTAATTTCCTAATTAAGCAAACTCAAAAGCCCAACATGAACCAGGCGTGGATTTTGTGTGCTTGTGTTTTACTGAGATTAGAGCTCTTGTAGCCTAGAATGGTTAGGAATTCCCTTTGGAGTCAAGGATAGATGACCTTGATCTCCCCCTGCTGGGCTCACAAGTGCACTCTGTTAAGCCTGGCTCACTACTGTGAAGTAGCCAAGGCCTCCTGCATCACCTTATCCCAGTACCCACACGGTGAGGTGATTCCTATTTCTGTTCCCACATGCTCCAGCACTTTATGGGAAATGAGACTGAAAGGAGCCAGGTGGGTAGTTCTTACTCTTCTGTCCTGTGTGGCTTTCCGAACGTTTGGTTTATTTCCTTTTTCTGTTGTTTTGTTTTGCTTTGTTTTGTTTTTTTTGGTTTTGTTTTACTTTGTTTTCTGACAGGGTCTTGCCACATAGCCCAGATCTGTCTTGAAGTCTAGAACACCCTGTCTCAGTGTCCAAAGTATTGGTGTTCTCCCAACCACAGTGACACACACTCTCTCTCTCTCTCTCTCTCTCTCTCTCTCTCTCTCTCTCTCTCTCTCTCTCTCTCTCTCTCTCTCTCTCTCTCTCTCTCTCTCTCTCTCTCTCTCTCTCTCTTTCCTGCTTGTCTTATCCGATGCAAATGCTTGCGTTCTCGGTTGTGAGCCAGACATAGTGAGACCATACAAAGTTAAGGGCACATTATCACGTGTGGGAAGCCAGCACTGCTCACGGCGTGAGTTACAGGTGGCTCTGGATACATATACACTTCCTTCTCATAAGACTAGGAACAATGTGCTATAGGATCATCCTATAACTCAGCACTGGGCAGGCTGAGTCAGACAGGCAGGTCTCCGTGCATTTGTGAGTAGCCTCTGGCAGCACCTTCACCAGTCGTGCATGCAGACAAATGCTCATAAACAAAATAAACACCTTGAAAAATATTTCCAGTTATGCACTGGTGGCATATGCCTTTAATCCTATCCCTCTAGCTCTTGGGAGGCAGAGGTAGATCTCTGCGTTCCGGCCAGCCTTTCCTATATAGGAGTGCCCTTGCAGGCCATAGGCATTGGGGCCCCTGGAGCTGCCTGATATGAATTCCGGGAACTGGACTTGGGTCCTGTGGAAGAGCAGACAGCATTCTTAACTGTTGAGTCATCTCTCCAGCCCCTCGTTTTAGTTTGCATTTTGAAGTTGAGCCAAGTATCCCACCGTGGACCTACATTCCTGACTCTAGTGTGTGGGATGATGTTCCAGGTGAGGCAGGCACAAGATAGAATGAGGCCTGTCACTGGATGAGAAGGAAGGCTGGGTGGGACACTAGTGTGGCTAAATCTTAAAATGTAGTGTTGAGAGTGCAAAGTACCTCTTAGATACAGCATGTGATGCCAATTTTATAGCTTTGAACTGTATAAAATTATGCAGTTTTATATATATATATGCCATACACACACACACACACACACACACACACACACACACACACACAGTGCCCTGTACTAGGGTGGCAGAGGTGAAAGCACCAGGATCGTGGTGACCGTAGCTGAAGAACTGGCTTGTTCATGAGGATGTCAAGTGCTTCAACTGTAGTTGTAATCTTTCCTTTTCTTTATTCATTTAATGTATTCTGCCATGCATGTGTACCCTCTTACCAAAAGAGGGTAGTTCGTGCATAAGGGTAGGGCCATGTCCTGCAGTTTGAGGGATACATCCCTGAAGGAAACTCAGGTTTCCTTCTCTCAACAGTAATCAGTGGCTCCTCATCCGGATGCGAGACTTGGTGACATCCTTCCTATCCAGGTTAGACTCTTGTGTGTGACTGTCCTACTGTACATGGAGAATACTGTTTCCCTGTAGCCGTCCACCTCTGCCTCTGCCTCTTAAGCTCTTTGAGCTCTTTCTTGCAATAGTCCATGAGCCTCCCTCACCCCCATGGCTGAGCTCTCTACACTGAAGTTTCTCTCTGTGGTTTGTTTTAATTGAGGGGTGTCTTGCCCGCACGTATGTTTGAGCACGATGCATCCCTGGTGTCTGCAGAAGAGAGCATCAGATCCTCTGCGACTGGAATCAGAGATGGTTATGAGCCACTGTGTGATGGCTGGGAACTGAACCAAGGTCTTGGGAAGGCAGCCAGTGCCCTTAACAGGAGAACAATCTCTTCAGACTCTCAGGCAACCCCTCTTTAAGACAGGTTTTTGGTGTGGCTCAGGCTGGTCTCAAATTCCACAGGCTCCTGCCTCGGCTGTCTGAATGTTGAGATGACAGCATATGTGAATAGACTCGCTTAACTCATTGAGTGACTAAAGCAGGATCCATTTAAGGGGACAGAAGTAATGTCTCTGAGCTGAGAACTTTCAACTTGAACATGAATGCAAAATTAGTGTTTTGTTTTGTTACAGAGACGAAGAGTTCTCCCACTCTTAACAGTTGTCATCAGTTTTCTTTCTTTTTTTAATTTTTAAAGATTTATTCATTTGTTATATATAAGTACACTGTAGCTGTCTTCAAACACACCAGAAGAGGGCATCGGATCTCTTTATAGATGGTTGTGAGCCACCATGTGGTTGCTGGGAATTGAACTCAGGACCTCTGGAAGAGTAGTCGGTGCTCTTAACCACTGAGCCATCTCTCCAGCCCTGTCATCAGTGTTTTGTTTTGTTTTTTTCCAGAGCTGGGGACCAAACCCAGGGCCTTGCACTTGCTAGGCAAGCGCTCTACCACTGAGCCAAATCCCCAAACCCTGTCATCAGTTTTCTTAAGGTGACTAATCTCTCCGGGGCTCTACAGCAGATGACTCTCAAGGTATCTTTCATGATCAAGTAACCCTCAGACCCACTGAAAGAATGCACTTTGACAGCCTTTAATCCCAGCACTCGACGTCAGCCTGGTCTACAGAGTGAGTTATAGGACAGCCAGGGCTACACAGAAAGACCCTGTCTCAAAGAAAGGGAGGGAGGAGGGAGGGAGGGAAGGAAGGAAGGAAGTGTAGAGAGCGGCACGGCGAAACAAAGATGGCGCCGACGTCCAGCCTTGTCTGGATGTCGACAACTTACTGCGCATGTGCACGCTTGTCCCCTTGTTAGGGCGGCCATATGATAATGAGATGTAGGGCGCCCTCCAGTGGTGAACAACGGTACTGCACATGTGCGGTTTTTGCACCAGGTGTCAGTTGACCGTTAATATGCTAATGGGGTGATTCATTCTCCGCCAATCCCTGGAGGACAAGTAGTGGGGTGATCCATGCCCCACCAATCCCTGAGAGATAATTAGCATACTGTTGTGTATATAAGTCGAGCGACTTTGCTGCTCGGGGGTCCCTGTTCAAGAGAGCTGTAACACAGTAAAGGCTTGTTCGCAGAAGAATCCTGTTGCCACGCGTCGTTCTTGCTGGCGGGACATTGGGCGCGCGACAAGGAAGGAAGAAAGGAAGGAAGGAAGGAGGGAAGCAAGCAAGCAAGCTATGGAGCACTTTAATGCCATTTGCTTATTTCAAAGTGCTACATTTTTCTTTACACAACAGAGGAGCTAAGGTGTGCTCAGAGGAGACTGGTGATGGGCAGGTCCTCCTTAAATCTGGTCCAGATAATAATCCAATCAATGGTGTTTTGTCAGTAGGGTACTAGGTTGAATGAATTTGAACAGAACAAGTCATGGGCACTGCACGAGTTACTTACATTGTCATTATGGAACACGGCATATAGGAAACGAGTGGTCAAATGTAATAAGCTGCAATTGTGATCACCCTTAGAAAATAGGACAGTATAAAACAGAAGCAGTTAGCCCTTATTTGTGGATTCTGTGTTTGCAAACTGCCTACTCCCTAAAACCTACCTAAAATGTCCAAATCAATCCTTACAGTGTTTTTGGTTTTTCTCCAATAAGGAGAAAGGCAAATTTAGTTGCGCAGTGTGCTTAATCCTGAGGCTAAACAAGGCACTTTGCCCTCTAGAGTTTTCAGACCGTAAAAAAGTAACCGTTCTACTGACTACTTAGTGTCACTTCCCCACATTTTTTACTGATTTTGCTATTAAAAATGGTACCCAAAAGATTCTGAAGTGACAAGTGGATGTAATGTAGAGAAAATGTGTATTAAATTATCTTCAGGTAGGTATGTATTGGAATGCTGTTGGACCTGAGTTCAATGTTAATGAAGTGACAAATTAGGAACACACATAAAACAAGATTTCATACTGGTTGATGAAAATGTGTTCTGAAGCCAAGTGTGGCAGTTCTTGTTGGTAACCACAGTGCTCAGACATGCATGTGAGATGAGTTTGAGGCATGCCTGGACTACACAGCAAGACTTTTGTCCAAGAACACTCAAGAGTGTGCGTGTGTGATCAGACTAGCTTTCCTCAGAATTCACCAATGCAGCATTCCTGGCATGTTTACACAATATAATTACTCAGATAAAGAGAACCAAGTATACACGGCGGATAAAGTCTCTCAAAATTAACACACGGAAAAGAACAAAACTTCCCAAGAAACTACTACCCTCAGCTACACAGCTCTACCAAAGAACCTAGGCAAACAGCGACCCTGGCTCTCGGTACCTTCTGCCTCTCTGTTCCTCCTGTCCTGTCTCCATTTGTTTTTCCAAGAACGCCCTATGGTAGATCTGATAGACAAGGGCAACCAACAAATAACGTACTTGGGGGTTCTCTGAGTTTTCCACAAAATCAATTGTAAAATTCTACAGAAACCCACAGAATAGTATTTCCTCAACGTGGAAACCTGCCTTTTGGATCTACCCAAGCACGTAAAAAACAGGATCTCCAGCAACTCCTGCTTCTAGGTCTTAAGAAAGCTGTCTGGAGATACCCTTCTGCGTCATTAAGAGGAGACCCGGAGCTCCGCCCCACCCGGAAATGGCTGTCTGTGCACGTTCTGCGCATGCCCGACGTAGAGCGCTTAAGGAATTGCCCAGAAGGCAAGATGGCGACCCGACTTGCGGCTAGACGCTCCTCCCAGCATGCCTAGCGGCCGGCCGGGAGCCGAGTGATGGGAATCCGGTAGGGCCCAGCTAGTGGCCAGGGCTGAGGTGCATCCGCGGGCCCGGGCGTTGGGCGCTTACAGAGAGCCAAGATGGAGACGTGGCGCTGTGTCAGAAGGGGCTACGGCCGCTGTGTGGCGGGGCGAGGCCGGTTAGTTGCGAGCGGCCGGCGGGAGGGAGGGACGTGGAGGGGCGGGCGGAGCGGTGGGGCGGGGCGGGGCGGGGCGGCGGGGCGCGGGAGGAAGGCGGAGGAAGAGGGTCCGCAGCGGGGACGCGCCCGGCGGCGCCCAGGGAGAGGTAACGCGCGGGCTGGCGGCGGCGGCGGCAGCCTCCGGGGTCCTGCCGGCCTCGCGCGGCCTCCTCCACGCTCGCCGCCGCCCGCGCGCGGGGCCCCGCCCGGAGGGAGGCTGCGCGCCCCGGGGTGGCTGGGCAGCATCCGCGGCTCGCACACGTCGGTCACGCGGAGGCCAACTTTCACCGCCATTCAAGTTCTCTCTCCATCCTGGGTATTTTTCTTTAAGTCCATTCATTGAGAGCCGGGCGTGATGCCTCACGTCCGTAATCTCCACACCCAAGAGGATAACCATGAATTTGAGGCTGGCCTGGATTAGACAGCGTGTCACTCCGCCTCCAAAAATTAAAAAAAAAAAAGTCACTTGAAAATTCAAAGCGCCACAGTACATGCAGCCTCTAATAATGTCACCTCATGTAGCATCCACCGAATCTTAGATTTGATGTACTGATGATGTTTTTCTCCTATAAACTTTGAAGACTTAGATATTAAGATTCCAATGGTTTGTATAACCTTTGAAACTGTGTAGCGTACCGTGTGTGGGGAATAGCACACTATTGTTACATAAGCCGTAGGGATCTGCTAATTCCATTCCTGGTTCCTATGCTATGGCATTTTCAGAGTACCAGCTGTGTGCCTGGCCCGTGGGTGGAGACTGGGCTTACAGAAAATACAGAGGTTCTAGCCCTCAAAAGCTCGATGTCATACAAGAAAAGGATGTGGTATAAATAACTGCCAACCTAAAGAGTAAGTGTCCCAGTGCAGGTTGCAGTGGGAAACATTTCAAGGCAGAAAACAAACAGCTCCAGCACTAGGGGAGTGGAGGCAGGAGGATTAGGAGACCAATATCAGCCTGTACTGAATGGTCTGGAACTTGGTGATTTGTTTTGTTTTGTTTTAGAGAGAGAGGGTTTCTCTCTGAATCTCTGACTGTCCTGGAATCCATTCTGTAGACCACTCTGGCCTTGAACTCAGATCTGCCAGCCTCTGCCTCCAGAGTGCTGGGATCAAAGGCATGGGCCACCTCAAGAAATTTTTAATTAAAATAACAGGATCCAAGTGCTGAAATCCCTTTGGATGACTTTCAGAGTCAATTGCAAGAAATAGTGCCCATGTTGTGCCCTTAAAGATTTACAGCCCGGTTGATTTAGGGAGTAGTTTGAGAGTACTTAAGTTTCAAATACATAAAACAAGCTCTATCTTTTCTAATGAAAAAAAGCATAATAAAGAAATTCGACATTAACAAAATCTTAATTCAACTTAAGCAAAACTTAGTGATAGTCGTTGTTGAGACACAAACCCCAAGAAGTCGAGCCCTCTGAACCCTAACATTTTGCCAGATGGTGCAGTAAGGAGTTGGTGCTTCATGAGAACTTGAGAGAACATGTGTATTAATTATAAGCTTGGGGAGCTGGGAACACGGCTTGGTTGGTTAAGTGCTTGCTGTATAAGGCCAAGGGCCTGCGTTCATAACCATAGTTCAGGAGTGGGGTGGGGCAGGGGCATCCCAGAGCTGACCTGCTAGTCTAAACACTTTCATTGTTGGAGTTCAGATTAGACAGAGATCTTGCTCCAAATATAAGATCAAGACCAATAGACACCTGGTGTGAACCTCAGGACTGTGCATACAGAGCACGTGCACCTGCAAATACACGGAATGACAGTCTGAGTGTGCTTTGCTTGAATTGATAACAATGGTATCAGTTTGGAGTATAGGTGGATTTTTTTTTAAAGATTGATTTATTATATATAGTACATTGTAGCTGTCCTCAGACACAACAGAAGAGGACATCAGATCCCATTACAGATGGTTGTGAGCCACTATGTTGTTGCTGGGAATTGAACTCATGATCTCTGGAAGAGCAGTCAGTGCTCTTAACCACTGAGCCATCTCTCCAGCCCTGCATAGGTGGATTTTTATGAATAATCCTTATGCTTTTTAGTTTCCCCCAGGAGGCTATATGCTTAGAAAGAGGAAGGGACAGAAAACCATGTGTCCACCTATTGGTTAGTAAGGGAAGTCGCTTTGTAAAGCCCAAATCCTTTGATTTTTGTTTTTAGCTTTACCAGTGTTTAGGAAGAATTTAACTTTGTTATAAAAATACTATTCCAAAGCATGTTTTTATTCCAGTCTCTAGTTGGAAGGGGACAAACTTTTTCTTACATCCTGCTATTTAACTGTTCTGTTTGCTCTAGGTTTTATTTTTGTTGAATTTTTGTGCTGGAAATGTATTCTGTGTACTAGTGTGTTAGTGGAAGTGGGCTACCCTCTGGGTTGGATTGAGGACTGACTTTGGGAGTGGGGGCAGTGGTATGTTGGCAGCCTAACTGGTCTCTTCCTGTTGGGGATTTAGAATACTATCCACTACTGTTTATACTGATGCTGAGAGTCAGAGACGGGTGCTACTTCCTGTACCCTTCACAGGGTTAGCAGGAAAGTTAACCATGAGATGACGTCTCCCTGGAGGAAGTAGATTTGGATCTCGTATGCTACAGCTGAACAAAAAGTGGTACCTCAAGGACTGTCTTTTCTTCTAGGTACTCCATGCTTCCCTATCCTCTAAAGAGTTTGGGTCGAGACTGGACCACGCCGTGGGAGGATCTGCAGAAATATTGCTGGCGCAGACACATTTCCAGTTGTCTGAGGTGGCCAGGACATTACTCACGGGCACCTTACCCATACTTCAGTAGCCGGCATTTCTCATTGAACTGTAGACCGCCTTTTCTGTTTGAGTCTGGGACTCAGTTTCAGTACTACAATTGGAGGCCTGACCAACTGAGTAATACATCCTTGTTCCATCTCTCTCGTTACGTGATGAACTCTGACAGAGATGAGCCCTCATCTAAACGAAGAAAACACCAAGGTAAAGGAGCTGTTTATCTTGTAGGGAATAGACATAGATGAGAGGCCATGTCGAAGCCATCCTTTCTAATCCTGAAGCCATTCTCCATGTTTTAGAGGTGTAGGTGCTTATTCTTAGCCAGTACTTGCTCTGTGTTAGGGTTGGTATCTTTATTTTCAACTAATTATGTCTTTATATCAGAGTAGAAAGCACTATCAGTAAAAAGACTTATACAGTCTCTGTAAGTAGGTAGACTATATGACTATAAAATTACATTGTAGAAAACAGAAGTAGGTAACACAAAGATTCAGAATAGATCTTACAGCGTTTTTGAAAAGAGACCTCGATGACGTAGAGATTGGCGATGGAGGTCACTGACCTGGAAATGTTCATTTGTGTTCTCATTTCAATAGTAATTTAAAAATATAATATAAAAGGATTCTTTTATTAGAAACAATCATAAATAAAACATTATAGGATAAGATTTTAGCTTGTTAAATCTGTATTTCCCAGATTAGCATCTGTAAGTATCTTAAGTGTATGTTTTTCTCCTTTTCTCAAGGAACCCAGCACCTGTGCTTGCTCTGTACTGAGCCACACACCAGTCCTCGAGTCGCAATCCTAGAGACTCTGAGGGAGTCAGTGGTTACCTGTTAGAAAGGGAGCCATAGCTTAGCCAACTCCGTGGAACAAACTCTATTGATTCCGTCAACCTTTCTCAGGCTGTGTTTACTTGTAGACAACTCTTGTCCTCCTGTCTCACATAATCCTGGGTATAATGAGGTATACAAGACCTGGGGACTGCCTTTCTCACCCACTCTAGTGTTCACGAGGAGACTGTAGAGGGGCTGCATGGCAGGTGGAGTATAGGAAGCTGGGCAGAGCTGAAGGTCTGGGCGTGAGCTCTGTGTGTATAGTATGTGATTGTAACGTGGAGATAAGAAGCCTGAGATGTTGAAATCTGGTCCTCAGAAGGACCCAGGTATTTGTGATTATGTGTCTGCTGTTGATCAGGCCAACTCACACTCCTCTCCGCCAGCCTTTTGGTAATTCTGTGCTCTCTCAGATAGAATTTTGATAGGCTACACAGGCATCGTAAAGTTTACAAAGTGCTACTCCCTACCCTTGTATGCACTCTGTCGCTGTGGCATGAGCTCGGAGACATCACTGAACCTGTGTCTTGGTTTTCTAGAGTAATAATAACACCTACTTTGAATATCTGTTAAAGATAAAGCAGGCTGTGTGTACATGCCTAACTTACTGTTGGCTTCATAGTGGCTACGCAGAGGTTTTCCCAGAAATGATAGGGAACTACAGCTGCACTGACAGTTTCTGATTGCTGACTCTCTCTGTCCATTCCTCCTAGGTGTTGAGAATAAGGAAAAGGCTCTTCGTTAAGCCACATATGTGACTTCCGATATTTCACTAATACTTTCCAATCAAGAGAACAGCATTACTAATTTGCCTGTCACTTTAAAGTGGTATTTGAAGGATTTGTATGACAAAATTATGACTTAATTAGGTGCCCCACACCTGCTCAGACCTGTGCTCACTCTCTCTGACTCACCCTCTTCTCTGCTGTGGTCACCTTGTCCTCCTGACATGGAAGGTACATGAGATTCTGCAGTGTGAATTTATGTTGTGAAGTGTGTGATGACCAGACACTGTTCACTGTGTCAGTGGTTTTGACATTGTCCTCCGTGGAACCTAGCCTGTGAGCACACTTGCACTATTCAGTAAGACAACTGTGGTTGGTCGGGATGGACTGTGCTCCCCTCAGCAGAGGTTTGGTGTCCTTATGAAAGGAAAAGCAATGCCACAGGGCTCCACATGCTGTGCAAGTGTGAAAGCCACCACATTAACAGGTAATCACTGGGCCTGGCTATTTAAGGAGGACACAGTAATCTCATGCATTCACATGCCACTCTGTACATATCGTCTGTGGAGCTGTGGTGAGTGCCCTTGACCTTCCCTTTTATGTCACTGTGGCAGTGACAGGATGGTGCTACAGTGGGTGAAAGCTTCTGCATAGCATGATGGAGCCCTTCCATCTTGCTTATATATAAAGACTGCAATGTATGGCTCACCATTGTGGGGCGCCCCAGTCCGTAAATGGGGTTCTGTCAGTGTAGCTCTGTGGAGCTAGTACTATTAGTCTTAATTGTAAGTCTTTGGGGTGAGATTCCCCATATTGACTGCAGGAAAGGGCATGGGGCTGCTTGGGGCAGAATTCTGCACTTGTCAGAAGACTTTTCTCTTCTGTGATTCCATTTCCTTCCACCTTTTCCTCTTGCCCTTCCCTCAGCACCCTCGTATCATGAGCTCCTTCACCCCCTCCAGCCTCACGGATCGATCACACTGATTATCTTCTGTCTGGTCAGCTGTCTCTTCCCTGCATGCAGCAGGGAGATGCTTAGAAACGGTAACTAATTACCATAACACACTTTACTAATTACCATAACATACTTTATTGGCAGCTGCATATAGGACATGTATATTTCAATTATGAATATGAATGTAGAAGGCTATTTTGAAATGGTAGCATATTTCCTTTCCATTCTGCATACAAGTGTACCATTTCAATATATTTTCTTTTTGATTTGTTTTGGTTTGTTTTGGAGACAGGGACTCACCTTGTAGCCCAGGCTAGCCTCAAACTCTTGTGATTCCTGCCTCAGCCTCCTAGGATAGCAGACAAGCCCCATATGACTTTATTTAGTGAAATCTGTGCATTATTAGTCTAGTGAAGTGAAGCCTGCATGGGCTAAAGGAAGGTCGTCTGTAGCCAAAGCTGCCCTGTACCCTCAGTGTGCTTAGCTGGCCATCGCCACGGCTATTCTCTTCCCTTTAGGTTGTCTTCATTGTTGAGTTTCTGGGTAACTAAACATCCCTTCTTGTTCTCGTGGCTTCCTCTCTAGTGTGACATAGTAAGACCCAAGATCAAAGGTGAACATATGTAGTTACTATTTTTTCTTCCTGGCAGGAGGCATTGAACCTGCTTTCTAGATAAGTGTTTGATCTAGGGATTTTTTTGTTGTTCTTGTTTTGGGGTTTTTGTTTGGTTTGGTTTGGTTTGGTTTTTAATCTCAGTACCTGTAGGCCAGGCTAACCCTGAACGTCAGCTTTCCGAGTGCTGAACTATAGACACATGTCACCAGACCTGGCTGTGACTACATATGTGTGTATGTACACATACATGCACCCTCAGAAGATGATAATTTCTCAGTAGAGGACTGTCTTCAATTACAAAATCTCATCTTTTTCAATCCACTTTTATTGCTTTTTCAAAGAATTGTATGTCCTCGAATAGTGTGATCTGTGGTGCATTCCTGGGATTACATGCAACACTCAGTCAGCAGCCCTGCTGTTTGTCTGGAACATTCCGTAAGGCCAACACTAGCTGTTGTTCCGGTGTACCTACATTACATTCTGTAAAGTCGCGCTAACTATTGTTTTGGTGGACCTACATTGCATTAAAAGGCTCATCCTATAACCTTTGATCTTTTGTCGTTCTGTCTGCACTTCCTGCTTGTAACATTTTAGACACTAACCACTGTTCCCATATTGTCATTTATACTACCCTCCATCCATGTATAAACCAGCATTCTAAGCTAAGGTAGCTGATGATCTTAATAGGGAATGAAATGTGGTGGGAAGTCATCTCTGGAAAGCCAACTCAGGCAGTCCCTCCCCCCCCCCCTTTCCCCCTCTTCCCTTTCCTCCCTCTCCCCCTCTCCTCCTCTCTCTCCCTCCCTCCCTTCCTCTCTCTTCCTTGCGTTGAAGAATGCTAAGCATGACTGATGGAAGTCTTAACCAGGACAAATGGGAAAGTGCAGCCACACATAGTCTTAGGTTTTCAGCCTTCAGAAAGATTTGGTAGCCCTCAGTCAGCACATGGATTTGTTACTCTGTCAGCCCACCTGATGACAGCTTGCAGTTAGTGTCATGTGGCCGGCCGTCTCCCAGGGAAGCAGTGTACTCCGTGTGTGGGCATTTTCTTTAAGTAGGAAGGTATTTGTATACAGGAAGCTTCTGGTCCCATTTGATTGGTTGCTATATTTTGTCTAATGTATTTTAACAGGAACAATAAAAAGGAGTTGGGAGTATTTATGTAGCCATAATAAAGAGAAAACGAAGGACCTAGAAGACAGAAATGGTGACTCCACATGTGAGGACTGTGAAGATAAGTTTGACTTCTCAGTGATGTCTTACAACATACTCTCGCAGGAGTTACTGGAGGACAACTCGCACCTCTACAGACATTGCCGACGCCCAGTGTTACACTGGAGTTTCCGGTTTCCCAATATTTTGAAGGAAATCAAACATTTTGATGCTGATGTAAGTGTTTAAAGGCAGTATTAGCTTTTCATCCAAGGACAGTGGTTGATGAGCATGTGTGTAGTCACAGCAGAGTTTTATCTACTTCATGCTCTTGGGGAAGGAGCCCTGTTAACTAGGTGTGACTTTCTCACTGTTGGTCATTGATAGAAATAATCACCCAACTTTTCAAAGAGCAGAGTTTTAAAGTATTGGTCAACTTTGAGACTCAGACTGAAGGATTTTAAATAAAAATACTGGGCTTGAAATTGCAGTAATTTATGCAAAAATGTATCTATATAATAAGATGATAGCATTTAAAGAATGTCAGTTGGTTTTTTGTTTGTTTTAAGACAGGATCTCTGATACCTCACACTGGTCTCAAATTTACCTAGGATGACCTAAAACTCTTGGTCTTCCTGTCTCTACCTAAGAGGTGCTGAGATTGCAGGCATGTGCCACCATGCCCAGTTAAAGAACAGTAGGGTGTTTTGCGGGGTGGGTGGGAGTAAGGGGGTGAGCTGGGGATACTGGGATGAAGCCAGCTTCTTAGGAAGGGGATGCACAGGGTAGCCACGTGGCAACTCACAATCATCCCTAACTCTAATTCCAAGAGATCTGACATCCTTCTCTGGCCTCTGTGGTCGTTTCACAAACATGGTGCACAGAAATCCAGGTAAAACATTTGTATACATAAAATAAAATCTCAAAAGTTATTTTAAAGAAAAGAAAGGACCTGAGCCAAGTATGATGCTATGTCTATAATCTGACACTTGGCTGAGGCAGGAGGACCACTCCAAGTTCAAGGCTGTTCTGGGTTATATAATTATAACCCAGTCTGGTTTGGTTTTGTTTTAAAAAAGAACCCTGAAATTTATTCATAATGAATTCATGAATGGAAATTCATGAAAGATAGCTTCATATATAAAAACAGAAATTTCTTTCAAGAACTAGCCCATTTTGAATGGTAAGATTCTATTTCATATGAGTGTGGACCATGGTTTTGAGGTGTATTATAAGATACTTAAAAACATATTTCTTGTGATATAGAATATTGAGAGCAGTTATTTTTTTCAAAAAAGAGAGAAGAAAGAAAAAGGCAGGCAGGCTGGGTGGAGGTGGCGCACACATGTAATCCTAGCACTCCGGAGGCAGAGGCGTGTGGATCTCTGAGTTCAAGACCAGTTCCAGAATAGCCAAGGCTACACAGAGAAACTCTGCCTTAAAAAGCCAAAAAATAAAAATAAATAGCATCAGTTCTAAAAATAAGAAAAGTATCTGTGCAGCTTTGAGGTCTACTGTATCAGAGTTATATAGAATTCATATTTGCCTCTGTTTTAATTCATGCCACTGTTTTCTTCAAGGTGCTTT
The DNA here is from genome assembly GCF_021556685.1 of Rattus norvegicus. Lineage (NCBI taxonomy): Eukaryota > Metazoa > Chordata > Mammalia > Rodentia > Muridae > Rattus > Rattus norvegicus. The sequence goes on from NC_141546.1 coordinate 105,111,902, forward strand.
GTCTACAGGAAGTTCAAGAAGATCATTACGGGACAGAGATCAGGCCAAGTCTGGAATCACTGGGTACAATGTAACCTTTGTTTATTTTAGCCAGATTCATTCTTCATTCTTGCAAAATTGTTTGTTATAAACATAATTTTTTAAACAAAAAAAATAGGATATATTTGGGGATAACATTAAAAACAAAGTCTTTAAGATTAATTTTTATGTGTAAAAGTTTTGCCTGCATTTTTGAAGACTTGGGGATCAGAAAGGGTCAGATATCTGTCCTGGAACTGGAGTTAAATATGGTTGTGAGCCTCCATGTGTGTGTTAGGAACTGAACCTGGGTCCTCTTTAAGAACAAGTGCTCTTAATCATTGAGCCATCTCTCCAGCCCTGGTGATAACTTTTAACTTTTATTTATTATTTTACGGGTAAGAGTGTTTTGTCTGCTTGTATGTCTGTGTACCATGTATGATCCTTAAGCCTGTGGAGACCAGAAAAAGGAAATCCTGTGGCATTATAGTTAATATGCAGTTATGAGCCACAGTGTAGGTACTAGAACTAAAAACAGGTCATCCTCAAGAGCAGCCAGTACTCTTACCCGCTCAGCCAGAGCGCCTTTGGGATAACTCTTCATTTTGAAAACAGGAGCAAAATGTCAAGCAAATCCTGCAGCATTTCTGCTGGAAAGTCCATGCTGATCTTAAAAGGGAAATGTCTTCAGGAGTCATTCAGCCACTGTACCACTGTGGGTCTGTGCTGCATGCAGATGAGGGACTGGGCCACCTACCGAATCCACAGGAGGCTCTACCATGGCTTGTTTGCTAAAGTAGCTTTAAGAATCATCTCATGTCCAGGCATGAAGCATGAAACATGTGCCTGCATGGTATTCATTCATGTATCCGGTGCCTTCTGAGTGCCTGCCTGACCTTTACACTGATCTAGAAGTAAGGACAGCTTTGTTCTCCACTGCGGGCCTCATTCCTGGTGAGATGTGTGTAAGTGAACAGCAGGCAATGAAAGCAGATGGGGAAGATTTAGGTTTTCAGCAAAATGAGTGGACAAGGTGAAGTTTAGACAAAGATTTGGAGGAGGTAAAAGTGGAGCCATACCTAGAGCATTCTTGTCAGCACAGCCAGCAGGGGAAAGGCTCTGATGGTGGCATGGATTCAGGCAGTGTGGGCCACAGAGAGTGGTGTGGGGAGAAGACGAACAAAAAGATCAGAGTAACTACTCTGAGACCTTACTGTCCTTGTGACTGAGTTGGAGGGACAAACCTGCCAGTAAAGAAACTTAGGCATACTTTTTCTGAGGCAAGGTCTTACTGTGTGACCCAGGTTGGTTCCAACTTATAATTCACCTGTCTCCTTACAAGTGCTTGCATTACAAGCATATAAGACTGTTTCTGCCTGACGTTATAAGTGTGTGATGTGGCGAGCCTCATTGTAACCCCAGTATTTGGATGCAGAAGCTTTGTCACCAGGAGTTCAAGTCACTTGGAACTGTATAACAAGTTCAGGGATGGCCTGAGAACCTTAGTGAGTCCCTGTCTCAGAAGACCCTGGGCTGGTAATGGAGAACCATCGTAGAGTGCCCGCCTGCCTGCCTGCCTGCCTGCCTGCCTGCCTGCCTGCCCGCCTGCCACCATCCATAGGACCTCCACCCCGCCAAAAGACAGACAGAGATAAGGTTTTGCAGAATTTATTTTCCTCAGTGCTGAATTTGAAACACTCTAGGCCCGATCCTAGCCTAACTTTGGTTTAACATGTCCTTGCATTCTGTCTTACAGAACATGCTTTGTCTGACGTGGCTTTAGAGTCTTAGGAGAAATGTGTTTAACATAGTCTCTCTTTTAAAATTCATTTGTTGTAGGTTATCACTGTGAATATAAGATGAAAACAGGAAGGAAACCCGATGGTTGTGCCATCTGCTTCAAACATTCCAAGTTCTCACTCTTATCTGTGAACCCAGTGGAGTTCTGCCGCCGTGATATTCCTCTGTTGGACAGAGACAACATTGGATTGGTTTTACTCCTGCAGCCTAAGATCCCACGTGCTGCCTCTCCATCCATCTGCATAGCTAACACACATCTGTTGTATAACCCACGGCGCGGTGATATTAAGCTGACCCAGCTGGCAATGCTGCTAGCAGAGATTTCCAATGTGGCCCATCAGAAAGATGGCAGCTTCTGTCCCATTGTCATGTGTGGTGACTTTAATTCTGTTCCTGGTTCTCCACTCTACAGTTTCATAAAGGAAGGAAAATTAAATTATGAAGGTCTTGCGATTGGAAAGGTAAGTGCTCATTTCATCTGTGTTGGGAAATGGGCTTTGGCTGCTCTGCCCATCAGAATGAGGGGATGGTCATCAGCGGAGTTAAGACAGTCATTGCGTGGCTGTGTGAAAACACTGGGGGTCTAGCACATCTCTATACTAAACTGTGGTGATCCCCACAATTATGAGCACGTGGTTTTATTCACTTAGTTTGATTTTGTCTTTTCCACTTATGACAGATTTCTGTCTAAAGGAATTAGCAGGTAGAAAGAGAAGTTTGAAGACAAGGATAACTTGAAAGCCCCCCTTCACAAGGGGGAGGAGGAGGTCTGAATGCTGGACGTGGAAAGTACACTAACTTAATAGTCATTATATAAGTCATCCTTTACATAGTAATGCTAAATGCTTTTGTTCTGCAGCTTAGAGTTATTTCTACTAGGCTCTGAGTATGTCTCCATGCTTCCTTCATTTAACCAAAATAAGTCCTCTACCCACAGAATTTTTAATGACAGCTTTAAAGTTGATTTTAGAGCTTAGCATCTGACACAATAGAAACTCTGTTACAGATAGCAGACAGAGTACGGCAGTAGTAGTGGGAAGCCATGGACGTTTAGATGTTCACACAAGGAAACACACGTGTGAAAGACTTACATTTCCATGTAATGACGAGTGCTCTCTGAACTGTGTGGACGGAGTGAAGGGCCGACTTATCATTTCTGATTACCTCCCATGGAAAACATAGACGGTTCATCACATAAATAGTTAAAGTCTGGTCACTTACGATGCCCGTTCACATTCTGTGCAGGTATCTGGCCAGGAACAGTCTTCACGGGGACAAAGAATTTTATCTATTCCAATTTGGCCCCCAAACCTAGGCATCTCTCAGAACTGTGTTTATGAGGCACAGCAGGTTCCCAAAGTAGAAAAGACAGGTGAGTGTGGGGTACATTTTGGCAGTCTGCTGGGTGATGATCTTCCCTTTGAGGTCACAAAGCTGAATGTCAGACTCTCAGTATCCGGCATGAACACTCATGTGCACAAATGTAAAAGGCTTTGCTCGTCCTTTTTTCTTTTTTTCTTTTTTTATTGATGTGCTACAAATTTCCTTTTTAAGAGTGAAATTCTGGGACTGGCGAGATGGCTCAGCGATTAAGAGCACTGGCTATTCTTACAGAAGTCCCGAGTTCAATTCCCAGTAACCACATAGTGGCTCACAACCATCTGTAATGGGATCTGATGTCCTCTTCTGGTGTGTCTGAAGAGAGCAACAGTGTAACTCATATACACAAAATAACTCTTTTTAAAAAGTTAAACTCAGCGTTACTGTGCATGAGGAACATGCATGTCTCCTTAGAGTTGTTTGCACTTCCCCCCGTTCTGTAGACCACCAAATACAGGCTCTAGGATCGAATGTTTAACCAAACATCTAAACTAGATGTATGAGTCTGACTAGGGAAAGCTACGCTCTGGCAACTAGAACAGAATTGTATGTGCATTGGATTGATCTGATTCCCTCTGCTCTTTCAGACAGTGATGTGACTCAAGCACAGCAGGAGAAAGCAGAGGTCCCAGTGCCAGCTGACAAGTGAGTTCCAGAGGCAGCAGACACAGTCCCTGACTTTAACTGAATAATGCAAAAAAATTGTCTCTCAGAAAACACTTGGATCCAAAATTGAGTTGGTGCTATTCCATGCTGCAAAGGCTGCTGGGTTTAAGACAAATACACATGAATTCCAAGTTGACTGCTGCCTTTTAGCTGTGAGAATCAAGCATCTCTAGGGTTCATTTCCTTGCCTGGGTTGTGAGGGTTTAGAGCCCGAGTGCCTACGTAAGCAGTGTCTCTTGCTTCGGCCTGCTTTAGGCAATGCTCTGGAAGCAGCATGTGGGCCTAGACTGCCCTAGGAACCCTGAAGTGTGTGCCATTATCTGTGTAAAGAGCCCAGACCACAGGGGAGACTCTGCCCAGTTTCTGTAGGACCCTCATTCTTACTTGACTCACTGGATCCCAGGCTACAGGCAGTGTGACCCAGATACCACGTAGCCGAGAGGAGCACTGGCATCAATCAGAAACAGAATGAAGAAGCCTGAGTGCTTGGGCTGTGATTGAACAGCACGTGTATGGCAGTGCATCAAGACAGACCTAGATCTTGTCTCTTTAAAATTGTTGAGATGTTTACTTTACATTGCAACTCGGACTTTTTTTCAGCATAACATAGGAACCACGTTAGAAGCAAATCTTCAATTTATTGTTATCCTTTTCACTTTTAGTTTGAATGTGTTGTTTTGACAAAAAAAAATTCTTATCAATGACATAGTAAGAAAAGAAGCAATTTTTAGTGAATAAACATTTTAAATATAGCAAAAGTTCCCTATAATTGATCAAATAAAGGTGATGTAACAATGATGGTTTTGAGAAGTTAGCTCTCTTACAAGGGTTAGCTGTGTAGCCCAGGCTAGCTTTAGCCTTTTGCCCTTCTTAGCCTCCTAAGAACCACAGTTACACTGTATGCTGCCGTGCCCTTCCCTAACTCTGGCTTTGCCTGAGATATGTAACAAATGGGTGTGCATAGCATTCGTCCATAAACTGAGACTCTGACAATGAGATAACAGCTTGAAGGGGACTTAACTTGCTTTTGTGTCTCACTGTGTAGCTCAGGCTAGCTCCAGTTTTTCACGTGAAATTATAGGCATGCACCACCTTTTACATTTATTAATTCTATAAGTCTTTAGACATTAAGGAGTTACCTGTGTTTATTGACTTAGCTTACAAAAATCAAGGGCCATTTTTTTAATTTAGTGTTGTGTCATGTGCATTGACAGTTTGCCTGTGTGTATGTCTATGAGAAGATATCGGATGCACTGGAACCAGAGTTACAGTTGTGAGCTGCCGTGTGGGTGCTGGGAATTGAACCTTGCTCTGTCCTTTGGAAGAGCATTCAGTGCTCTTAACTGCTGAGCCATCTCTCCAGTCCAAAGGACCAAATTTTCGTGTGTCCCTCAGCAACTAACAATGGTGTATAGAATTTTCCTTTATAGCATAAATGGCTCTTAAAATTCATGACATATTAGAAAATAATCTTTCACCCTTCTGTCAGTAGCATGACATGTGTTTGCAATGGTGAGTGTGAGCTACTCTGGAGCTGACCTGAGGCAGCACAATCGTGACAGGCCTGTGGCTTCTTTGCCAGCAGAGGTCCAAATGGGCCTGAGTAGCCCTGAACACACTAACTACTAAAAGCATCATTCAAAACACAACCAAAGTTAGGCAGTGGTGGCACACGCCTTTAATCCCAGCACTCATGAGGCTGAAGTGGGCAGATCTCCTAAGTTTGAGGTCAGCCTGGTCTACAGAGTGAGTTCCAGGATGGCCAGGGTTACATGGAGAAACCCTGTCTCAAAAACTAACAAAAGAAATAAAACCAAGAAGTGTATGGACCGTATGCTTGTTGTGTAAATGGAGGCTTTCACACGTATTATTTTAAGATCTGACTAGCATATTGATACTTTTTAACCCCATCTGCTGGGTTTTAGACGCCTTTTGTTTACATTCACTGCATCAGTAAAGACAACCTCACTCGGAATATGGTTCATTTAAGTGAAACTCACCTAGCTGTGTGTGGGACTCACACTTGTGATCATAACATTCTGGTTGTTGAGGCAGAAGTATGAAAAGGGGGCCAGCCTGGGCTATGTAATGATATTGAGGATAGCCTGATCAATATAAACTCTCAAAAAACTCAGGCATGATGGCTTACACTATACGAGTACTCAAGCAACTGAGATAAGAATTGCTACAGATTTGAGCCTAAGCTATGAAGTAAGTTCCAGCTCAGCCGGGCTACAGTGTTAAGACCTTGTCTGAAAAAGAAAAAGTATTCTAGTCTTTGTCTGGGAAGGGAGAAAAGGTAATTTTTCCGTGAAATCTTGGATGGATGCTAAGCCCCTTTCTCTTCACTTTAGAGTGTCCTCACATCTGCAGCATGGCTTCAGCTTGTCCTCTGTCTATTCCCATTATGTTCCTGACACTGGCGTCCCAGAGGTGACCACCTGCCATTCCCGAAGTGCCATAACAGTCGACTACATTTTCTACTCTGCAGAGAAGGACGACACTGCTCGTGGTCCAGGTAAGGAGTGTGGGGACCACACGGGGCCTGGACTGAGCAAAGCAGCAAGGCAGGGGGAGGGCCAGCCGTAGGGCTTGATGGACAAACTGGTCACATGACTGTACAGCGCTTAACACCTGCAGAGAACAAGGCAGTAACGAGCCCCAACACAGACTCACAGAACTGCAGCCGCAGTTGGCCCTGTGCCAGCCAGAGTCTGAGTCCTCGGCTGCCCTCCACTCTTCATCATACCCGCTTCCCCTTGGCAGCCACTGAGTAAGGTGGGGAAGAACCACAGGTCAGCAAGTCAGAGTCGTGCTGCCACAGCAGACACTGGGCATGCAGACCTGAGGGAGAGCACTCAGTGGGCAGTACATTCCCTGTTACAGCTCAAGAGATCAGGTCGTATAAGCCAGTCAAAGGATTTAAAACAGGAAGCAGTGAGATAACTGGAAACCTAGTGTCCGGAGTCTGTAGGTTGTTTCACTGAACCCAGCAGCATGCCCTGCTCTCTTACTGTTGAGAGAGTCAGGTCTGGAAGTTGCCATGCCTACAGAGTTCACTAGGTGGCAGGAATGTGCCAGGGATCAGCAGCTCCAGTCTTCCTAAAGCATTTGCGTTCTCGTGGGCGTTCTCGTGGGCGCACAGTGACTAGGCTCAGATCATGCCATCTTACCTTCAGTCACCTTACCAGCCTCTGCAAGGCTTCGCTCTGTACATCAGAGTGGGCTGTTGTCAGCCTCACATTATTAACAGTTTTACATTACACTGTGTAAACGGTATTAATTGAAATAGAAAAATATCTGACATAAATAACATGAAGCTACTGTTTAAGGGTTTATCAGTAATAACTTTATAAAACTATACCCTAAAAACTTTCATCTCAGTTTTCTGGTGGGCTTCGGGTTCTGTTTCAGTGTTTCATGTTTTAAGAACTTGTTTAATGACCGTTTCACTAAATGTGTGCTTTTTTAACTAGGAGCTGAAGTTGCTTTGGTTGGTGGCTTGAAACTTCTAGCTAGACTGTCACTTCTGACAGAACAAGACTTGTGGACTGTGAATGGCCTTCCCAATGAGCACAACTCCTCAGACCACCTGCCTTTGCTGGCCAAGTTCAGGCTTGAGCTCTGACCATTGCTCATTCACAGAACTTCCTGTCTGTATTCTTTTTAAAGGCTGTGAAAATTTTAAGTGTTTGCATGCTGTTCATTTTTGTGATTGGGGTTCTGGATTTCTGTTATGTGCTTGAAACAGATTGGAAGAAAGAAATTTACAACTTTTTTTAATGAAATATTTTCCTGATAACTGATGTCTAAAGAACGTTATTGTAAATGACTTCTAAGTTCTGGTGAAGTTGACAGCATTTTAAAAATGTAGTTCACCTCCTTGGCCCTCAAGATAGGAAGTCAGTGCTTTTTTGTACGTCAGGTGGTCCTACCAGGACTGCAATACTCAGCTTGATGCCTTTTCTGGAGACTGAATTTCATTGGGAGATGCCTGTGCTTGTTCTTAGAAATCACTGGGTCATTCCTCCACAGGGGTCCGCGCTTCTGAGGAGGCTTGACTATGTGATGTTGTAGAGAATACTTGACCCACATCACTGCCACCTTGAGCTGTGGAGTGTACCTACATTTTGTAATGGAAATAGTTGAGAAGTGTAGGTCATTCCCATAAGAGCAAGGCTCCTAGGGAGATATGGTGGTGCATACCTATAATCTTATTAGCATTTGGAAGGTGGCAGCAAGAGGATTAGCTTTCTAAAGCCAGCTTTAGCAACATAGCAAGTTCAAGGCCAGCCTGGGCTACATGAAACCTGTCTTCAAGCAAACAAAAAAAGCCAAAGTCCTTTATGTCCGCTCCTGTCCTGGATAAAGATTGCCCCAAGGAAAGCAGATGGGCCAGGTGTATCCACAAACATCCTTAATCCTAGCATCTGGCAGAGGCAGGAGGATCACTGTGTGTCCCAGGCTGACCAGAGCTATACACAAGGCCCCATGTCTCAAAGATTGACAAAAGGCAGCAGAGCCCAGGTTGTACCTCCGTCTCCTGCACTTCCTTTCTCTTGAATGATGGTCAGGAGCGACATTTGCTGAGCCAATTCTGTACGAATTTATCAAAGCTGGTCTGGAAGGAAGGGGAGCTCCACAGTGGCGTATCCTCCTACCAGCAGGAGTCAGCGTGGGAGGTGCTGCTTAGGCCCAGCAGCCTTCCTTCCAGGACCATGGTGCCACAGTGCGCCGTGGCGCTTTCGCTGTCCATGCAGCATTACAGCAGCCTGGCCAGCCAGTAGCTCGCCCTGTGCAACGAATAGTAGAATTCTAAATGTAAGTAGAAATTTCTCTACTTTTAAAATAGTAGATTCAGATTACAGGCATTCTTACTAAGTCATTACTGTGCAGTGATAGATGTTTTTTACAGTGAGTTTTACTACTAATAGGATGTTTTAAATTAGATAGTAAATTTTTGTAATTTAAAATTTTAACTCCTTTATTCTAGCTATTATGTCTACTAGACTATTGCCTCAGAGGTACAGGCTGAAGTGCCCAGTGAACACTGAGCAAGGCAGCAGGCTCACTCTGGTTTTCATGTAGAGTATTAATGTAGTGCTGAGGCGGCCCACAGTTTTCAGTAGTACTTTGTGGGGTGCTACAGGTCCTGGTTAGAGACACAATCACTATCAAATTACAGTGGTAATTGCCCCTTTTTAATATGGAGATTGTGTTGAATTTGTGTAGACATAATTGTAGGCAAACTAACATTCATTAAAACCTTTGTAAGGGGCTGGAGAGATGGCTCAGAGGTTAAGAGCACCGACTGCTCTTCCAGAGGTCCTGAGTTCAATTCCCAGCAACCACATGGTGGCTCACAACCATCTGTAATGCCCTCTTCTGGTGTGTCTGAAGACACCATAATCACATAAATTAAAAAAGAAAAAGAAAAAAAAACCTTTGTAAAGTTTTTATATCTTGATGAATATAATGTGAATTTAGGCCTATTTCCTGTATAGCACCTTGATTTAGTTCATTCGTAAATTGCTGTTAGCTTATTGTTAATTTGTGGCCACACAATACTTCTCACAAGCTTTTAAAACTCCAATAAAAATTATCTATTTTTCTACTGTTGTGGACAGAGAGCAGCACTTACTGAGCAAAGTTGGATCTGACTCCAGGAGTCAGATCCCTCACAGGCCAAGGCCTATGCCTGGTATGTGTTTGCTTGCACGTGTGTCTAGAAGCCATCGGCGAGCCCTCTGAAGCCATCCACCTTTTATTTTTAAGACAGGTCCTCTCGCTGGCCTGGAACATCCAAAGTAGGATAGATAAGCTGACAGGCCAACCAGGCTCCGAGATCCTCCTGCCTGCCTTCCTCGTGAGATGTGCTGTGGATACTTGGCTTTTCACGTGGGTCCTGGGATCACACTCAGGCCCTCTGGCTGAGCCATCTCCCCAGCCTCATGCTGGCCGGGTTGTAAATGCAAAGGGTGAGTGTGATGATGTCTACTGGGCCTTTGCCATCGAAAAAATAGACACTCAAATCTTGTCTTCAGGATTGAGCATCTGCTAGTTTTTAATCTTTTGTTAAAAAAAAAGTTGTAAGTCGTAGAGTCCTTTGTATCTGTAAGCTGTAATAAATTATTATATTTGCACATTTGTTGGGCTTTGTGGTCAGTGTGCTGAGCTGTAGATGCTGGTCTGTCACCTTCCTCAACTCTTTCCTTACCTTTTCAGTCATTATCTGTTAGGATGTGGCTGAGAGGCAAGTGACTGACACGCGTGAAAATAGAGTGATACTTAACAAAGTCCGGGAGAGGAGAGAAAATGGTCAGTATGTTCAGTTGGACAAAACAGCACAAAACATCGTGAAATCCTCAGTTTCCAGATCAGTTTTATTACAGTTCCATGCTGTGTGTGGACACATGAGAGAGATTTGAGCCTGAAGCATGCACTTGTGGTGTTCTGTGGAATACCATCAAGTCTTCATGTACTTAGAAAAATACCCACTAAAGCAATCACGGTTCATCTGAAAGATTTTTTTAAAAATGTATTGGCCAGATCAAAGTCTAAGAATAAACAAGAATCTGAGTTGTACGTCAAAAACATTGTACAAGGTTGTACATAAAAGTCTAGTGTACGAAAGGCTTGCAGTGAGCTGAGGGGTTACAAAGGCTGCCCTTTGATGACCTCGCTCTGCTGAGGACACCCTAGGAAACAGCTGACTCATGGAAAGGGGCGGCGTGCTCACGGTCCCGTCCCCCCCCACCCCCCGCATGTCAGAAAGCACCCAGGCCACTTTCACAGTCAGTAGCAGTCGGCTCACGTCCTTATCCAGCTCTGTGCGTCTTGCCGTGGTGCACAGGATAAACTCGCTTCTGTCAGCTCAGTTTTCCTCTTCATCTACATCACTGCCAGACAGAAGGTCAGTCTGAGGTAAGACAAGCTGGGTTCACTTTTGCTGTCTTACTGTAAACGATTGCATTAGAATGTAGGTGTTTGGGGCTTGCTTCTGTCTTAGTGTGACTACAGGCAGTAAAATTGAGTGATAAAGAGCCTTTTAAATGTTTCTGACCAACCCTGCCTTGAAAGAAGAGCCTAAGAATCAGGTGGTTGTGGAAGAGATTAGATGACAGTGTCACAGCTGCCTGCTGTTGCCACACATCAAGGTTGTCCTGATGTTCAGTGCTGTGTCTCTGTGAGCTGACCTTGAACACAGGCCTGGTGGCTGCACTCACCAGATTGCTTCTTGGAACATTTCAGTGCACATGGCCCTGACAACAGGGATCGTGAGGACATGTGGAGGGGGGTGGGGCTTCCTCGGGTGCTGGGCGTCAAACCAGAGGCTCTGAGCACACGCCTGGGCCCCATAACTCACCTTGAACTGCAGTAACAGGATTCTTGAAGAAAGCCATTGAGTTGAGAATTTGAAGCTCACACTGATTTAGTTTCCTGGTCCTGTCCTATAAAGGACACTAAGCTTTCCAAGCAAACAACTTTTCATTAATAATGCTGGCTGGAGTGGGGAGTGGGTTGTTTTTTTGTTTTTTTTTTTGTTTTTTTTTTTTCTGCACACACCTTTGCCCTCCTTGTGGCCCTAGGGTTTTCCTGGCAAAGACTTAGTGAGCAGACGTTGACTTCTTAGAGCTCCCCAGTCACAGCCAAAAGGGAGCATGCTGAACTCTGGGGGCCAGCCACTCAGCTGCAGCTGGGCCTCTGCTCTCCTGAGTTGGCATGGTGACCACTAAGATGAATGACTTGAAGCTGTGCTTCCTCCTCGTGGTGCGAGCAGAAGCTGTGCTGGAGTGGCCACAGGCAGGCTCACTGTGCTCTAGGCCTGGGTAACACTGAGGCAGAGCACTGTGCTGAAACTCCTCCCTTAAGACAGGCTTAAGGTCCTGGCTTCCCCCAGTGCCTCCTAAGGCCATGAAGTGGCGCCTAAGACAAGCTCCTGGAAAACATGTCTACCCTCATGAAAGACAGCAGAACACTAACTACCAGGAGCCACTAAGAGCCAAGGCTGACCAGACGTCTGCCCTCCTGTCTGAGAAGTCTCAGCACTGCTGTGTTTTCAGGAACACATGGTCTCTTGTGCTTTTTGCCTGACTCAGAAAAGGCTTAACTGTTGGCAACAGCATGGGCTAGAGCTTCTTAACATGCTTGTTAGGAGAAAACCTGTCAGCAGATGCTTTAAGGAAAGAGACTCCAAGACCCCACTGTTTCCCTTATTGCCAGAACTTCAGTGCTTCTAAAGCATCTGCATATAACTTAAATCTCATCTCACGTGTGAACCAGAAAAAACAACAAAAACCCTCCAGACCATCGAGATCCCTGTAGGAAAACAATACAAATAGAATATAAAACTCATTAAGACTGCATATCTGATGCCAAACGCTGAGGTAATATCAACTGTTTAAAGAAGCCACCCATCCTCGCTTGTTATTGCTGAGAAGACGGCGGTACTGGCTGAGCTGCCTGCTGTACCAAAAGTGGGAGGGGACTCCACAAACGGTTACTATAGCCGAGGCGTAATGTCCAAAGCAAGCGGAAAGTCGGCAAATGGAAAAATAGAAAACTGCAGTAACATTGTTCTTGAGATCCTGAGTGAGGGAGTCAGTCAACCCAGGGGTTTGTCCGTCACTTCAGCCCAGTCATGCCTGCTGACCAGTGAGTTTTTCAAAAACCCACTCAGATTCTATCTCCAGGTAAATCCTTCAAAATCAAAACTCCACAAGTTGCAGTTCCTCCTGAAGCTGCTGGGTAAAGCGCAGAGAAGAGCACCATAGAAGCCTTGCTGGCCTTGCCTGGCTAGATCCGGATCTGATAGCCCACTTCGTTCAGAGTACTGAGGTCAGCCACCTTCTTCTCGGTCAGAGCAGGCCTAAGGGCAAAGGCAGAAGGATGGTAGAGAGACAGACAAACAGTAATGAAGCTCCTCAAGGGTCTCCAGTGTGGTTAGCTAACCCAGTATGTGCCTGCTCCCTGCACCTGCACTCTTGACTCCCAACTCTTGTTCCTGAGCCTTCCATGACAGGTTTTAAGGCTTTCAGTGAAGAAGTGTAAAAGCATTTCTGCTACCAAGTGAGTCTTTTAAGCTTGAATTTTGTAAAATTAAAACAAAAACCTTGAAAATAAACACGCAAAATTAATCAGACTCTCAGGTTTTTGAGACAGGGTTTCACTGTTTCCCAGGGTAGCCTTGAACTTTGTACCCTGCAGCCTCAGTCTCCTATGTTTGGATATTATAGGTGTGTAGCACCAAGTTCAGGGTTACAACTTCTGAAACCCCAGTACCTGTGAGGTCCTAACAAGTTACATATCATACAAGACTAAGCCAAATTCTCTTTGGCAACAGTGAGCACAGGGATCACAAGGAGACTAGGTTTCGGTGGACATTCTCAGTTACCGGAGATGGTTCATATTGTAGGCTTGAATGTGTAAAATCAAGGTGCATTGACCACTGTGGTGGCACACGCCTTAATGCCAGCACTCAGGAGGCAGAAGCAGGTAGATCTCTGAGTGTGAGGCCAGCCTCATCTACAGAGTAAGTTCTAGGACAGCCAGAGAAACCCTGTCTCAAACAAACAAACAAAAAAAGTTGAGGTGTACCTTTCAGAAATCACTGAAACCACACGCCATAGCACAAAACTGCCCTGTGCAGAGCATGTTTGCTAAGAAACTCCTAAAGCACTCAGCAGTGAGCTGCCTAGCCAAGGTGTTGGCAGCTTCCCAGGGTGACACTGTGACACTGTGTAAGCCTTCTGACAGCTTCCACTATCCGATGAACCCCTTGTCATGTAGGTCGACATGACCAAGACTATAAGTGGGATTCAGGACGCTGGTGAGTTCTACTTCAGGAGTTCTGTCATTTTCGCAAGATCATCAAAGATGTCTTTCAATGACATTCAGTGACACTTTATCTTGAGTGCTAAAAAGTGAAAACTCAGGTATAAGAAAGTTCTTAAAGCTTTGAAAGATTTCTCTTTAGCGAGTTGTTTCCTCTTGATAGGGAAGTAGTCCAGCTCTCTCATCTGAACAGCTGACTCCATAGCTTGGCAATCTGTCTCTCTAAGAAGGGCTTGGCTGCCCTAAAACACCTAACGCTCCTGTGTTAGGCAGGCTGTGCCACTGCACCCTCCCCTACTCCCTTCTCGTTTTACATTTGAGATGAAATCTCAGTTAGTTATCAGACAGCCCTTGAATTTGGAATCCTCCTGCCTCTCAAGTAGCCACTAAAAGATTCTGGCATCTTGGGGCTGGGGATTTAGCTCAGTGGTAGAGCGCTTACCTAGGAAGCGCAAGGCCCTGGGTTCGGTCCCCAGCTCCGAAAAAAAAGAACCAAAAAAAAAAAAAAAAGATTCTGGTATCTTGATCTATGATCATTCTCTGTGAAACAACTTCACAGTGATCACTAAATCTACCAACTTGCTACCCACTAAAGAACTTGTGTCCTAGTCTCCTGTGGACGGTGCATGTACTGGTCTGCACCACATTTGCATGTCTTCTCATGGTTCCTGGGATGCCCGAGTGACACTCTGTGGGAATGTAGTGGAGGTGTGCACCTTCTCTCAGCGGTGTTAGTGAGCTCGAGGCCTTCAAGGTAACGCCGGCTTGGTCCAGTCATGCCCTCGAGATCAGCTACTTTCAATGGGACCACTGCCTACAAACTGTGAAGAGAGGCTTCCAGGACCCCCCTGAGTTCCCTTGGTCGATTAATAGCCAAAAGAAAAGGGAAAGGGGGAAAAGAAAATATGGCAGAAAAAAGAAAAAGAGGAAGGCTAGGTAAAAGAAAAATGAGGAGAGAAAAAGGCTTAGACCGGCTGGTCCTTGGAGAAGCCGACCCCAGTGAAGGGATGGTCTTCCCTTATTGTTTTTGCTGTAGATGTTCCTGAGAGGATGTGCGTAGAGGTATGTGTCCAAGTGTGTCCATTGCATGTGGAGGCCAGGGGCTGACCTGTTTTCTTCCTTACTTCACCTAATTTATTTTCTTGAGATGGGAATCTATGACTAGACTTTGAGTTTGTAGACTGAGATAAGCTGGCTTCCAGAAAGCCTCACATTACCCTGTCTCCCCTGCCCCACACAGTGGGCTTACAGTGTGTGAGCTGCCATACCTGGCCTTTTAAAAGTATCAGGATCTGAACTCACCTCAAGCTTGTGTAGCAAGCCGACAACTGAGCCATGTCTCCAGCCTCTCTTCTCTCTTCTCTACTGATTGCCTCAATATAGTCTAAACTGCTCTTGAACTTGAGGACACAAGAGATCTTCCTGGCTCCCACCTCTCAAGTAACTGGAAAAATGGATGCCCTGCCACATCAGGATCCCCTGACTTCTCTACCCACTGTGAACAACTATCAGAAAAGAATTACAGGGAATTGACTCCCAGAGTTGGGAAGGAGTTGGTTTAAGTTGACAGGCGCTTTGAAACACAGACCCCAATCTCCTTCCCCACTTTCCTCTAAGAACCCCTAGTGGGTCGAGTTGAGAGGCAAAGAAGCGACTGTTCTTTGTGGGAGGGACTATGGCTCAGTAGTTAAAGGCACTTGTCACCAAGCGTGATCCATGGTGGAAGGTAAGAACCCACAAGTTGTCCTCTGCCCCTCACATGTATGTGTGTCCTTACACAAATATACATGTAGTGATGATAATAAGACCAAAACACTCTGAGGGAGCAGAGAAGAGGCCCCGGGGGAGGGGAAGGCCATCTCCCTTTAGAAACCTGATCTTAATTGAGGCTGGTAAAGTCACTCTCAGCCTCCCACTCAGCTGACTCTTGTGTCAACCCAGTGACACACATGTTCCTAAGGGGATTATTTAGGCAAGTGCAAAGACAGAGAGGAATGCAGAGCTGAAGTGGCTCCAGCTGCGAGCGGAGGGCAGCGTAAGCCCCTAGAACTATGTACGGGCATCAGCTGGCAGCCTCACGCCAACTGTGGTTATTTTCCTCCCTGAGCACTCAGCAGACTTGCTGGCCTTAGGTAATGATGAGATAATAGCATGACAGTGGCATCCAAGAGACTTTCCCGATGAAGATCAGCTCAGCAAGCCCAGTGTCTGAAGCCACTGGGGCATGGTCAATGCTGTCCCTTTTAAAAAGCAAGACTAGCCGAACCAAAGCCTGCCTGAAGAAGGCTATAGGCAGGAGAGAAGAGCCTTTTGTTGGCTTATGTCTGGGAGCTGGGGGGTGCTGGTCTAACCTATGATGCTGGTCTAGCCTGTGGTTATGGCAGATGTATACATCAACAGAGAGACGAGTCAGCTTGGAGTTTCCATGTCTCCTGTGATCCCTGCTCTCCGGCCGTTCTTTTTTTTTTTTTTTTTTTGTTCTTTTTTTCGGAGCTGGGGACCGAACCCAGGGCCTTGCGCTTCCTAGGTAAGCGCTCTACCACTGAGCTAAGTCCCCAGCCCCTCCGGCCGTTCTTTTGCTTCTGTCTTCTGTAGTCCTTCCCTCTCTTGCATGGCAGCACAGTCCTTCCTTCCCTAGTTCTGACCATCAGGAGCCGAGGTATAAGAGGAACCAGGGAGACCGTTCCCTCCCCGCTCACCTCAGTCCACTTTGAACAGAAGCCTCCATAGATACCCTTTTGAGGCTCCTCCCAACCTCCATATGCACATAGAGAGCTAAGAGGCCAGGATTCGTGATACAGAGAGGAGCAAGCGTGGCCTATGAGCTCTGTAGTCTCCTCTGGTCCCCACATGTGCAGGGCTCCCGATGACCACCAGGCTGTCCCAAGGCCACCTGGCTTACATGTAGATCCCTCTCCACACTCCCCATGATACGGAGAGGAGCAAGCGTGGCCTATGAGCTCTGTAGTCTCCTCTGGTCCCCACATGTGCAGGGCTCCCGATGACCACCATGCTGTCCCAAGGCCACCTGGCTTACATGTAGATCCCTCTCCACACTCCCCACTGGAAAGAGTTAATGAGGGGCTCCTGGGACCTGCTCAGCAGGAGAAAGGCTATGGGCCTGAATCTGCAGGCCTTGGGAGTTGCACCCCACCTTTTTTGAAACTTTACAATATACAGGCCTATGACTGCCCCGCAGGGGCTGGGAAAGACCTTGGGGGGCGGCAATAGGAAGACGATGGAAGGGAAACACCTGGAGATCCAGCTCCTCCTGGTCGTCCTCTCCACTCTCAGGACACTCTAGTGTCAGGAGGGGTGGGGATAAGTGGGGTCCTGGCACCCACAGCTTTGAACTCACAACTGTAGCTGTCTAACAGCTGTCTTCCTCGGATGCAGATGAAGGTGCTGGTGTGGCCGATTGTCTTGGCTGCATGACAAAGTAGTAGAGATTAGGGTCTGGGACAAAGAAAGTCAGTTCTCTTTCTGTCTCCTGTGAGGGTGACTCATAGGCATCTCCCAGATTGACTTCAGGGAGGCCTGATCATGGGAACCAGTCAAGCTTACCTGGAGACCGTCTCAGTCAGAGGCCTGCCAGGGCTGGACAAGTCTAGGGTATGACTGGCCTTCAACACTTTCATCTTGCCACGTTGGTTGTTAATGCAAACTCTTTGCCTTGGTTCATAAAGCCCAGTAGAGGTGGGTCTGCTGCTGAATGACTCTGGGGAACTCAAGTTGTGGACCCCACCCACTCAGCCACAGAACTGAGGGCTTGTCAAAAATAAAAACTCAGATTCCTGACCCAAAGCTGCTGGTTCAGAAGCCCCAGGGAAGGGTGATTTCCCCCATTCTGATTTGGAGCAAGGCCCCTCTGAGAAACCAGGATCCACCTGTCAGTGAGGTCCTCAGCCTGGGCCCTGCTCAGTATGCAACCACCGCTGTCTTTTCCAGACAGCATGGCTTCCATCCCCTGGCCCAAGGCCACCGGAGGCTCAAACCACCAGCCTCTCTGCTTGTTTGTCTACCTACTGCCCCTCTAACCCCTTCCTGCCCCTAAGCCCACACTGTAGCATCCCCTCCCTCTGACCCTGGCTGCCCAAAAACCTTGCTTCCTGAATTCACCACTTTCTTTTTGAACCTTCACCTCTTGCTCCTGGTTATTTCCACCTTGTTGTCAAAGATGGTGTAGTTCTCTTCAGTTCTGCAAGGAAAAGGCCCAGAGGGAATACACGATGTTCTACAAACTACTTCAAGGAATCTACTCTAATTCCACTCCTCTTTACAAGTAAGGAAACCAAGGCCTAAAGAAATGGTTTGCCCAAAGCCACATCCTGGTCCACTGGGTCTCAGCTCAGGGTTCATCCTTTGTGCTGTCCTCCTGGTTCCCCACCCCCCATTTCCCCCTTTCACAGGTCAAGCCCTGTCAAGTCCTGTCACACTGTTCCAAAGATCCCCAGAGTCCCTAGTGTCTTCCGTTCCTCCCCCAAACCTCAACTACCCATGCTGTTTTTGAGTTGACATTTTTGCCACTGGACCATGAGTCCTCACCTTGGTCCTCCTGGAGCTCCTATCATGGGGTTGAAAAGAACCATGGGGTGTGAAGGCAGGAGGGTGACAAAACTGAAGCCCCTCTTCTCGGAGACCGTCCCTTCTGGCTTAGGGGCCACTATCTGCCCTCATTCTTTCTCCTCACTCCCAGGCTCTCCAGGTGGGCAGAAAGGGTCAGTGGGTTCCCCAGAGTAGGGCTGTTGAGATTTGGTCTTTTGCTGTGTATTACAGTACTAAATACTGGCCCCCAAGGCCTGGTTGCCCCCAGGGATGAGAGAATCCCCACAAAGACCTAAGTAACACTTAACCTTTCCCCTCCTGCCCAAGTTATCCCTGATTGATGAGTAAAGACGCCGGCAGCCTATAGCTGGGCAGAATTGAGACAGCTGGAGTGTTTGGTTCCTGAGCTTGGGATTGGAGGAAAACCATGAGGAAGGGAGCCATGAGGAGGGAGAAGGAAGAGCAAGATGCCATGAGGAAAGGGATCATAAGAACTGTCCAATGGCTGGCCATTGGAATTAAGAGCAGCCCATGTGTAACAGGTAACTCAGGGTCACTGATAGGGAGGCAAAAATAATAGCTTAGGGGGTAGACATCTGCCCAGGTCTAGTACTGTTGAAGGCTTACTATAAATATAAGAGTCACGTGTCTTTTATCTGGGAACTGAATGATCAAAGGTGAGGTAGAAACCCCGGATTGAGAATAAATATCTATTACAACATAGGGCAATGGGGGCTGTCTAATACTCACCACTGACAAGGACAGCAGCCAACATGGAGCCAGAAGCTCCCTCTTAGCCAGCCCTTCCCTCATCTCCTAAGTTGATCTCTGCTTTCTCTCATCTCCCCACAGCTACCCATTACTTTCTTCTTCTTCTTTCCTCACCGACAAGTCACTGTTTGAACTGTCACTTCTGGGTCAGAGCCTTCCATTTTAAAGCTGTTCTTAAACCCCAGGTCTATCGGTATTTTTTTAGAACAGGCTCCTCCTGGAGCCTGATAAGCACCTCAGAGCCCACAGTTTCAGCTCACGCTTCCCCTGCCTCTACATCAAACCATCACCATCAGACTCCTGACTCCATCCTGATGGCCACTCTGCCCTGTCCCCTCAGTCACCAGTCGTTCACTGGTTAAGAACTTCCCACACTCCTCCTACACCGAGTAGAATCCAACCAGAAACGTTGACTCAGAAATGTCGACCTGCCAATGGCTGTCACTCTGTGCAGAGATCACAGCCCCTGTGCACTGGTCCAGGTTCTTTGGGGAAGAGCACCACCCACTATGGGCGGCTGAACCCCTTCTGTTCATGGGAGCCTCAAAGGAATTAATGACTGTTACCTTCATGGACAGAGGGGACAATAGACCAAAAGACAGGTCTCCCTTTCTGCTGCTGGGTCTGTGTCATTGACCTGTCAGGAAGGATTCACGGTTCTGGACGACAGCATAGCTGGAACTGATGACTGAGTCAAGAGAGCTTGGCCTCAGTGAGGATGGGCGCCAAGGTCAGAGATGATGTGGTGAGGATGGGTGTCAAGGTCAAGAGACAGGCATTGAGGGCAAGACTGCAAGGCCATACACGGAAGCCATTGGCCTCTCTAAGATGGCCATATGCTGCAGCATCCACATCTCGGCCTTTCTTGTCACAGAAGTCCTGGACACCTGTCATTTTAGCAAGTCTCTGCTAACTGTCCATGCTAAACCTGCAGTGGGGGTTGGGTGGGTGGGATGTGGAGTGATAAGCAAGAACCTTCTTTGAAACACTTTGTCCTATCCTGTTATCCCCAAACAGAAGCACCCCTCTCCCGTCACCTCCCTAGAGTCTAGGGAGCTATGCTGGCTTCCTTACTGACCAGCTACAGGACTCAGGACCAAGATAACAAGCGCTTGTTGTTTTCGGATCTCCTCATCCAGAAGTGAACACAGCAGAACTGTCCCTTCATAGCCGATGGGAAGAACATGTTGATCAGAACATGCTTTTGTGAACATGGTTTACCATTAAGGAGCCACACCCACCATTCAATCTAATTAGATCTGCTCAACAACATTGGGTGACAGGTGAGGAATCCTTCTTAGCCTCTTACAAATGCAAACTCTGGCTCCCTTGGGTTGACCACTTGGCTTCCATGCAGCGGCTGAGCGGGAACTCAATCGAGATTTCTGTGTATCGCCCTAGTCCCCAGTAATCAAGAAGCCACTTCGACAACCTACACTTTGGTCATTTGCAAACACCGACAGCTTAGTGTTTATGTGACCATGGCCTCAGGACTTGCTAGCTAGTCATCCCTGGTTACCTGGAGATTCTCAGCAGGTCAACTGTCATATCTTATATGAGTCATTTTGACCTAAGGAGCTGTGGCAGCATCTCCAGACTATGGTAGTTAGCCAAGGATGAGGATGCATCCCTGCACCACTACTGGCTGACGGCAGCCATATCCTGCTGGGCACAAAGGTAAGCCGGTCCCTGAAATTGACAAATTTAAACTTAGACCCAAGAGTGTTACAAAAATGCCATGGTAGCTTCTAAGTAGACTAGCTGATTCCAGCCCCGAGGTTCCTAATTCCATTTCCAGTGTTCTTCCATTCTTAGGTCTTCCCTGGCTTCTCCCTCCATTTGTATGTTCACCTCATCCTCGGCAGAGCACTGCCTGAGGTGGCCCACACCATAGCACTGTTTCTGTGCATGACCTGTGAATGGGGGGAGTCCCCTCAGAGAGGACTCAGCTTTATCCCCATGGGTCAGGACACGCCTACAAATGTGTGTGCTAGGAAAGAGAAAATGGCACTCACGATTTGTCTCGCCTGCCGAGCCTCCTCGGAGGGCTTGCTTGTCTCCTCCGTGGAGACAGGGACTTTCCCCGGATTCTCACTTGGGTTGGAGAGTGGCCACTTGCAGGTTTCAAGATCTGAAGGGGACAGGAGGAATTAGCCACACTGGATCCTAAGGACACCCTCTCTCACCTGCCCACAGCACAATGCCCCAACCACAGCATCCAAGACACATGTTCCTCTCCTACTGCACTGGGAAAAGAAAAGGGTCTCACTTCCTGGAGGGTGAGGTGTAGCAGCACATCATCCCCTTTTCTGTGGAGGGAGAGGAGCCAAGCCCAGCCCCTCAGCCTCCTGGAGCTGGCATGTTTCTCGCCCTGGGGTTGGGGGGCAGATCTCCTCTACGGTTCTCCAGCTGACCCTTCCTCCCACAGTTAGTCAGAGTGGGCTTCAGATCAGCACCCCAAGCCCTGAAGGGTGAAGATAAGCAAGCCTGAATCCTGAGTAGTCACTGTCTCAGTGTCTCCACAGGCCCTGGAGGGACAGGGACAAGTAGGTGTGCTGCCACCACAGAGGTGAGCTGACAGAGGGAAGAGTGGATAATGAGACCATCTAGCCAAGGTCTGCACAGCAAATGTCCCTCCTATCTGTTGTGACACCAGATGCCAAAGGCCTTGCAACTTAGATCTGTAGGAGATGCAGTGTGACGTAAGACAGGGTGACTGTCTCATCCTGAGATGTAACTTCCTGGTCTCTCAGTTTTGGATCTTAGTTGATGGAAGGAATTGAGGAGACGCTGCTTCCTTTGCAATATTTAAGATGGTTTCAGCTGTGGTTTATGAAGCACCATTTGCCCCTCAGGGTCCTTGTGGGAATCAGTTCCAGGATCCCAAAGGGACACCAAAATCCATGGGCATTCAAGTTCCTTCTGCTTGCACACAATGTGTGTCCATCCTCCTCTAGACTGAACCACAACTCGACGGCCTGTAATGCCTAAGGTATGACAACTGTTCAAATAGATGCTACTTAGGGACTAATAAGAAAAATCTTTACACAGCTGCAAGGTTTTTTTTTTCCTATTGTCCTTGATCCACAGTTGGCTGAAACTGATGGTGTAAAAGTCCACCGGCAAAGAGGGGAAGCCAGACCACATGCAGAGACTAACCATCCGGTCAAATGAGGATGAAGAGGTTTTGTTCCTATTGTGGCCACTAACCAAGAAACATTCCATGCCATCTAGAAAGAGGCACAGACCATGTGACTGTTAAATCTGGACTCTCAGTTTGATGAGATTGAGGACCTCAAAGGGAGACAGCTCTTTGAGGGTGTCTGTGAGGAAGTTTTTTTGGCTGGGTGAACTGAGTTGGGAACCACACACTAATGTGGGCAGCACCATCCTATGGGCTGAAGCCAATCTGAATAAAAGAGAGAAAGTGAATCCAGCCCAGTAGTGGTCACAGTTGCCTCAGGTTCCCACCACTGTTCCTTCCCATGATGGAGAGCACCCTTCAACTGTGAACCAGAATATCCTCTGTCCCTCCCTTCTGGATGGTCAGGGCCAGAATATCCTCCGTCCCTCCCTTCTGGATGGTCAGGTCAGGGATTCTGTCCCGTGTGTAAAGTAACCAGTACAGATGAGAAAAGGCTCCCACACACCATGTGCTTGTCCTGAACTCACCTTCATCCGCATGTCCCTGGCGTACTTCTCCAGCTCCTTCCTGATGTCAGCCCTCAGCATCTTTGAGACATTGAGGACAAGTTGCTTCCACTCGATGGGCTGGAAGCTGTGAGGCTCATGGGGGACGTACAGCCCAATCTTGACCTTCTTGACCGTGTGAAGGTATTTCTTATAGGAGTCTTCAAAGTCAAAGACAAGGTCACTCAGAGTCCTAAAGGTCAGCGGCTTGTCCATCAGCTCCGCCCTTCGGCTCATGCCCAGTGAACCGTAGTAACCATTGCAGTAAATCCCCAGCACGACATGGTGAAAGTAGCTTCCTGAGAAGTAGGTTTTAAAGCTGATAGGGAACCGCTCAATGGAAGGCTGCCCATTGGTTAAATATCTGAGTGGAGCAGAGTCAAGGAAGAGCGATTCGAGAGTGACAGGCACGGTGGCACACGCCTTTAATCTCAGCACTTGGGAGGCAGAGGGACCACTGTGAGTTCAAAGCCAGCCTGGTTTACAGACTTCCAGGACAGCCAGGGCTACACAAAGAAACCTTGTCTCTCATGTGCACACATGCATGCACACACACACACACACACACACACACACACACACACACACTCCAAACCAAAAAACACCACCAACAACAAAGTCAAAAAATTCTAGAATATGACACTGCTGCTGGGCCAGTGAGTCCATCCCCCTGTCTCCAGCAGCATGGTATCTAACCTTCCCAGATGAATCCTCTACAAGGAATTTGCTGGGTGCCTTTGAGTATCAACTCTCTGACCCATTACCAAAACCAAGTGAATAGTGGCTGAAGAGAAAATCTGCCGTCTTCAAAAGTTAAATGCCAAACAAAGCAATAACCAGGCACCTTTGCCTTATCTGGTTTCTACAGGGCACGTGGAGCTCCTTAAGGCATTTTTACTTTGTGTGTGTGTGTGTGTATGTGTGTGTGTGTGTGTGTGTGTGTGTGCATGTATATGCATGTGTGTGCATGGTATGCTGTATGTATGAGTATGTGTGTGTATGTATATATGCATGTGTGTGCATGGTATGCTGTGTGTATGAGTGTGTGTGTGTGTGTATGCATGTGTGTGCATGGTATGCTGTGTGTATGAGTGTGTGTGTGTGTATGCATGTGTGTGCATGGTATGCTGTGTGTATGAGTATGTGTGTGTATATGCATGTGTACATGGCGTGATGTATTTACATGACTTTGTGTGTATGCGTGTGCATGTATGTATGTGCATGCATGCAAGGTGTGTTGTGTGTACATGAGTGTGCACGTGTATGTGTGTGCATGGTGTGGTGCGGGTACATGAGTGTGGAGGTCAGACATCCACCTCCATGTTCCTATGCTGTGCTTACTTTTCACGTCAGGGGCTCTTGTCCTAGAACTCGATCATTAAGAGAAGCTGGTTAGCCAGTGATACCCAGGGGTCTTCCTGTCTCTACCTCTCCAGCCAGTGCTGGGATCACTGAGGCAAGGCCACATATATCCCCAGTTAGCTCTCTCCCTGCCTTTTGGGTTGTGTCTCAAGACATAAGCTCTCAGCTACTGCTCCAGGGTCATGCCTTCCGTTGTCACGCTCCCAGCCATAGTGGTTATGGGCTCACCCTCTGGAACTGTGAGACCCCAAATACTCTCTGGTAAGTTGCCTTGGTCAGAGTGTCTTACCACAGCAACAGAAAGTAAGGAAGACAGGGGACCTTCAGATGACTTTTACATGTACTGGGAAACTATGTCGTACAGTGATAGGGGCTGCAGCTGAGTGGAAAAGCTCTTGTCTTGCAAACACGAGGTCCTAGGTTCAATCCTCAGCCAAAAAAGGACAAGATGCTACCCAAGCACACTGGCACAGGCCTGTCGTCCTAGAGGGCTGGAGGAAGTTCGAGGCCAGCCTGGAATACTTAGGACTGTCTCAAAAACAGAACAAAGTAATCATGATACTCTTTAATACATGTCACAAACAGAGCAACCCAGCCCGCTTGCTTGTGGTAATGGTAGCTTTTAGCTTCACTTCTAATACCAAATGTGTTTCTTCTCATGCACCTGGGACCTGGCTGGCCACAGCAGCTGTTCCTCCCAAATACCTGCCATAATTCAGAGAATTTTATGATTCCTGTGTCTGGCATGCATGGGAGGGTGTGCACGCCCATTAGTTAGCACTGTGCAAAGTGGCTGTCCAGGAAGGGATCCTGAACTTGATGAAGTGAAAACGTGTAAGACACAGGCTGGGGAGAAAGCACTTTACCTCACTCAATACCCAGAACCCAGGTTTGAAAACCCAGGCTGGGATGGATGGATGGATGGACGGATACAGACAGACGAACAGACAGATAAAAAGATGGATGGTGCCTATGAAACCATACCTAAAGTTGTCCCTGGCTTCATTAGATAGAGAACAGGTGACTAGAAGCCAGCCAAACCTACCAGCTTCCCAGCTGTCGAGGAAACCTTATATCCCAGGACAGTGGGAAACTCTGGGAGACACCAACTGTGACCTGAATCACTCTTCCCAGGGGGAAAGCAGGACACGGGAACGCTGACAGAGCAAACCCAGAGATGCTGTAAGTTTGGACGGATGTCTGTGCCCAGAGTCCATTTTCCCTGAGTTGAACATGACAGGCAGAAGTTCCCACGCTCGTCACCTGCCTTGTTCTTCTCTGAAATGTCACATAGGTAAGAACAAAGTAAAATCAAGAGCCCTGGCCCAGAGGGTTCCTAGATCTGTTATCTACAAGCACCAGTGTTCTAGATAATTCCAGGGACATGATGATCAGATGTGTGACAGTGTGCAAAGAACAAGGTGGCCCACACACCCTGGACCCACATACACCAGTCCCACAAACCCCAGACCCACATACACCAGTCCCACATACCCCAGACCCGTATACTCTGGGCTCACATACCCCAGGCCCACAAATCCTGGCCTCACATACCCTGCACCCACACACTCAGACTCACACACCCTAAATCCACATACCCTGGTCCCACATACTCCAGACTCACACACCCGGACCCATACACCCTGGCCCCCATACCCCTAACCCATATCCCCAAACCCACACACCCTGGACCTACATAGCTTGGACCCACTCACTTCAGGCCCACATACCCTGCACACTCAGCAGGTGGCCAAAGCGGCTAAGCAGAGCTTGTCTGCCCAGAGATAAGCTTGGCCTCGTGTCTTCCACTGGCCGCTAGCCAGCAGCTCCCTAGCCAATGGTTCCCAGGAGGAGGCTCTGCCTACAGCTCTGGCTACTCAAGGGTGGAGCCCTGAGCTACCTCAGCCCCCAGCAGCATGCCCTCCTGCTAGACTCCCTAACATGTATTTCCCCTTTTGATGGGGAGCAAGGAGAAGATCTGAGAGAGGCTTCAGAAAGACTCAAGTTGCCATTTTCCAGATGCTAAGGTATGGATGGACAGTCATACTTCAGGTCAGACCCCCAAGTGCTCTGCAAGGAATGGAGAATCACAAAAGCTCCCTGTCCTGTGGCAGGTCCAGGAGCAGGTGGGTAGCCCTGGCTTTAATACCCACCGATATATACGCAAAGTATATACATAGGTAAGCATAAGACACTATGAAAGTCTGGGGCCAGGGGTGTAGCTGGGGTCAAGTGCACAACGAAGGCACTGAATTTAGTCCCTAGAACCTTGAAGAGCAAAACAAGCAAACAAAAAATCCCAAAAAGATACAAGAGGGGTTGAGGAGATGGCTCAGTTGTTAAAGAACTTGCTGTGCAGCCAGGTGGTGGTGACACATACCTTTAATCCTAGCACTCAGGAGGCAGAGGCAGGGGGATCTCTATGGGTCCAGGGGCTTGCCCAGACAGCCAGTCTAGCCAAACTAGGGCACTCTGGGTTCAGTGGGAAGCCCTGTCTTAAAAAGTCAGGTAGTTGGTTGGGGGGTAGCTTAGTAGGTTAAAGTTCTTACTGCACATGTAAAGAACTGGGGTTCAATACCAAGAGCCTACACAAAGCCAGGTGGCAGATCCCATCTGTTGCCCCTTCAATGCTGTGAGGTGGGGCGGCAGATAGGAAAATCCCTGGAAGCCTGGGGGACAACAAAGAGACACTGTCTCAAATGAGGTGGAAGCTGAGGACCAACACCCAAGATTGTCCTCTGACTGCCACACTCGTGCTGTGGTATGTGTGCACACATATACGTATGTACACTTACATACACATGCACACACGTGCACACACACACACACACACACACAAAGGTAGAGGGTGAGAAAAGGCATCCCATGTTAAGCTGTTAAGTCTGTATCCATACGTGCACACTCTGGTGTGTGCATCTGCACACATGCCCAAGGTATCAACAGACAGACTAGACCATCCCCCATGCCATCTAATTCTGAAGCTCCTCTTCCACTAACCCCCGTCTCCCTTCCTAGGTCTCAACATAACTCGAGTTTCCTTAAGTCTCTGTCCTGCTTGTTTTTTTAATGGCAACCTGACGCAAGGTGGAGCCGCCTAGAACGAGGGGACCTCGACTGAAGAGCTGTTTCCATCACACTGGCCTGTGGCGTGTCTCTGAGGAACTGTTTTAATGGATGATTGATGCGGAGACCCCAGTTACAGGCTGCACCGTCCCCGGGGCAGGCAGGTCTGGGCTATATAAGCTAGCTTGCTGAGAACCAACCAGGTTGGACAGGCAGTAAGTAGCATTCCCCGTGGTTTCTCCCTGACTTCTTTCTGTGATAGCTTCTGACACAGAAGCACCAGCAGAACGAAACCCTGCTTTGGTCACGGCGTCCCTCACAGCACCAGAAAACAAAGAAGTCTCTTCCATGGGTTCTCTGTGTCCATCTAGCCAAAGGAATTTAGGAGTTCATCCTTGATCATTCTCTCCTCCTCCTAACTTGTCTCCCCAACATTCATGTCACCCAATTTGTGTTTCTGGCATCAATCTGCCCCCTTCAAGAACCCCA
The DNA here is from genome assembly GCF_021556685.1 of Rattus norvegicus. NCBI lineage: Eukaryota > Metazoa > Chordata > Mammalia > Rodentia > Muridae > Rattus > Rattus norvegicus. The sequence continues at coordinate 105,139,520 of NC_141546.1, forward strand.
CTCCAAATATCCCATCTCGAGCAGACCACACTTCATGTTTTAAATCCACTCAGCCCACGTCTGAACTCATGCCCAAGACTTGGAGCCTTCCTCTCAGGCCCTTCCCTTAAGCTGTGGCATCGCCATGCAAGGCAGGAGGGATCCCCAGTGCTGCAGTCTGGGTGCCTGCTGCCCCTCCCCTCAGCCCTCACTGCTTCTGTCCCCATGCAGGTCTGTCCCAAAGCCCTGTCACCCTCCACTCTTCGAGCTCTTCTCCGTTTGTGGTTGACTCCCCGTCAACTCCTATATCTGGTTGACTTCCAAGTCCTGTACACTCAAGCTCCTGGCAGTTCTGGAAACTACTTTGTCCAACCCGGTCCCACTGCCAAGTCATGCATGGTCCAGGTGTCACCACTCCCTCCTGTAAGCACTCACAGTGGGCTCTGCACAGCCAGCCCAGCTGCCTCCAACAGGTCCTGTCTGTCCTTCAGAAAGCTACCGTACATGCAGTATCCAAGATGGGACCACACCGGTCTTCAGCTTCAGAGCTTTCTGAAGGCCACTTAGCACGGCATTCAAGACGACAACAGCTTTTGTCTGGAGCCGGCTATTAGCCCAACGCTTTGTTCTACGTCCTGCTTCCTCGACTGTGGTCCCCCCAGCCAACTTCCCACAAGAAGACCCAGCATCTGTCTGACTCCATTCTCAGGTAACCATCACCATCAGAGTTGTCACAGCGTCTCTGGACCAAATTCCTCTCCAGACAAAGAGCCAAGAATGCAGGGAAAATGACCGAGCATTAGAGCCCAGACCCCTGTGTCCCCGGGCTCCATCATGACACACTGCCAGACCCCTGTGTCTTTCCTATGACAATGTCAGATTAATGCGAGAACAGCCACGCAGGCCCTCTCCAAGGTACCTCTGAATTTGAATTCTCCTGTGACTGCTGAATTTACAGTCACTAGTCTGACATCTGTCTCTGACAGCACCACAGATGACAGATGAAGCTGGTCCAAGGAGCCAACCTTGGTTGTGTTCAACGCCAGCCAGGTCAAATTAAGAGGGAGGTCTGACATTTTTCTCCAAGGACACCAAAGACACAACTAGCTCCAGAACAGGGTCACAAAGGGACAGCACAAAAGCTTAAAGGATACATGCCCAGGATGACTGCCTCCAGGCATTTGATAGGCAAGGACTCTCGGGTCATCTCTTTCGCCGTCTCCATTAACCTGTGGGACAGAGCACAACAGATCATCTTGGAATTTATATAGTTATGCAGTCAGCTTGGCTGTCTGTCAGTTCACCAGTCGGTCTGCCCACCTCCACACTAGGGATCTAGAGAGAAAGGGAATAGCTCACTTCCCAGGAAGAACCCAGACAGAACTAAAATCCCCAAGTCTGCCCCCGCCCCCAGCTACCTCAGAGGGGGTGATGTGAGCATCTCCCAACCTCAAAGCAGCGACTTACAGGGACAGGTTTGCAAGCCTCTGCTGTCCTGAAAGTCAGTCTGGTTCATTTTGTTTTTTGAGTCAGGGTCTCTCTATGTAATCTCTGGCTCTCCTGGAACTTTCAACGTATACCAGGCTGGCTTCGAACTCAAAGATCCACCTGTCTCTCAAGTTCTGGGATTGAAGCTGTGTGTCACCACACCTGGCCTGAGAGTCAGTCTTGACCACTAGATTTAGCTGCCAAGAGTGACAAGTCCTCAGCCCCACCCACAGCCAGGCCCTGGAGCCCCTCCATAGACTAGAATCCTGGAGCCCTAGGACACAGGGACAGATTGGGACAGGGTGCTGGTGGCTCAGTGGTAAAAGAGAAGCCATGTGATCCTCAGATCATGTGCCACTTACCCGCTCAGAGGTCGCATTTTCCTGATTTCAAAGAACTGGGTCCCTGTATGGTTGTATCTGTGTGAAACACGTAAAGGAAAGAGACAAACCCCAGAGTCCCCAGCAGAGGGCCACACGGATTCCCATCTCTCCATGGGAGAAGAAAGTACTTGCTTTCCTGGCCAGTGGCCAGTGGGGAGCCTACAGCCCGACTCCTTACTGCACAGCCTAGAGATCCCGCTTCTAACCTGAAGCCTGGGTGCACCTTGGACGTTCGTAGCACTTGATAGCAGGCTACGCTGTGCTCTGGTTATCTGACTGCATGTCTTAAGTCACAGGCTAGACCAGAAGCTCTTGAGAGCTGGGACCTCTCTTTTATCATCTTTGGATCCCCAAAATGGCCTGAAGAAAGATCAACAAACCCAGGTTAGCAAGGCCATTAATAAATGAGCGTAAGAAAAGGAATTCACCGATGAGGGGGCAGCTCGATGGATACAAGGGAGAGGATGGACAGAAAGGAAAGAAAAAGTAAACGTACAGAAGAACAGATGGCGAGATGGAAAGAGATGGATGGACGAACGGATGGATGGATGGATAGGAGAAAGGTGAATGGTGAATAGGTGGGTGGATGGGTGGATGGACAGACGGACAAAAGTATGGTTAGATGTCTGTATGTGTGTAGGGGGTGTATGTGTGTTTCTGTGTGTGGAGAGGGGTGTGTATGTGTTTGTATTTGTGTTTATTTGTGTTTGTATATGTGGGGAGGTATTTGTGTGTGTGTGTATGTTTGTGTGTGTGTGTAGAGAGGTGTGTGTATTTTGTGTGTGTGTTTGTGTTTGTATGTGTGTGTATGTATGTTTGTGTGTGTGTGCGTGTGTGTGTGCATGTGTATGTGCGTGTGTATGTATGTGTTTGTGTGTGTATGTATGTGTTTGTGTGTGTGTGTTTGTGTTTGTATGTGTGTGGGTATTTGTGTGTTTGTGTATGTGTATGGGGTATTCGTGTGTTTGTGTGTGTGTGCATGTGTATGTGCGTGTGTATGTATGTGTTTGTGTGTGTGTATGTGCGTGTGTATGTATGTGTTTGTGCGTGTGTATGTGTGTGTTTGTGTGTGTGTTTGTGTGTATGTGTGTGTATGTGTTTGTGTGTGTATGTATGTGTTTGTGTGTGTGTGTATGTGTGTATGTATGTATGTATGTATGTATGTATGTATGTACGTATGTACATATCCTGACCACTCTATCAGGATGTGGAGGAAAAGATGGAAGGGTGGATGAGTGGCAGTTAGATGTTTTCAACATAACTTAAAACGTTACTCATTGTGTGCCTAGACGCACACTTGACATCGCTAGGCAGATGGCACCACTATCCACGCCCTGTTCTGACCGACTGCCCCTCTCGCAGGAGCTAGCAAGCCTGGCCCACCAAGGACCCACATATGTCATGCTTTCTGAGACACGATGTTGAAAAGTTTTTGAGCTTGAACAAACTTGCTTTATATGTTTTATTCTTTTGCCTCAAGCAAAATCCTATTTGTAAAATATCTGTGTTGGAAGGCTGTGGATGACGAATGATTTTGTTCACCTAGAGCGCTACGTCCAGTGACGCAAGCAGCTTTGAGGGTGGGAGCTGTGAGGTAGCAGGTCCCCTCGGGAGGGCACAGAAAAGAGCTAGGCGTCGGCCACAGCACAGGACTTCTGCCCCACTTCAGAAGCTGGATTAGAGGGCCAGAGGTGATCCTAGGAAGCTGCCCTGAGCCATGCATGGTTATAGAAGTGCAGGCATTTCTAAAGTAAGATATTAAAATAAAAGGACAGCTCTTACTGTGAAGTGGTGCTTTTTTTTTTAACTTTATCAAAGATTTTGCTCAAACAATGGAGCTCCCAGAACATTTTGAGTTCAGTTCCTACAAAGTAAGATTAATCCATACTTAAGTAATGAAAAGTTGTCTAACTATGTTCTCTAAGTTCCTGGTGGCTAATAGCCGAGCTTCTGGAAGTTTCTCTCCAGACTTCTCTGTTTGAAACACAGAGCTCCTGGGCAGTTTTCCCATGCCTAGCACAGCCATGGCCTCTCTTCCCAGACACACACAAAGACCAGCATTGCAGTTCACTGCCTCTTGAACTCTGTTCCAGGGGAAGGCAGGTCAGACCCACCAAAAGGCTCCACTGACAGTCAAATGCAGGTGTAGCCAGGAATGGCCCTGAGGACAAGACACCCAGACACCAGGTCTGAAGGGAAAGTTCTACTCTGCCTCCTTTGATGTAGGATCCCAAGACCTAAGGACCTGGTCTCCAGTCCTCTTGTGCCTTCCACCGCCTACACTGCAGCCAGTAATCTAGGCTAACGGCCTTCGTTAATGCCTCAGAGAAAAAGTGAAGAGGGCGGGTGCCCTTCAAGAGTCACAAGACTGAGCTGAGTTTGTGTGGCAGGTTTTATATCAATGTTGAGAAAATTATATGCAAAACACATGCAAATTTGTCCCTACTGATGAAGCCCGTGCCGGCTCATTCTCCTCGGAAAGGCCTCGTCCTAGATAGAAGTGAGAGCCATTCTAACTTTAGGGCACCTGGAATGTTTGGGGACGACTGAAAGAAGCTCAGCTCTTGGGGCCTGGGTCTGATTGGGAAGGTGTTTGCGTCCCTCAACCACCAAGAGCAATCCACATGGAGTCTCAGTTCCGGGAAAAGCAGCAATAACTCTGGCGGAACCGTGGGCTGCCAGCCTCTCTCTGGAGGGAGCTACCATCTCCTACTGAGGCAGCAGACTCTGAGGAGAGGATGTCACGTATGAGGCAGAAACTGACAGGCTAATAAGTAATCGATCTTAATGAGCAGAGCAGGTGCTGTTCTCCAGTGGCAGAGAATGGGGGGAACGCAGGCTCCATGCTTCCATAAGTTCTCTCATCCTCAAGGTCGGGAGAAACAAGAAGGCAAGCCAATAAGCCTGGGACTCTCCACACAGTCAACCAAGCACAGCCTCCTGAGAAGCGCACTGGAGAGGGTCACATCTCGCTCCTGTGCTGGTAAACACCAGAAGCCGCGTGCGGCCCCTTTGTCCCCACGGGGCTTCTTCTGAGGGACCTGCAGACGGGAACTAACCAGCCCTGACTGTAAACAACTCGGGGGGCACAGAGGCAACCAAAAAAAGCAAGTCTGACTGAACCCTCAGGCTCCTTAGTATCTTTCAGTTCTAGCCGAGACAGGGGTGCCACTGCGGAGACCCCCAAACCCTGCATATACAACTGGGACGAAGTCACCTACCGAGCTTGCTGGGATCATGGGAGATCAGGAATGAGTTAAAACGAGTGAGAGACCAAAAAGGGTGAAGGTCGGGAGAGGAGAAGGAGATGCTAGTCATGGAGAAAAGGAAAAATGGACAAAGGCGAAAAGTAGAGAAAACGGAAGGATGGAAAGAAGGGATGTAGGGGAGGCAGGGGCAGGGAAGAAGGAAAGAGGTCACAGCCTGAAGGTAGACCAACTTCACCTCTGAGGGACAAGCCCTGGCCAGCCGTTCTGGTCGCTTCATGGCAACCTCTGCTATCACAGGCTATAAGCTCTTACCCAAGGGTGCCCACCAGCCTTAGAGGGCTTTGGACAACCAAAGGCAACAGACACACCGCCAAGCTTACAGTCACCACGCCCATCCCTTGTGTGGGGTGCTCAGCCCCTGCCTGGAAGGATACTGTAGTGTCTTCATATAATTCTGGATGGCCTGGAGCCAGTCTGGGATCGTCATGGACAACCTGTAGTTTGGGACCTGGGGAATTGAAGGCTACAGAGAGACACAGAGAGGGGACTTGTGTTATCCAGGGGTTGCTCTGGTACAGCTCCTGGAGCAGGCATGGGGCTGAAACCAAGAGGCAGGCACTTCCCGGAGCAGACACACACTGGACATAAGACATAGTCACCTGTTGAGATGGCACCTCCCCCACACCACCTCCCCGCTAAGATAGTTGGTCCACCATTGAAGGACCCTCTAAGCTCCCTCAAGATATACTCCGCTCTGAGCTATGGCTCTCACTGGCCTTCTGACATTCATTGTAACAGTTGGCCTTCTCTGTGGGCGTGTGACTTCCTAGTTGAGGCCAGGGACCATGGCCTCTGGATTCTTCCAGCGAGACTGGCCCAGAATGGACCCCAAGATGCTTTATGGATTCTTAACTTGTTTATCTTATGGCCCATTCTGCAGCATGGCTAATTAATAGAGATCCTTTTATACATGCTCCCCTTTTGAACATTGACGACACAGGCCATGAGGCGAACGGCAGAATGTCACACCAGCCACGGGCATTTTTTCTCAATGCTACACTCCTCACATACCTACTGCTCTTCCCTTAGTCCCTTTCCCCAAGTTCAAACTTAAGTAAGGCCCTCCTCTTGCCTCCACTCTTCCCAGGTAAGTGCTATGCCCCTGCCTCATGAGCTTTCTTATCCCATCCTCTCCCAAGTGCCTGCAGTCAGCATTCCGCTGACGGGGACCATGGCAAACCACTCCCGAGACACGAGGACGCCAGCCAGCCGGGAACACATTAGGGTTTGTTTATCCCCCACTGACTCCTCATCCTCTCCATGTTGTGGTGGCCACGTCATTGTGACAAGAAACTTGTTCCCTCTGAATGCAGGTCTGAGAGAGGAGGCTCTTCTAGGCATTAGCTTCTTCATAAGAAGCAGAAAGAGTGAAAAGCAAGGTCAGTCTCATCCTTGGAGAAAGCAGGGCCAGCTTTGCAGACGGAAGGGGAAGTGGCTAGTAAGCAGACCTGGGGACAGCAGAGCCAGACACACCTAAAGGGTCCCTGGCTCTCCAGGCACAGGCTCCACCATGCAGTGACAGATGGACATGGTGCTCTGAGCACAGGGTAGCAGGCTCTTTGCCATTTGTGTGACTTCGGCTGCATTTACCGCAAACGTTCTCTGCCAATGGTTTCCTCGGTGCCTCTACTCAGCCTTGACTTGAGGCATTCTGAATTCATAGAAACTGTCCCTTCAGCTGGAAGGGAAGCAGTCACACTTGGCACATCCAAACCAAGACGCTGTGTGTGTGAGCAGGAACGTGGCTATGTGATTACACACACGGGCCCGACTGTTCTGCAAGCTACATTTTCTCTCTGACACCTCAACTCAAACTCCCTGTCTGGGAGAGTCACTTTGGAGGGGAAAAGGCTCCAACATGAACATATGTTCCTATGCCTTAATTCCTCTCTTTCTTACACACACACACACACACACACACACACACACATAGAGGGGGGTGCGCACACCCACATAAACAGTTTCGCACACAAACTCACACATTGAATTCTCTGCCCGACAAACACTAGCAATTGTGAAGACGTCCTTGTTTTTGTGCAGTAACCCCCACATGTCTACCAAACCTACATAAGAACCAAGCAGAGGTTTAGAGAGAGGTGAGAAGAGAAAGAAGGCTGAGGAACAGACCGACCCTTCCTCAGCATCTCCACGTGGTAAGCTCTAGGTCAGGTACAAAGCAGGAAGCACAGAAGCAGAGGAAGAAGGGCGAGGGAAATCCCATCAGAGAAAGGTGGAGAGACGTGAGAGCGAGTCCCCGAACACGTAGCCAGTGACTTGGCTCAGAGTCCACTTTGGGAGCTGAGCTGACCACCGAGTTATTTCCAGCCCCCTTCATCCCGGGAATTCCACAGAGCAGGGTGTGAAGCAGGACTCAGAAGGCAGCTGGGCCCAGGAATAGCAACCAATGGCGCCCAAGGGATTTAGAAAAACAGCTGCACAGTTACCTCAGCTGCCTGTGGTCACACTTGCTCCTAAGCAGGGGGACAAATGTAAGCGCTCCCCATGTGGGCTGCAGCAGGGCTGTGGTGGGGAGAGCCAAGGTGGCTCACTGCAAGATGTTATTTCCAGCTGCAATTCACCCTGATGTCAGGCAAACTGGGGCTCAGCCCTGGGCAACTTTGAACAGCATCTTAGCCAATGTTCCTGCTGGATCTGGATGTAAGCCACAGCCTCCACCCCACCCCACACATAACACCCGAGACAGACAATGGTTCAAATCCCTGCTCTGTCTCTTATCAGGTATGGCCATGACGGACCTCAGCGCCTTCCCTTGCATCCAGATAAATAGCAACACTGCCCTTTCTGCCCTTGGAGCTGCAGTGAGGACTGCTTAGCCTGCTGTATAAGAAGATAGCAGGGCAGGCGCTCCACTTAGGGCACAGGTAAGCTGGGCTGTTACCCATCACTAATGTGCTCCCAGGAGCTGGACGAGAGAGGTTCAGAATCAGCAGGGGCCCCAGTTCCTAGGCGCACAACCCTGAGGTTTCGCTTCTTGAGGACGTCTTCCTACCAATAGGAGATCAAACCCCCCACTCCACTGCCAAGCTCAGTACATGCTGCTGAGGGGAGAGTCATCGTCCTTAGTTCACAGAGACTCACAACAGTGATAAGGAAGCTCATTAGGCATCCGTGAAAAAGCAGGGTCAGCCCAGTGCCTCTGAGCAGACAGAACAAATAAAACTCCATCCCAACACAGACAACGGCTCGTCCATTTTCAAAAGCAGGCACATGTTGGGGACACACTGACATGGGGTGAATCCTGAAGTAAACCAGCCGCCAAACAGTCAATCCTAGGCCCGGGGGACAGCTCCGCAGGAGGCCTCTGCCACAAGGCTGATGACCTGAGTTCACATGGTGAAAGGTGACCAACACCTGTCTGACCTCACACGAGTGTCTAGAACATCCTCTCACTGACAAAGCACCTGAGATGACCAGCTTATAAAGAACAAGGGTGGCTTTGTCTCAGTTTCGGAACTCATGGAGGGAGCATGAGGAAGAGATCTGTTCACCTCATGGAATCCAAGAAAGGGGGTAGAAGGGAAGCCAGTGTTCTGATTCTAGGGCTCACTAACCAGTGACCGAAGTCCTTCCTGCTAGGCTCCACCTCCTAAGAGCATCATAGCACCTAAGGTGCACCTTTGGGGACATTCAGGATCCAAACGTCAACCACCATACGCTCAAAATGGTTGAAAGGTAGACCATGTAATTTTACCTGTATTTTACCATTATAAACAAACAAGGTCACGAAAAGTGTTTTTTACTAAAGAAAAGATGCAAACGACTCTCTGGGAAAGGCTAGGTTCATGAACAACTACAAAGTAAGGCTCTGTAAAATGTCATCCCCCATTCTTCCTGTTGGTCAGTGTACTCTGAAAGGCAGATCCCCCGTGCTGGCCAGGAAAGCCAGGGAAGTTTAAAGGATTTGGAAGAAGAGGGGATACGGTGGGCAGGGAGGAATAATAAGACCGCAGAGTCTGGCAGGCGGCCTCTCCACTTTCTTCTTGCCAAAGAGGAGAGCTGACAGAAGGCAAGATGGAGGCCCGCAGGTGAGCGCAGACCTTAACTGGCATGCCATGTAAAAGGAAGGAAGGGAAGCCAGGCCCGGAGCAGGGGGGCAGCAGGAGGCACCAGCAGGGGCAACCTTCAACAGGGGCAGGAGAAACCAAAGCACTTCTTTCACTGCACAGGCGCTCAGGCAGCAGGAAAAAGAACAAAACCTGGGAGAAGCTACACAGAGCAGCCTCAATCCAGGGTCGCCCCAGGCTCCTGCATCAAAGGGCCCAGCCTGTGATCTGGAAGGAAGGCCCCAGAGTCACACTTTGGGAGGATTCAGACAGACAAGAGGGAGAGTTTTGAATCCAGGACACATGGGAGGGGGTGTTAGGGGAGCATCCAGAGGGTGCAGGGGCAGAGCCTGCGGAGAGCCTCAGATCTCTGCTCACACTTCCAAAGGCAGCTCTCAGCCCTCTGATGCGAACTCTCTCCGAATTTGGAATCACTGGCGTGAAAATGAGACATGCACAGGTGGGGGCTGCAGGAAACCGAGTGGTTTTCCTGATGAGGGCCCTGGTGCTGCCTCAGCAGAGTCGACCTCTGGGCGCCAGGAGGCCCTAGAACCAGGCCTAGAAGGGCCAGTTGCTCCTTCTGCACCTGCCTCTCCGTCACTCCCTGCCCATCCTGTGTAACTCCAATGACTTTTTGATTTTTTTTTTCTTATTTTATCCCAGTAAAAGCCTGGGTTGGTCAGGTACCTGCTTGGCTCAGTGACCACTTGTGGAGAAGAATACAGAGGAAGTTTGGAAAGAAGATCTCAAGTGATACCCACCCCCACCCACTCTCTCCTCCCAAGGTGTTCAGGCAGCACTTACTAGGGTCCCTCACAGGACGTCCTGGGCATCACCTGAGCCCCCTCTCAGACCCTGGGAACTTGCTCCGGTTACCATCTCGCCTCAGTCCACATTCTGCTGCTGCAGTAGTCACTCCCAGATTCACCAATCCCCCTTTCACTGCCCACTGCCCCACTGCCACCTTTGGTGCAAGTTCCTCACAGCAATGGTGTTGGTTTGGCTAAAGGACAATGCCTTGGCCCCAGGAGAGACTGCCAAGCCCTTGAGTTGGGGAGGAATGGTGTCTGACAGAGCAGCTTGACATGCCTGTGCCTGGGCAGGAGCCAGGGCTCGAGGGATATTGAGGTTAGGCAGTGCCAGTGATGGGATTAGGGATGGAGAAGCCAGCACTGAGACTCAGCACTCACTGGGAAGGGTGGAGCCAGGAGTTCCAGCCTCGGCGGAGTGAATTTGAGACTAACCAGGCTACAGAAGGACCTCTCAAAAACAAAAACCAAACAAGCAATACCGGGACATGAAATCATACAGTCTTATTAAAGTTTAGAGACCCCCTCACCACCAGGGGCAGTGGGACATGCTATAAGCCCAGAATTCAGAATGCTGAGGCAGGAGGATCATAAATTTGAGGGCTAGCCTCAGATATAAAAAGACCCCATCAGAAAACAGAAATGGGGTTGGAGAGATGGCTCAGTGGTGAAGAGCACTGTCTGCTCTTGCAGAGAACTGGGTTCAACTCCCAGCACCCATGGTGACTCACAGCTCTCTCTAACTCCCGTTCTAGAGGACCCAACACCTTCTTCTGACCTTTGCGGGTACTCACGCGCATGGTGTACAGACACAGATGGCAGCAAAGCACCCATACACACAAAATAAACTTTCAAAATTCTAAAAATTAAAGAGGACCAGGCTGGAGGAAGAGACAGGCAGATGGCTACGAGTCAAAGTCCAATCCGGTCTACATAGCCAGTTCTAGAGCAACCAAGGCTTCGATGTGAGACAAAAAAGGAACAAACAAAACAAAAACAACAAAATTAAAGCAGGCAAGTGCCTGCACTGGGCTGAGGGAGTCCTGGCTTATCAGCAATTGTCGGGAGGTCTTGGTTATAATGAAAATATACATTATAACAAGCAAGATACATATAAGAATAGGGAGCGCTCTTTTTCCTTTTTGAAACAAGGTCTCACTACACGTTCTAGGCTGGCTTTGAACTCAGTATGAGGCCCAAGACAGCCTTGAATTTATAATTTCCTTGCCTCTCCCTCCTGTGTGCTGATAGTACAGGTATTCGCCACCATTCCTGACTGGAATATTCTTTTATAAAAAGGAAGCATTCAGCCACAATCCCAGAAGCATCAAGTGTTAGTCTCAGGGAGTGGAAACCTATGTTCTAAACGGCCTCGTGCACACTTAGAATACTGCATCTGTGGCAAACCAGCCACAGTCCTAGAAAGAGCAGACAGACATGAAAAAGGGGAGGGGAAAAAAAGATGAAGAAGAGAGGGGGAAAAAGGAGAGTAGAAAGAGGAAAAGAAGGAAGAGGAGAGAGGGAAGGAAAAGGAGGCCACAGAGAACAAAAGCAGAGTCCCACTGTCTCACTCACGCCCCTGCCTCTCTCTCAGGATCGTCTTCACCAATAGTATGACCCAATGTTTGTCACTTGAAGAAGGGCTCCAGCACATGGAACTGGGGTAAGGATGAAGACACAGTGAGAGGTGCAGGATTCGAAAGCCAGCTCCAGATAGTGGCATCCAGTCTCTGCTCCCTCTGCCCAACTCTCCCATGTTTAAGGACTGTGGTGACTCATGGTAAGCAGAGAAAGATGCTGAAGCCAGAGCTGGGGATGCCCGAGTTCAAGAGCAGGGATCATTACCACTGGCGCTCCCACAGATAAGCTTCTAGCACAGGCAAGCTCCTATTTGGACAGAATAAACTCCCTGCCTAGCAGTCATAAAACACGGAGAAGCAGGAAGCAGAGAGCCTCCTCCACTCCCCCAAGGGCAGACACAGCCTTCTGGCCTTCAGGCTTGCATACTCAGCTGTCGCAAGGCAGGACCAGGAGTGACTGCTGCCATGACTCTGGTGTATGTGAGTCCTGTATCTTCTCAGGAGTCCTGCTCAGCAAACAGAGTCCCTAGGGTCCAGGGACGCCATCTCCGTGGCTGCACACCAGGCTTTCATTTTATATAACAGGGGACATGTCTCTCTGTAACCATATCTCGGCCACTGCGCTCAGTCTCTCCCTGGCTCCTCTCCAGAGTAAAAAGAGAGCTTCACTTGGTGTCTCCCTTTACCCCGGAGACTAATTCATCCTGTGTCCTGGAAAGTCCCTTTAAGTCACAGCCAAATGCTTCCTTGGTGCCAGATAAGCTGGTAAGAGACAGGTCCCTGTTCTCAATAAGTTTCAGAGGTTAAAAAAAAATGAAGAAGAAGAAGAAGAAGAAGAAGAAGAAGAAGAAGAAGAAGAAGAAGAAGAAGAAGAAGAAGAAGAAGAAGAAGAAGAAGAAGAAGAAAATCACTGTCATAAAAAGAGGAAGAGGAGCAGGAGGAGAGGAAGAGGAAGGTGATGAAGATGATTGGTAAAAACTCTAGAAATGATTCACACTGAGAAGTCTGGCTGACTGATTACAAGTTCACTCATGGCTCCATAAATCATTTGTTAGGGGGACGGGGGAGGGGAAAGGAGAGAGTAAAACACGCACAGAAGGGCAGGCAGGGTGGATCCTGGGGTTCTATGCTTTCTTGGAGTGGCTGGTGTTGACCTGGTGGCGTTCGCTTCTGATGAAGATAGTACAGGAGCCGAGTGCATAATGGATTTGGCTCTGCCTAACCTCAGAGCCAAGCCAGCAAGCCCCCTGCCTGCCCCTCTTGGCAGCAGAACAGGGAGACAGGACTCTAGCTGGACATGAGGTCTCTTTTCCCTGCTCTGTCTGGGATTGAAACGTCCCATGCCGCCAATCCCACCCATCCGTCCCATCCCACCCTGCCCAGCCAAGCCACTGACCTTAGCCAGGAAGGCAGCGTTTCTGATGGCGCCTACCATCTCTCCCCCTCTGGGGTGGACCTTGGCAACATGCAGCCACATCCGCTCCCAGGTGTGGCTGTCGATAGGGAACCCGCTCTTGTTCACGTGGAACAGCACCCCGCCGTCTTTGTCCTCCTCCTCCGAGCCCCCGCTAGTGGCGAGGCTCACCGGCCGCGCGTGGCTGCTCCGGGACCGGGTGCCTTTGATGCTTTTGGGGTGGGGGCAGCGGTGAGTGTCGGCGGCGGAGCCGGTCATGGTGAGGGGCACGCGGCGAGGGGGCGGAGGACGCGGGCACGCCGGGGATCAGGGCCCCGCGGGGGTGGCCTTTAACTCTCGCGGCCGCAGGACGCGCGAAGAGAACCCCGCTCACCGGCCCGGCCTGAAAGCGGTGGAAACAGCAGACCCTGCGGCTCAGTAAGACAGGCATGGGGGTTCCCGCCCACCCCCCACTCCTAGCTGCCTTAGACCCACCCCCTCAGGACTAACGCGAGCCTCCAGCCCCGCCGATTACCTAGCAAGGCGGCTGGAAAGACGCCACGAAGCCTCACACCCAGCTGCACTTGGGGATGGGGAGGCATGCAAGGAGCTCGGGGTGAGGAGGGGACGGGGTGGGAAGAAGCAAGACAGCTGTGTAGCAAGAAGACTCGAGAGTCCCCTGCAGCTTCACGCATCCCTGGGTCCCCAGATGTGGTGGACTGCCACCGACCCAGAGCGAGCGGACACGTGAGCGCCCGGGGCCGGCGCGAGGGCGCCGCAGCAGCCTCGGCTTGTTAAGGAGGCCTGGCGTCTTCCCGGAAGCCCCCCGAACCCTGGCGCGCGAGGGGCGTCTCCAGCCCGGGTTCCCGGGCAAGCGCAGCGCCGCCCCCTTCCCGCGGGTCCCGCGCGGGCACCGCGAGTGGCAACTGCGTGTCGCCACGACGCGCGCGGGGCCCGGGGACCCACCTCGGGTCGGCCTCATTGCTGCAGAAGGCTGTTGGAGCTGAGGCGGTCGTCGCCCCATTCCATATCCCATTCTCGAATGTTATTCTGTGACATATAACTGAGTCACCCGGGCAGCCGCCGATGTTCCGAATGCGGCCATTGGACACCGCAACAAAGAGGGGCGGGTCCCGGGCTCGGGACTCCACAACCCGGAGCTGTGCAGCTCTGCGATTGGTTTCAGGGTTCCCTGGCGGGAGGGGATCCGAGTTGGGGAAGCTGGGCTGCCACGCGAAATCCGATGCTGTGGTGTCCTGGGAGCCCCGCGGAGCTGGAGCGACTGTCCAGGGACTAAGATCCAGTTTCCGTTGGGCAGCGGCGCAGCAGCTAAGGTCCGGAGATGTGTTTCAAAGATAGCGGGTCTGGTCGAGGAGCTGGGCACAGGACCAGATCCTACACAGGGCTCTGGGTGGCTCTGGGAATGTCCAATTTTAATACTTACCTAAATCCTCCAAGTTTCTCCCCAGATTGACAAGTGGGTACAGCCCCGAATCCTCTATTAGTAGACGGGGATAACAAGGTCCCTCAACCCAAGCTGCTGGAAGGCACAAGAGACCAGTCAAGCCCCTTCTGTTTTGCTGTAGCCACTGGTTTGTAGAGGGCCGCTTGAAGCCAAGGGAGTGGCCTTCCCACACCATTTTTGTGGTGTTGCAGCAACCAGGCTAACCTCAGACTTGCTGTGTAGAGAAGGATGAACTTGAACTCCTGGTCCTGGTCCTGTCTTCACCCTGACAGTGCTGGAATCCCAGCGGTTTTACCGCCCTAGCCGTGCAGCGCTGGGGATGGCACCCGATGTGCGAGCGTGTGTGTATGTGTGTGTGTGTGTGTGTGTGTGTGTCTGTGTGTCTGTGTGTCTGTGTGTGTCTGTGTCTGTGTGTGTCTGTGTGTGTCTGTGTGTGCGCGCGCGCGCGTGTTTGTGCGCGTGTATACATGTTTATCATGAGGCTGGAGTGTTGGCTCAGCCTTACTTCTGTGGCTGGCCTTAGAGAAAACAGTTAAGATCACTGTCTTTACAGAAGAACCAGCACTTTGGTGTCAGCTCCCATTCTCAGGTCGAGGAGGATCGCACAAGTAAGGTCTCTTGGGCACCTCACTCATGCTTGTGCTGACTCCCAAGTATATGCAAAGACATGTAATTTAAAAATATTAGAAATAAATCTCTTTAAACCTTTTATGTTTTGCATTTGTCCTGTGTAAGTGTGTAGGTGTACTGCATGAAAGAGTGTATGTGTGTACATGTGTGGAGATCAGAGGACAAAGTGCTGGAGGCCATTCTCTCCTTATACCATGTAGGTTCCAGGGGTCAAACTCAGGACTTCGGGCTTGTGTGGCCAGCCAATACCCACTGAGCCCTCTCACCAGCCCAAAGTACCTTTTTCTTCATGATAGTATCTTCCTTCTTGCTTCTTTTGTCCCTCCCTCCCTCTCTACCTACCTCCCTGACTTCTTCCTTTTATTTTGAGAAAGAACAAGACAAAGTGGAAGAAGCCACAGATGGCTGACCCCGAGGTCCAACAAGTCTAGGTTTGTCTCTTGCTGAGTTGTGTAACCCTGGACACACAATTCATCTGCTCTGCGTCTTCACTTACCTGTCTGAAAGGAGGAAAACCAGAGTCGCTTTGGCTCTTAGGTCATGTAACTGTGACCTGCTTTCTTAGGAACACCTAGGAGTCTGTCTGTTATAGCCTTACTGTCAACTTCAGATCAGCTGTCCAGCTTAGAATAGGTGGGTCAGCTGTGCCAACCCTGGGAAGCAAATCCCCCACTGAACACTATGGGGAAGAGCCCTGCACAGGCCAGTGTCTGACTGCTCAGCTCTGTGTGGGGGTTGGGATGGAAATCTCTGTGAGGCAGGCAGGGCGGGAGTCAGGATCAGCAGAGGACCAGGGAGGGAACCTGGGTTCTGGACGTGCCAGAACAGAGCCCCTGGCATGGGGCTATGGAGTCAGCACTGAGCACAGTAACACCAGTCTGTGCGCACTAAAGCAATGGGCCATGTCAAAGCCGTCTCAACAGTCCTTGGGCAACAAGCACACCTGGAGAAGAACAAGGAGACATAGGATAATGTGTGTCCAGGAAATCTCATTTCTACTTAAGAGGAAACCCGCCTGTTTGCTCATCTCAAACATCCTTCCCTCCTTCTGCAGTTCATCCTTGAAGTCCATCTCTCTCCCTTCCACTTCCCTGGTTCCCAGACCAGTAAAGAATCTCAGGGCCGTGCTTCTGTGGACTGAGATTCTGTGGCTGGCCTTAGAGAAAACAGTTCACACCTGTGCTCAAGGACAGCAAAGTCTGGGCTCATTGCCCTTACCGTCACATGCTGCCCACAGATGGACCAAGTCCAACAAGGTCTGCTCATCTTGGTCAAGCAGAGCCTGAATCCTCTTTCCCTGCATAGAAACCTCAGACACCAGGAAGAGACAGTGTTCATCTCCCTGCTTTGAAAAGCCCTGTAACTCGCTGATAGTAGAAGACTATCAGCATTTGCTGACAGTCCCAGGATTCTGGTTGCTGGTTTTTCCTTCCCATAGATGGCATGAGCAGTATGGCCTAGGGGCCTGGGAAGATAGGCACAAAATTCAGCACCTTCTCCAAGGAGGTAGATGCAGGCTGGTGAGTGAACGTGCAGTCCAGGAGCACAAGGCTTCCGTGCTGGTCGCTGTGCGGAGAAGCAATGAGAGAGTGAGCGAGGGCCAAAGTCCCAGTATCCTATTTAAAGGATGTCCTCATGGCCTAACTTCCAGTGGGTTGGAATGTGAACTGTCCTGTGGGTTGATGTCATTGTGCAGGGGAAGGCAGACAAGATAAAACAAGGCCTGTCATTGGACGAGAAGGAAGGGAGGTGGGAACAGAGATTTTAGAAGAGGGAGAAGCGGGAGAAGGGAGCTAAGAGAACATGGCGGCGGATGCTAAGATTCTTCCTCTCTGTGCATAGTTACAGGTTGTAATGACTATTTTTTAAGGGATGGGTGTGTACTGGCAAATTATATCTTATTAATTGGATCAGGGGTTATCGTGTGGTGTGTTCTTTCATGCAGAGACTTAATTGAGTTCGAGAGAGCGTGTGGTATTGAGACGCACCAAGTCCACCACAGAATTGGGATGGCGTGGTGGCAACCCACCAAGGGAACTGTGAGTGAACGGCTCTTGGATCCTCCCGGGTCAGAGGGAGCCCAGGAGAGAAAGCATGGAGCGGTGCTCGCAGGACCGCTCAGGATGAGCACTGTTTAATTCTTACCGCAACAATGTCCACCGAGGAACTCACAGGTTTGGATGTTTAATATCCAGCTGATGGCGCTGTTTTGAAGGTTTGTCAAACCTTAAGGTGTTGGCGTGTCTCTTGAGTAGGCAGGTTACCAGGATTAGGAACTAAGGTTTTATAGCTCGTGTCCAGCTCCAATCTGTTCTGTTCCTTTGTTCCTCTAAGATCTGAGGCGAGGGTCCCAGCTGCACACACTGCCACCATGGAGCCACCACCACCATGATGGATGGTATAGGCCCTCAAACTGTGAGTCCAAATAAACCCTTCCTCTCTTAGTGTCAAGTCTTTGGTCACCACAGTGAGAAAAGTACCTAATAGAGGTGCCCGTCTCCTAGATAGTACTACCTCCCCTCACCGCCACAGCACAGCAACCAGGACTAGCACACAGCTTCTAGGGACCTAAGCCATAATATAGGAAAACCCACGTGAAGTCTAACTACGTGTCTGCTGGACTTCACTGGGAATCCTAGACACTAGCAGATTTGGAGACATCTGTGCCTGCCCGTATCTCAGTGCCTGTTAGTCAAGACTGAGAAATGACTGCAAATGAAATGGCCAGCAGAAGGAATAAACATTTAAAATAACTCGTGAGTCTATGAAGGGGAACAGAGCTGAGAGGAGCTGGGAGGAGGTGCCTGGCACACGGGAAGAACTGGAAGTGTCTTGCCCTGGTAACATGGAGGAAAAGTCACACGGTGGTGGGTAGAAGTGTGTGTGTCCCTGCATTGAATCTGATGCTGACAGTCTAACCCTTAGCACCTCAGAGTGTGACATTTAGACTTACTGTCCCTGAGAGGTAATTAGTTCGATGGACTGACAGGGAGGTTGGGTTCCTACTCTCACATGAGGGATAGCCTCGTGAGAAGGGAAACATTAGACGTCTCCACATGAGGAAAGCCATGTGGGGGCCAGAGCTACATCCGCACTGGGAAGGGATTTGGAGGAGCCAGAAGAAAGCTGTGGCACAGGGGTTGGGGATTTAGCTCAGTGGTAGAGCGCTTGCCTAGGAAGCCTAGGAAGCGCAAGGCCCTGGGTTCGGTCCCCAGCTCCAAAAAAAAGGAAAAAAAAAAAAAGGAAAAAAAAAAGAAAGCTGTGGCACAGACTGGCCACTGCACCTTCAGAGGGAGCTGACTTTGCCAAGGCCTCCAGCCTCCAGCACGAGGGGCGGGCGGTCGACCTCTCTGTATGCTGTGCTGGCCGCAGCTCTTCCTCACTGAGAAGCTACAGGGCAAGCTTGGGCGGTCAGGACTCAGCTGGCTGACGAGGGAAATATCCGCCTTAATGAACTGGAAAAACCAACTCTCCTGCACGACGCCAACACTAATATTGTTTGTGTGAGTCATGAGGATCAACCAGCAAGATTGGGCTACGATAGAGAGAGGAAGCACGAGACAAAAGGCCCACCCGTACCTCTGTATTTTCTTTTGACTTTTCAAAGCTTCCCTTCCTCTGGGATGTTCTCTGTATTTCCCCACTATCTGGCTTGAGTGTGAACTGTCCCTCTCAGCTTCACGTTCTGAAGGTACGGCGGCCCCCTGGAACATGCTGGAGGCATAGAGGTAGAGCCTGACTGAGGGAAGTAGTCCACTGAGGTGTGCTGCAGTAAATATTATAAAACGGGACTCTCCCATGCTAGTGCGGGCACCCTCCAGTCACATGGCTTCCGCGGGGTGCTCTCATCTCAGTCAGTCAGCCAGGCGGCTCTCTGGCCCAGAGCTCTCACGACATCTCCACCCAACTTGCTAATTCCCAACTTCTACCCCACACTACTGCCATCTACGCTCTGGGCCCTGCAGTGCTCTCTCCGCCTGTGGCTAGCCCCCGGCAGAGACCACCCATCTCGCTAGGTTCCCACGGCAGAGTCGCTGCCGCACCAGCCCCGTGTAACGACTGCCCATCTCGCGGTTAGCTGTCCCAGTCCCAGTAACCGGACAAAATCAAAACTCCCGATGTTTGTAATTTATCAATCAGATTTATATCAGTAGGTTCTCGCTCCACAGAATGCCCATACCATAAACTCAGAGCCAATTGATATTGATATAAACTGCCCACCTAGATGAGACAAATTGTCCTGTAAAAATCCATCCCTTATGAAATATTCATAACTACTTGTGGCCACTTAAAGCCACGCGAACCTGGGTCGTCGTCCTCTGCCTCCATCTTGGTGGTTCTTCTTTCCCCCTGCCCTGGCCTGGTCCCCTCTGCTTCCTGGACGCCCCAGTGAGTGCAGCTCCCTGACCCTTGCCCTTCTGCCACAAAGTACTTACTGCTTCTCTTGGCTCAGAACAATAGAGCCAGAGACAGTGGGCCGAAATCTCTGAAACTGTGAGCTGAAATCTCAAAAGCTGTCTCCCTCCTCTGAACTGTGTCCATCGTGGGTTTTTTGTTTGTTTGTTTTTGTTGTTTGTTTGTTGACAGCGATGGGAAAACCAAACAAGGGTCTGAAGCACACAAATGACCAGTGATTCGCACCCTGCTTTGCACTGCTCCCTAATTGTGCAGAGAGCCAAGGCAGCCTCCACCCAGCGCTTGGTCTGTGCTGAGCACAGCTCGAGCCCCTCACTCTCTGGATGCTCACAATGACCCTGTGGCTTTAAAGTAACTCTAGGGAAGCCTGTGTGATTTGCACTTTGTTCTAAGGTGGTGGAGACTCTTAAGTGGGACCTCTCAGGGGTCTCAGGTCACTGGAGGAAGGTCCTTGAAGGGGACTGTGGGACACATCTGATTCTCTCCTGGTGCCATCCCCAGAGATCAAAAGAAGCGTGCGTTCCCAGAAAAGTCCGTTGGCTCCTCCCAAAGGATGAATCAAATAAGCCTCCTCTCTAAGAGTCTTTAACGGACGCAGGAAATCATAAAAACCGTCCTGCTGAGCCCCTACCCTGAGTGCTAAAAAGCATCATAATTTTTTTCTAAGAATTTTAAACTTCACATCTGTCCCTACACTGAGCTTTATTATTTGTCTGTCTGTCTGTCCCTTTGCTTTGTGTCAAGACAAGGTCTCTTCATGTCTCTCTGGCTGTCCTGGAGCTCGCTGTGTACAGCATTATGTAGAACGGCCTCAGACTCACAGAGATTCACCTGCCTCTGCCTTCCAAGTGCGGAGATTAAAGGCAAACACCACTGCCCGGTTTACGCTGAGCTGCTAATGTCCAGAGAATTCAGGCAAAGTCAAGCTTGAGCCTAAGCTGATGGCATGATTAGGGGTCTGGAAACAGCATGGTCCATCTGCTCTGCAGAAGTCGCCCCTGAACCCAGGCTCAGGGGTCCCGACAGCTCAGGCAAACAAACCCATGAGAAAAAACAGTCACCTGTGCCCCTCTCCCCCTGCAAGGTGGGCATAAATAAGTCATCAGAAACTGAACTCAGAAGTCAAATGTAACATGCTTTTGTTGAAAGTTTTTACAGAAACGAAAGAGAGCTGCAAACAGAAGAAAGTTAAAATTGACCAGTCAGGTGTGAAAAGAACCATTGGTCAGTGGGAGAGTGCTGGTAACCGCCATCAGTCTGCGTGGACATGGGGGGAGGGTCACTGGAGCAAAACTTAGTGTTTGGAGTGTAAATGTTTCTTAGTGTTAATAATATTTATTCTCTCTGATTCTTAGTTATACTGAGGCCAGAAGCCGATGGCTTCGGACAAGTTATCACCTTTTGCTTACCTCTGTGTGTGTGTGTGTGTGTGTGTGTGTGTGTGTGTGTGTGTGTGTGTGTGTGTCTGTGTCTGTGTGTCTGTGTCTGTGTGTCTGTGTCTGTGTGTCTGTGTGTGTGTCTGTCTGTCTGTGTGTATATGTCTGTCTCTGTGTGTATGTCTGTCTCTGTGTGTGTATGTTTGTCTCTGTGTGTCTGTGTGTGTATGTCTGTCTCTGTGTGTATGTCTGTCTCTGTGTGTCTGTGTGTGTCTGTGTGTCTCTTTGTGTAGTCTGTCTCTGTGTGTCTGTGTGTGTCTGTGTGTCTGTGTGTATATGTCTGTCTCTGTGTGTCTGTGTGTGTCTGTGTGTCTGTGTGTGTATGTCTCTCTGTGTGTCTGTGTGTATATGTCTGTCTCTGTGTGTCTGTGTGTGTCTGTGTGTCTGTGTGTGTATGTCTCTCTGTGTGTCTGTGTGTGTCTGTGTGTCTGTGTGTGTATGTCTGTCTGTGTGTGTATGTCTGTCTGTGTGTCTGTGTGTCTGTGTGTGTCTGTGTGTCTCTGTGTGTCTGTGTGTGTCTGTGTGTCTGTGTGTGTCTGTGTGTGCCTGTGTGTCTGTGTGTGTATGTCTGTCTCTGTGTGTCTGTGTGTCTGTGTGTCTGTGTGTCTGTGTGTCTGTGTGTGTATGTCTGTCTCTGTGTGTCTGTGTGTCTGTGTGTGTATGTCTGTCTCTGTGTGTCTGTGTGTCTCTGTGTGTATGTCTGTCTCTGTGTGTCTGTGTGTGTATGTCTGTCTCTGTGTGTCTGTGTGTCTCTGTGTGTATGTCTGTCTCTGTGTGTCTGTGTGTGTATGTCTGTCTCTGTGTGTCTGTGTGTCTCTGTGTGTATGTCTGTCTCTGTGTGTCTGTGTGTGTATGTCTGTCTCTGTGTGTATGTCTGTCTCTGTGTGTCTGTGTGTGTATGTCTGTCTGTGTGTATGTCTGTCTCTGTGTGTGTCTGTGTGTCTATGTGTGTGTCTGTGTGTGTCTGTGTGTCTATGTGTGTGTCTGTGTGTCTGTGTGTATGTCTGTCTCTGTGTGTCTGTGTGTTTATGTGTGTAGGGGGTGGTGGGTAAAGGATTTATTGCTAGTACTCCCTTTTCTTATCAGGCAGACAGAAGCCTCTCACTGGCCAGGGAGCTCATTAACTCTATTTGAACCAGAGAGAAAGGGAAAGGAAAAGAATTAAGATGCTTTCCATGGTGAGTATGCAAGACACATAAGTATTCATACACCCACACCCTGGCCGAGCCTGACCGTCTGTCACAATCAACTCCACAAGTATTCATGCATGCTTACATACATGCACATATACCTACATCCATACATATAACAGACATATACATTTGGATGGATGGATGGGTGGATGGATGGGTGGATGAGTGGATGGGAGGGTGGATGGGTGGATGGATGGGTGGATGAGTGGATGGGTGGATGGATGGGTGGATGGGTGGATGGATGGGTGGGTAGATAGATGGGTGGGTGGAGCAGAGTCCCCCCAAGCTACCACATCATCTTTATTTCTTTTTTGTGGCCTTTTTATACCTTCTTAGATAAAAGATCTTTAGAGAATTACCTCATAGA
The DNA here is from genome assembly GCF_021556685.1 of Rattus norvegicus. Classification (NCBI taxonomy): domain Eukaryota; kingdom Metazoa; phylum Chordata; class Mammalia; order Rodentia; family Muridae; genus Rattus; species Rattus norvegicus. The sequence continues at coordinate 105,161,992 of NC_141546.1, forward strand.
TGAAATGTTACACAAAAATGGAGTTACAGAAGGATGTTGATATTAAGTTCTAGGAAGTATTTCAATCTAGAGCTCAGTTTCAGATGGTCTTGCCTTATCATAGTGCACACCTGTGGCTTCATCCTCAGACCTGAATGCTTTTTTTTTTACTTGAACACAAATTCCTTCTTAAGTGTAATAAAAAGCTCCTTGCATTTCATTTCTTTTTTTGTTTGTTTGTTTGTTTTTTTGTTTTTTTTTTCTTGCATTTCTTATTATGCAGCCTTTGCTTACTATTATGAGTGGACCTATTTTAGTCCTGATTTTAACTTTATTACATCTTCCAGCAAAACAACTAAAACCATCTCTTAAAACTTTCTCCCTGGGGTTGGGGATTTAGCTCAGCGGTAGAGCGCTTGCCTAGCAAGCGCAAGGCCCTGGGTTCGGTCCCCAGCTCCGAGAAAGAAAAGAAAAGAAAAACTTTCTCCCTAAGATTACTTGAATCAAATCAGGAATTCTATGGAATCATTAATTCATCTAAACAGCACTAATTCATGAAAGTTCGTCTTTATGATGATCTGCAGGAAATCTGATCGATAGGGTGGGCTAATGCCCAGGGATTATTATATTAATTTAATAACAACAGGAAAGGTATATCAGCTGCAGGAAGCAATCCCAAGATGAAGTCTCTTTGGGACCCTGCCTCACTGAGCTCACCCATCGAAGATCATGGGATGTAGGCAGACCCCCAGGAAGGCCACCTGCCAGCCTCAGCCTATCCTAGATGGCCCCTGACAGGAGAGTGCCTGCCAGCATCTGTGAAGCCATCTTGCTGGCCCCCCTCCTTGCTTTTTACATGAGTTACATCAAAGACTGAAAGAACGTTCTCATATAAAGTCTGGGAAAATTAAGAAAAGATTAAACAGTTGTGTATAAAGTGATGACCACCATCAAATATCAGAATTGGACTCAAATGCAGACTCTCTGAGTCTAATTTCCCCTCTACTCCTCTCTCTCAGGGTTGACCTTAATTTGTGATTTTACTAGTCAGGATTCTGTAAAGTAACAATCAGTAGGGATGTATACACACACATATATACACACAGACACACGCACGCACACACACACACACACAGACACACGCACACCACACACACATATATATACATATACACACACAGACACATATACACATACACATACACACACAGAGACACACACAGACACATACACACACACATACACATATACACACACATATACACATACAGGCACATAAACACATACACACACACACACACACACACACACACACACACACAAGGTGAGCCTGTGTTAAAATAGCAACAGCAGCTGAATCACACCTGAGAGGCTGGGAATCTGGAAGTTTCCTGGCTCTTGACGCTGGGAGCTTGAGCAGTCCCTTCTGGAGAGCCCCTGGTCTTTAGTTCACTACTAAATCCTGGAAGCATCAATTCGATGGGGTAAACCAGCACAGCAAGGGGGAGGGCCAATGAGAAAGGGGTGCATCTCCTTCCACCACGCCCTTTTATCTAGACTGCTACCACAAGTTGCGGCCCATGTCCTCAGCCAGAGATCAAGGCAGTCAGCACAGTTCTTTAGGTAAAACTCCCACTCCTTTCCTCCCGTAATTCTGATTCGTGGCATTTCAACATCAAAACTAATCATAATATTGGTTTTGCTGCCTCAGTCTCTGATGTAACTGATTTGTTTGTTTTCAGTGCTGGGGCTCGAATCCAGTGGGCCCTTTCCCCTGAATCCAGTGGGCTCTTTCCCCTGAATCCAGTGGGCCCTTTCCCCTGAACCCAGTGGGCCCTTTCCCCTGAATCCAGTGGGCTCTTTTTCCCCTGAATCCAGTGGGCTCTTTCCCCTGAATCCAGTGGGCTCTTTTTCCCCTGAATCCAGTGGGCTCTTTTTCCCCTGAATCCAGTGGGCTCTTTTCCCCCTGAATCCAGTGGGCTCTTTTCCCCCTGAATCCAGTGGGCTCTTTCCCCTGATTCCAGTGGGCTCTTTTTCCCCTAATTCCAGTGGACTGCGTCTCAGATCTTCTGTTTTGGTGTGTGTACATGTGTGTGAGGGTGTGCTCGCCAGCGGAAACCAGAGGTTGGTGTTGAGACTGATTGCTGCTCCGTTTTACTTTTGAAATTACATTATTTATTTACTTGTGATGTGTGTGCATGCCTGGGGAGTGTGGAGGTCAGAGGAAGTTTTTCACAAGTCGGTTCTCTCCTTCCACCAAGGGGGATTGTGTGTCCTAGGGCTTGAACTTGGACCTCGGGCTTAGCTGCAAGCACCCTCAGAAGGTTTACTGTGCCATTTCTCTGCCCACCCCAACCCACACCAATCTTATTTTTGAATGTCTTTCGAGGAACCTGAAACTCATTCTTTCAGCTCGATTGAGCGCCAAGCCCCCCACTTTTCTCCGCCCCCCACTCACCTAGCACAGGGATTATACATAGATTAGGCTGGCCTCAAACGTCTAGGACTCTGCAAGCCTTTGCCTCCCCAGGATAAAAGGCATATGTGCAGCATCTGGCTCGCACGGTGTCTCACATTGCTCCCGGGCATCTGGCTCCGGTCCTCCTTGAACAGCGAGCACTTTATCTGATTTCCCAGCATGGCATCTATCTCTATGGCACCCCACTCTTTTTCTTAGCAAGAGAAAATAATAGACTTATTAATCACAGGCATTTCCTGGCTGTCCTTGTCAAGGGCTGCGTTGCTCCTCACCCCCGAGGCTCAGCGCTGAGCAGCAACAGCAGCACCCGAAACAAAACCCACTCCTTACTTCTCCAACTCGTTCCTTGTGCGGGGGCCACACGGAGGAGAGTCGGAAACCAAAACACAAGGACAAGGACGCAGGTGGGTCCCCAAAACCTGCAGGCGGCACCCGGGTCCCTGACACCAGTCTTGGTAGGGTTCAGCATTGTAAGGTGCTTTGAGGACATTTGGCTAGGAAGAACAGACACCAGACTTTCTTGGATGACAGCTCCTGTTTGCCCAGGGAAGAGGGTCACCTACTGTGAAAGGACTGCCTTCTGTTACAATGGCCACCTGTGAGGAGCCTCCTGGCCTGTCCCCACTCTGTGCTAATGGCTCCGTGCCCTTGTCTCCCTTGGGAAGCAGCCCTCTTGCAGTCACAGGTGCACCTGGACTTACAGCAGGGTTGTGTCCCAACGAACCCTCGGAAATGGAAAACCCTGTGAGCGTAAAACTCACTGAGGGCAGGCAAGGTGGCTCAGTGGGTAGAAGCGTTTGCAGCCAAGCCTGGCAACCTGGCTTTGATCTCTGGACCCACACAATTAGAGAGAGCTGACTCCCAAAAGTTGTCCTCTGACCTAAGCGCACTAAATAAAAAAATGTGTATTGGATTATGAGGATTCACACCCTTAATTCCAGCACTCTGGGGGCTGAGGCAGGAAGACGGATCGTTTTGAGCCACTCTAGGATAGGTAGAAAGACTCAGCATCACGGAAGGAAAAAAAAATGTACTGAACACCCCTAACCTATCAAACACCCACCCAGCTTACCTCAAGCAAGCTCAGGACACTTCCTGAGCCTGCAGTCGGGCAGAACCATCCCACTCGAAGCCTGTTTGTAGTAAACTCAGACAACTGTGAATGTTTCCTCTTTTGAAAACTAGTCCAATAGCGCTCAACTTACACGTGTTCACAGAGAACTCCGTGAGATGGTGCACCAGGAAGCAGCTGGTGTGTAAAGAATTGTCTCGTCCATAGCCACACCTTGGAGATGCTGCGGTCATGAGCCCTCCTCGCCAGCTGTGTTCCGCCTGTATACGTGACTGTCAGTTTCATTGTCTGTCACTTGCTTAAAAGAGAAAGAAATTTTTTAAAAAAAATTTCTTGTGGACTAGAGAAATGGCCCCGGTGTTAAGAGCACTGGCTGCTCCTCCAGAGGACCCAGGTTCCATTCCTAGCACCCACAGCACAGCTCTCGATGGTGTACAATGGTCTGTAACTCTGGTTCTAGGGGCTCTGATGCCCCCTTCTGGCCTCTGTGGGTACCAGGCACAAAACCGGAGCATGGTCTTACAGGTAGGCAAAACACCCACACACATAAAAAAACAATGTTAAAAAGTAAAACGTGCCTAGCAAGCGCAAGGCCCTGGGTTCGGTCCCCAGATCTGAAAAAAAGAAAAAAAGAAAAAAGAAAAAAAAAGTAAAACGTGATTTAAAAAATGTTTTGGTGTCTAGTTATCGTACATAGTTACTGGTTATATAAAAAATTTCTCATGAAGTGTACTGGGTCCATGGACCCTGCCCACCCATCCTCTTTCCTCACAGCCTTCCCTGTAGTTCTTTTCCTTCCCACAGGCAACTCCATTCCTGCTTTCACGTCATATATAAGACTGGAATGGTCTATGAGGGTCCAGACTCTCCAAAAGCCTTCAGCATGCTCAAGGAGTCTGGAGTATATAGGGTGTCTACTGAACCAATGATGAAGGCTGATCTTCTTTTCCCTCCCAGGCCTTTGTCAGTGTTTTGTTGTTGTTTGTTTGTTTGTTTGTTCGTTTGTTTTGGCATTTGTTGCAGGATATTTGCTCACACCCCGAACCCCGAGAGTGTGTTATTTACTGAACAAAAGTTTCTAGTTGTGGTGTGGCTTAGCCTTAGCACACACCTTTAATCCTCTGTCCGGAATATAGACACACCCTTAGTACACCCCTTTAAGCCCAAGCAATGAAGGGAAAGTTAGTTTGTAGAAGGAAGCAGCCATGTTTGAAAGTGATGTCTAACTGAGTGGCAAAGTGACAGATCAGAGAAAGATTTGACAGAATAGGATATGCCCAGCTCTCACTAGAACAGAGGGGAAAGGGAAGTTACTTAAGGGGCAGTGCAGAGAGAGGAGGAGGGAGGGAAGAGACAGATTTTTTCCCAGAGAGTTGTACAGAGGCAGGTCGAAGAGAGGAAAAAAAGCTATACACAGGTAAAGACAGAACAAGCAGAGAAGGAGCCAGAAGATTTATTAGAACAGATTGACAGTTAGGATGAGGTCAAGCAGGGCAATTCAGGAGCGGCCAAGAGAGAGAAGCCAGATAGAATCAGTCGCATGGAGAGGAGTTTGAGCCGGAACAGCTGAGTTGAACCAAAGCTCAGAAAGAACTAGGAAGGGTGAGCTTCTTCAGCAGTACGTCTCAGGGATGAAAACATTCTAGGCCTAGATAAGATTGTATGGAAGCCAGAAGCTTCCAGGACTAGGCCTAGGTTGCAGACTGCGGCAGTATATCAGGCGAATAAAAGTTTTTGTCACCGGTTTTGTCTGTTTTGGGTTTTTGTGTTGTTTGTTTTTAAATGAAAGAAAGTAACATGTTTGTATTCCAAAAAGTCATGACTCAAGTATGTTGTTTACCAGCTGTCAATGAGCCACCTTCTAGGTCTGGTGGGGAGTTACAAGCTAAGAGAGAAAAGACCGGGGTAACAGTCAAGAATGTCCACATCTTGCTTAGGGGGGAAGTATAGATGAGACGCCAAGGACTGAATGGGGGAAATGAGTGGGTAGAGGGTCAGCTAAAGTGGAGGAAGGCAGGCCAGGAACAACCCAGCAAGGCTGAGGAGGGGCAGCAGCAGAAGGCATTGGGACAGGAGCAGAGTGTCCCCCAAGTAATTGAGCAAATCAGAGCTGTGTCTGTAAAATCAGGACTACGTGAAGCTGAAGGAGGAAGTCCCAGGGGAGGTTGCATTCTCCGCTGAATTAAGACTAAAACTAAAACCTCTGGGCAGATTGAGGAGCTGTGGATAGGATGTGACTCAGAAACAGGTGCCTTAAACTGCACTTTCTGAAGAGGTCATGAAGCTGCCATGTATATAGGGCTTCCTGGGTGGGAAGGGTGGCTTAGTTCTGTCACTGAGGAGTTGCTGAATCCTGGCTGTGCCCTCTCCTCTCTCAGGGGTTTGGGTTATGAAATGAGGGTAGATCAGGTCCCTAATGCTAGACTTGTGTTTTACCACAGAACCATCTGAAGGAGCTTAAAAAAAAAAAAAGTCCCATTGTCTAGGTTATAACCTGCAGCCACAAAATAAAAATTGTCAGGGATGAGGTTCACTTTCCTCGGTATTAAACCCAGTTAAGTCTGAGACCCAGAGACCTGTGTGGTCTCTAGAGGTCTCACCAGCCCCCGTGGTCCATAGAGCCAGAGGGAAATGAGAGAGGTCACTGGGGGCAGTCCTCCTGAGAGGCAAGGCAGGGAACAGACACTATCCCTAGAGTCATAACATTAAATGAATTGAGATTTCCAAGTGGGCAGCAGCTGACTGGCCAGTCCCGAAAGTTGTTTTTCTGGTTTATTCATTACATCGCTGTTTCCCGAGCACCTACTGTATGCCTGGTGCAGATCCAGGTACTAAGGGTCCAATAGTGTGTGGGTCAGGTATCAACTTTCAGCTCCTGGGACAGCTCCAAGAGGCTGCAGTCGAGAGTAAGGACCTATGGCGAGGACCTACTCACGGCGAGATCCCCACACTGTGTTCCTCTAAGATTTGGATCGATCAAATAATCCTAGGACCAGAAAAGTTCTGCCTCTTGATCCCAACCAAATCCAGTGTGTCTTCTCTGCTGGAGTGCAGCTGTCACTTGGCGACTAGCCCGTTTGGGGAACTGACAGTAAAGACCAAACATCTTCCTCCACTAGAGACCTTCAGGACAGGACGCTGAGCACAGCACGGGCCCATCCTCCTGCAGTCCGCATCTGCCTCATAGGGAGAGTCTAACAGTGCATCTTCAACTACCTTTAGCATGGGGTGAAGGAGTAAGGACTTAATGAGGACAGAACAGTCCGTCGCGGGCATGAAGTGAGCTTGCTCGACTGATGGTGACACAGAAACCGTCAAGAGTGGAACGGGTACCCAGAACCTTATTTCCCGCCAGAGAGGTTGTCACTTCCGGCCAGAGAGGTTGTCACTTCCGGTCAGAGCTACTGTCTATGCATTGAAGGTAGGGCAGGTTCAGGTAGGTCCTGAATTGTAATGTTCTGGTTTTTTTTTTCCTTACGGGCTGTAGGAGACGCTTTGCTTCGTGCATTCGTTCTAGCGCCAGGAGTGCCATCCTCTTCAAGATGTGGCTCCGAAGGCAGCTCAAACGGCACAAGATGAGCAGAGTCAGGAGGGTGACTCTTGAAGCCAGTTTGCACTGCAGAGCCTGGGAAAGGGGCCCAGGAGTGTGGAGGGGCCTCTTGACCTGCTGGCTTCCGTCTCCCTATTTCAGTACTAGAGGTAGCCGTCCTGTCTGGGATGACACCCCTCCTCCATGACCTTCTCCAGTTACTTCTCTCCTCTTTCTGTTCTCTCTCCATGGCGTCTGCCTGCTACTGAGGCCTCCTGTGTGGAAGAACGCTTGATTGTTTAGCCTCGGAGACCTTAGGTGGAGTGTCCTCTTGGGATCCAGAGATGAGGGCTGTCAGTGAAGGGGGTTGTGGGCAGGTAAGGGGAGAGGTATTTCTTCCTGTGAGACTCTAGGTAGGAGAGACGGCAGGACCGTCAGCTCCTAACTGAGCACAGTGGCCACATTACCCAAGAACCATTTAGAAACGCAAACATTCAGTCCTGGCCCGGTTCACAGAGGCAGACGCTCAGTCCAGAAAACTGAGTAACCTGTCCAAAGCCACGGCGCGAAAGTGCTGGTTTCACGGAGCATCCGTCTCAGAGACAGATCCCCGCCAGGGTGCAGACAGAAAAGCATTTCTCACTGCCACCTAGTGCCCTAGAAAGAAGGACAGTACCACTTCTGGTTCTGGGATCTGAGCTGGGGCTTCAGGGCAAGTCACAGATCTGGCAACGAGTTCTACAAGGGCGTAGGAGAGCCGCAGAGCCGCAGAGCCCAGAGCAGGGCACACAGGTCTGCCTGGAGGGTAGTTTTAAAAACCTGAACTGGGGGTTGGGGATTTAGCTCAGTGGTAGAGCGCTTGCCTAGGAAGCGCAAGGCCCTGGGTTCGGTCCCCAGCTCCGAAAAAAAGAACCAAACAAAAACAAAAACCTGAACTGGAGTCAGTCAGGTCTAAACCCAAACCCAAAGCCTGTTTTCCAGGGGGGCTGTGCTCTGTCTCAGGAGCCAAGTGCAGCAGGGCTGTGATGGCCGCAAAGGGTCAGACTCCAAAACGCTGCTTCTATCCTCAGTGGGACTCGCTTGGCCTCTGCCACGGACATGTGGCCCCTGGGAGAAGGGATAGGCAGGCAAGGTGCTGAAGGAGTGAAAGTGAGGTAATCGGTCCTTTGGGGCACATTCTTCTTCCTCCCTCCTAGTCGGCCACCACACGGATGGGGTGGGACCCTAGGCTCAAGGAGTGCAAAGGGTCCAGAGACAGAGGGGTGCCTGCTGTTTCCTCTGTGCTCAGGTGAAACAGGAGGCCCATATGCCGTCACTGATTATTTTCATGGGAGTCTGGAAGCTCCAAGGTGGACACCTGCCCTGTCCTGTCAGGGCACAGGGGGAGAGGCGCCTGGTAAGCAGCGTCTCTGAGGCTTGTTGCTCTGAAGGCAACTCCACGTAACCTCATCTAAAGCACTCATACCCGACTCCCACCAGGCAGATGGCGAGACTCAGCCCAAAGTCATACCCTGGTAAGAGACAGATATTTATCCTAGGATCCAAAACCAAAGCCTTGGAGCTACTCAAAATATCACATGCTATTCTCTCTTCCCCTGAAGACAATCCAGTCGGGCCTGTCAATCACCTGGCCAGGAGCCCACTTGCTCCTCCCCTCACAGGAAAGCTGATTGACCTAAGAGGAGGATAGGCAGGATGATTATCCTCTAACGAATGAACTTGCTTTCTCAGGAGCCTTCTCAGGACAGCTGCTTGTGGACCTGCATGAGGTTCAGAGCACGTGGTCTTGCAGACTAGCACGAGGCTCAGAGCATGTCTGCTTCTGGCCTTAATTCAGGACATGGAACTCTTCATCTTCTATCTTTTGCTTCTCTGTCTTTTGGGACCTGGCCCAAAGCCCGAATGTGTTCTCCTGGACGCTCTGGACTTTCTCACTCTTTCTCTGAAGCCCTCCGCCTCCTCTACTATTTCTAATCTAGTTGTGTCCCAGCAGCCACCAGAACCTACATCTTCCCAACCCTGTTATGTGTGTCATAGAGTCTCAAACTTTCTGGTTTGTTTTTAAACTCTTTCATTAGTGAGACTAGGAGCCCACAAAGAAACCCCTAGCCTCCCTGGTAACACTTGGAGCTTGCTGCAGCTTCATTAAAAACCTGATGCTGATATCTGACTTCCACATGCACATACACACATGCATGTACAGATAAGTGTGTGTGCATGTGCACAACACAGGGATAGGGAGGGGAGGAGATAGAGAAAGATAGATAGACAGACAGACAGATAGACAGATAGAGACAGAAAGGCAGAGAAAGGAGGTGTATTCAGTGTGGCCAAATTGGAAAGAAGAACAAGAAGGAAGGCCAGGTAATGCCCCAAGCTGGTCTTGCAGGAGAACAGGTATGGCTGACTAAACAGCCAGGGTCAAGATGTGGTCCCCCTCATTGATGAGCCACCATTGTCTCAGCTCCCTTGATCTCTCATGCAAGTGGCCAGACCTGTATAAAATCCCTTCCTGGGAACACCTCCTTCCTCTCCCAACACCCTGGCTGGTACCCGAGCCTCAATATTTCCTTTCTCCAGCATTAGATTTTAATTTTGTGGGGAAATTCATTGTTTGAATAGTCTGAAGCTAAAGGGAGGGAGGGAGACAGTGTCTCTTTAGACTATTTCTTTCTTGTCAGGACAGTTAGAGGATAGATGGTGTCCCCAAAGCGGCAAGAACAGCTCAGCCATCAGGAATCCCAGCTATGCTGCTCAGCTATCAGAACGTGACATACCAGGCTACAGATTCCCCATGGTGTCCCGAGTCCACCACATGGACAGACCACTGAAAACCAAGAGTTCTAAACATATCTCTTACCGGCGGGCATGAACACAAACACAAAAGTTTCAGCACTGATCTGCCCTCAAAGAGTGAAAGAAACATTAGCTTGGGAATCTGACTTGGGAGTAGGTAGCCACGGTTCACTGGGCTTTTCCTTCTTGAAAGATCCCGAGGGCAAATTAGAGGCTCATTACCATGACTGGCTGTCGTCATCACAGTAAGTAGAAGGTCACAGAGTCCTCCTCTCTCCCCGCTTGGCTAATCGCTGACTCCTGCTGTGAGTGTGGAGGATGGGGTGGGTGTAGAAGAGGGACAGCCTTCAGAACAACTTGGGCAGCTGTCCAAAAGATGCCTCAGGTCACCTTCTGTCTTGAGGGTCTGCATAGGCTTAGCATGGTGGAGCAACTTAAGCAGGCACCTTCTGAGTCCCAGGAGGCAGAAAAGCCAGTAGCAGATCAGAGCCAAGTGACTGAAAGCCACCCCCAATCCCTCACAGCCTGGCATCAATCCAGTTCCTACTTGAAGCTGCCTCTGGGATAGTGGGATGGATCAGTGGCAAAGTGGGGACATACTTTTTGCCCAGTGGATACAATCAGTGAGAACCCAAAAGAAGAAAAAAAGATTAAGATAGGGTCTCATGTATCCCAGTCCCCAATTCACTATGGAAGCTGAGGATGACCTTGAACTTGTGGTCTTTCTGCCTCCACCTACTAAATGCTAGTAGGGTTACAATTGTGCACCACTGTGCCCAGCTTATGAGATGCTGAGCATCAAACCCAAAGTTTCCTGCATGCTAGGAAAGTTCTCTACCAACTGAGCTACAAACCTTCCAAGGTTTGTCTTTTTTAATAAGAGACATTCGGGGTCACATGTGCCAAAAGATGGGAGTAGTGGTAGCAGAAAACAGCCTAGAAGCATACACCCAGTGTTTAGTTGGCTGTTAGGCTGGGTACTAAGAGGCAGGAGATACTGAAGAGGAACCCATGGAGATTTGGTTCTTCACACTGCTACCAGCTCCTGGAGTACATGTGAGGCCAAGGTTTATGGAACCCACACTGCACCACAGGCCTAACTGGGGCCTGGATATTTTAATTTAGCTGACACAAAATTTCAGGGCATGGAAAGAACAAAGCTAAATTCTTAGACAAGATGTACCAAGAATCATGTCTAGTTTGTTACCCCAAAAATCTTTATTCTTCTTTGAAATCTCATAAACTACTCTCTGCATTTCTCTCAACCTGGTGTTCCAAGGCCTCATCAAAATGACACCCTGAGCTATGTTTTCAACATTCAAAGGTTTTTTTTTTAAAGCCCCAAATCCCAAACTCTTCTACATTCTTCCTGTAAATCAGTTCCAAAGGTCTAAGAACAACATAGTCAGGTTCATCACAATAACAACCCCACTCCTGGTACCAATTGTACATCTCATACATATTTTCTATTGGTGTACAAGAAACCTTGACAAAAGCAACTTAAAGGAGAAAAGGTTTATTTTGGCTCACAATTTGAGGGTACAGGCCATTATAGCAGTTCTGGTAGCAAGAGCTTAAGATAACAGATTATACTGTGTCAGCAATCAAGAAGCAGAGAGTAGGGCCTGGAGAGATGGCTCAGCAGTTAAAAAACTCAAGACTTCTAGAGGTTTTGAGTTCAATTTTCAGCAACAACATGGTGGCTCACAACCATCTGTAATGGGGTCTGATGCCCTCTTCTGTTATGCTAGTGTACATAGAGCACTCACATACATTAAACAAACAAATCTTAGTGGAGAATGTTGAATGCTTACTTGGCTAGTTTTCTCTTATTTATGCAGCCCAGGAAAATAGGTTGATACCCATATATTGAGAATGGGTCTTCCTTTCCACCTCAGTTAACCTGATCAAGATAACCCTTCATAGGCATCTCCAGATGTTCATCTCCTTGGTAATTATATTATAGAGCCTGTCAGGTTAACACTCAACATAAATTAATGAGCAGAGAAATCATGGCAAGCGGAGCATGAGGCAGCTGATCACAGTGCATCCACAGCCAGGAAGCAGGGGAAATAGAAATGCTGATATTCAGTTCCCTTATTCCTTTAACTCAATCTGGGACCTGACTCATCAGTGGTGCTACTCACATCTGAGTGAGTCTTTCATCTTCAGTTAAGCTTTTCGTAGAACAGCACCACAGATACATCCAGAGTTGTTTCCTCAGTGATTGTAAGTCCATTCCAGTCAACAAAGAGTCAACATCACAATTCTACTCCCTAACACCATGACAAACACATCCCTTTATTTACTTATTTATCTTTGAAAGGAACACACACACACACACACACACACACACACACACACACACACACCTTAACTTTTTTTTACCATGTTCTTCAACTTTATTCAAGTGCATTTATTATCAATATCCCAGAAGTATGTAACATACTCAAAAAATAATTTCATGCTAACAAAAGGAGGTGCTCACTTTACTCCTGTTTGGCTTCATTCCAGGCCACATAGACAAGCGACCAAAACCACGTGAAAGCAAACAGTGGTAACAGCTGCAGCTTAGAAATGGCTGTCTCTATTGGACATCCTGAGGGCACCTTCATGTCTATAAGGTTTCGTTGTAAAGTACAACCCAATAGGAACTGTGCTAGTTAAATCTGTACACAGCAGGAGTGTCTTCAGGGTTGAAGCTAAGGCTGAAGCATGTTCCATATTCATTTTACCAAATCATTCCGAGGTGTGGTGGCAGCAGATGTCAGGTAGTTTGCAGGGCTCTGGGAAGATGACAGTACCAGGCAGGTCACCCAACCTTGCACTTCTGATCCTCCTACAGACACATCACCAAACCCAGTCTACACTGTGCTGGGATTCAGCCAGGTTTTAATGCAAGATACATGAGTACTTCTACCAACTTAGTTACATTCCCCACCCCAAATACATTGTTTTAAATAATAACATTGTATTTTTGTACTCTATCATCTCATAATGCAAAATGCATTTAATCCATCTCCATATTTCTTTAACAGTCTCAACACTATTCAAAAGTCTCAACTCTTTTCTGAGATTTAATACTATCTCCCTTCCTCCCCACACACATACCAGGGACCAAACATGAGTCTTTATTGACCTTGGCTATTTGAGGGGGATGAAGGTGGGAGCCATGGGTGGTATAGATGCCAGGCTTCATGGGCTTGTAGGGAATGGAGAACTCATCCAGGCAGTAGCAGATCAACTTAGTTTGATCTCCACCTGGTTGAAGTTCTTGCTGTTGTACGCACCCACCATACTGTCTACCATCTCAGGCAGCACGATCATGTCCCTCAGGTAGGTCTTCACCACCTTGGGCTTCTGCATGGGTGGCACTTCCTTCTTGGCCTTTCTCTAGTGCTGGAGTAGTGAGTGAGTGCTGTTCCCATCCCAGGCCACAGTTCAGCCACTTCTGGCTAACGCTATACAACGGTTTCATCTGCTCACAGGGCATGTCTGGCAGCTGGTCCAGGTGCACACCACTGTAAGTGAACTCGAAGAAGGTTCACTTCTTCTAGTCCACTACACCCATCTTGGCGGCCGCATGGAAAGGGAGGTGTTGGCTGTGTCTGGGTACTACTGTCTTTTAACTGAGTTGTATAAAATCACAAACAAGCTACGTACGCCTAAGCTACAATGGAATCAATACCTCCATTCCAAAACGGAGGAATAAGGATATCGTAAGGAATAACTAAAGCAAGACCATAACCCAAAGGGAAAAGCACCAAATCCTGGAGCTCTGTATTCAGTATCTGGGGCGAGTGATAGAGTCATCTGGACTCTAAAGAACATGGGAAGTTCTGCCTCTCTCTTGAGCCAACTTGATTCTGCCTACTGCTTTGCTTGGCAGTAGTCCCTTGGTTCTGACATCTCCAATATCTTGGGGTCTTCACTCTGAGTCTCATTCAGTGGTCTCGCAAGATCTTCTCACGGCCTCTGACTCTGCCACACATTGTCTTACGTCAGAGGCTGTCTGGACACACAAGACTCCACAACTTCCTTTCAATCTTGAATTCCTCATACCTATAAAACCAGCACCATAGGGAGAACAGTACAGAATTCTATAGCCAGCCAAGGGCATAGGCCCCACTGGACTACAGTTGCACCACGTTCTGTATGCTGACCACAGGGAAATACTGACCTAGGCAGTTTTGTTTTTAATTTCATTTTTTTAAATGAATTAATTTTGTTCTGATCATTTTTTACTCCCTCGAACCACAGTTGCAGCAGCTGGTGAAAAACTTGCTTAGGGAGTTGCTCTCTAGGAACAAGCAAGGCTTAAGGTTCTCAGGCTTAGCTGGAATAGTGTGGACCTCCAGGCACCTTTTCCACTGTGTAGAGCAGGCAGTTTACCTTCTGTAACAATGTTAATCCTTCAGTCACAGCCTCCCTGCCAGTGTGTAACTAGACTGAAACCTTAAGAGTCCCAGTGTTCCTTTACTCCTTCAACTACACCATCTTCATTTCTTCCCTTCCCCCTTGTTACTTTTTCATTGGGGACCAGGCTAGGGATAATTAGGAATAATTGAGGAAGAACATTCAGTGCTGTGCTCTTCTGAAATTTCCTTTGCCAAAGAAAGTACATTACATTTTTATTTTAATATCTTTTTTTAGTTTTTTTTATATGCATCTGTGTTTTGCCTGTGTATGTGTCTGTGTGTGGGTGTCAGATCCCCTAGAACTGGAGTCACAGGCAGTTGTGAGCTGCCGTGTGAGTGTCTGAAATTGAACTGGGTCCTCTGGAAGAGCAGCCAGTGCTCTTAACCGCTGAGCCATCTCTCCTTAATATAACATTTTTATTAACTGAGAATTTCATATAATATATTTGATCGCCCCTCTCATTTCTCTCCCAAGCCCCTGATCCCTACCAACATCACGTCCTCTTTCGTTTTCTTTAAGGTCTATTACTTAGCCTTATGCAGTTCTGAGGTAGCAGGCAGAATGCAGCCAGATTCCTTGTTAAATATTCCACGATTGGCCTCTAGCCCAAGTCCTAGGAACGTCCTTGCTCCCCTCTGAAATCTCACAAGCTGAGCCTCCACTGTTTGCATTGTTCAGCATTACCGCCTTCCAAACTTCTATTGGCAGAGCCCGATACGCTGTGCCGATGGCATTCACAGATTGACAGTTCCACAGGCACAGAGGAAAGGCAACAGTCACGGAGAGCATGGCCGCAGCCACAGGAAGCTGGCTGACCAGTCTTATCTACACAGAAAACACAGAAGTGAGCCAAGACTATCGACTCTTAAGCCCAGTGACACGCTCCCTCCAAAAGCACTCCATAACTTCCAAAGTAGCACCAGCGACCAGAATCAAGCTCCCAAATTCATGAGCCTATGGCAGACATTCCTCATTCAAACCACAGCACTGTGTTTACCGCACACAGGCATCTTCTCTGGGTTTGACACCAGCACTGCAAAATGAACAACTATTATAAAAATCCCTGCTCAGGGCTCATTTTGGAGTTTGTTGCTGGGTTACTACTGCTTTCTTTCGTGTCATTGTGTTTCCTTGATTATCTGCTTTTAATTTTTATTTTAAATGAACTTCCTGCCTCTCAAACACTGGGAGACAGGCATGAACTATCACACCTAGCTGAATGTTTATTCTTTCAAGTTTCCCACCGCTGCCAATGTGTAAGAAACTACACCCCTTGTAGCTTAAAAAGTTTTTAAGGCTTGCTTTTTATTTTTTGTTTCTGCCAAGACAGGGTTTCTCTGTGTAACAGGCCCTAGTTTTCCTGGAACTTGATTCATAGACCAGGCTGGCCTCAAACTCACAGAGATCCATCTGCCTCTGAGGTATCCATGCATGCACATGTATGTATACCTCATGTATGATAATGTGTGATCATGTATGATCATGTGGGGCAGTCAGAGGACAACTTGAGTGAGTCAGTTCTCTCCTCTGACCACATGGGTTCTGGGGATTAACCTCAAGTTGCCAGACCTGAGGCACCTTACCCTCTGAAACGGTTTGGATATGCTTGGCCCAGGGAGTGGCACTATTAGGAGGTGTGGCCCTGTTGGAGTAGGTGAGTCACTTTGGGTGTGGAGTTAAGACCCTCACCCTAGCTGTCTGAAAGTCAGTCTTCCACTAGCAGCCTTCAGATGAAGATGTAGAACTCTCAGCTCCTCCCGCACCATGCCTGCCTGGATGCTGCCATGCTCCTGCCTTGATGATAATGGACTGAACCTCTGAACCTGTGAGCCAGCCCCAGTTAAATGCTGTCCTTGTTAAGAGTTGCCTTGGCCATGGTGTCTGCTCACAACAGTAAGACCCTCAGACAGCCACTGAGCCACCTCTCTGGCATCCCCTCCAGGCTTTACTGACAACTTTTTAGGAGAGAAGCGCAGGTACCACAGTTCAGTCTAGCTAGGGATCTGAAGGCTCTGACATTTGCTGTGGATTTACCTGCCCTACACATCAGTTCCTTCTTGTCTTCTCGCCATCCTGAAAGCCAGGTCCCATGTGTAGGGGCATGTGCACATGAGCACAGTTGCCCTTGGAGGCCACAAGAGTGTGGTGGGTCCTGGAACAGTTGTGACCGTGCCAGATGTGAATATTAGGAACAAAATTCAGGTCCTCTACAAGAGCAGGGTACACTCCTAACTGCCGAGCCTTTTACAGTATTTTTTAAGTGAATAAGACATTTTATTTTCTATCGAGTACTGATTAACAGTGGACTTGTTTCCTTCTATGGCTGACTCTAAGATCAGATGAGCGTTTTCTAACTTCCCACTCACACCAGACACCACGACTTGTCTTTAAGAGGCATATAAAGTTAGCATTAAAAAAATAAATTTATTTTAAGTATGAAATAATGAAGAACAGGCACATAGAGAAATTATAAAAAATAGCAAAAATAAGAACAGGGATGATGACATGAGACACAGGTGCCGTTCCAGTTACTGCATAAACATTTTCAATGCTATTCCTCCGATATCCTCAAAACAAAAGCATTTACAGATGCAGCAGCTTCTGACTAAAGCAGACACAGGCGGTGACAACTGCTACTTCTAAACCTACACACAGAATTGTATCAAAGTCTTCCCTAATACATTACCACTTAAAACACTGAGAATATCATCAATTCTTTTTGCATTTTTACATCACACTTTGTCCCTGTTCCAAACAATGAAAGACAAAACAAGAATATACTTCAGACATTAAGTATTCCAACTCGCATCTGTAACTTGTTCAAAGCGTCAGGAGCTAACATGTCCATGATCACCATAAACAACACTGTCAATTTAAAAATAGAAACAGCTGGGGGAGACAGTGCATTTTTGGTCCTTTGTAACCTCTGACATCAACACCGAAGAAACTGTTGACGATGCAGGTCCTGCCTGAACCATTACAGACTGACTGAATTCCTGTGGTACAGTGATTTGGTTTGCTTCGTGATGATTGACAGTATTTTAAAAAGATCTTTGAGATCAGTGTGAACGAATTATTTCATGGATCAGGAAAATGCTGTCTCTCAGAGAGGGTAAATGGTGTGTCCGGAGTTACCAAGGCAGGAGCATGCCAGGACACAAAACCAGAATTCCTGATCCTGAGTGATCCACTGTCAAATTCCACATAATTTATAGTAATTGATAAAAAAGAATAATATAATACCAAGACAAATCAATGCATGCTTTGCCTAAATCAAAGCTGCATTTGCTCCACCACATTCATTACATGATTATCTCTTCTATGTGCACTTTTATATTATGTACATTTTTTGTAAAATTTACAAAATCACACTACGTAAATAGTATGGTTGATCAAATGTCATGAACATAAGCTTAAGAGTCAAAACATCAAAGACATTTAATTCTCACTGTAAACAAGACACAGTGGCAGGCACTGTGAAAATACACTTGGTCCCATTCGCCTTGTCCTGAGTGTGTTAAGAGAGTGTCCATAGAGTACCGAGTGCACACACTCTGTGGTGCAGCAGAACCCGTTCCCGGCATTCATGGAACATGTGCGAAAGCTGGCAGTCCTCAAAAACAGTGGTCAGAGGGATGATCCTGGAACAAGCAGCTAGGATGTCAAGGGCTCTCCACAGAATGGAGATGCGGGGGCTCTCCACAGAATGGAGATGCGGGGGCCCTCCACAGAATGGAGATGCGGGGGCTCTCCACAGAATGGAGATGCGCGGGCTCTTTGAAGTTATCACAGACTTCCTTATCTTGGGCATCTTCAAGGCAAAATATAGGTGTGATATAAGAAACATGAGCTATCCCGTAGCACAGGGGATGAAAGTTTCTTTTAAGAGAGTGAAAATGGACATCGGGTGTAAAGCTGCTATTCCAAGTTGTGCTGCGTTCGCATTATCTGCATGAGGGTAGCAGATCGAGGACCTCAGAGGACCTCTGTGTGTCTCAGCTCCCTGGCTAACTGGAGAATAATGGACTTAGTCTGTGCATAGAACTGTCTTGTTTGTTTGTTTTTGTGGGCCAGAAAGTGTCACAGTACACTGTACAACAAGCTATGAGGCATGGGAACCTCGACTCCACAGCCCTGTCCGAGTGGTATTCTGCGCTCACACTGTGACCCTGACGTGTCAGTACAGTGAGGTGATAACTGACTGGGAATAACATACTGGATGTGTTTTTGTGTGTGAATTGTGCACCCCCATGTCTTACAGGAACTAGACTCCCATAAAAAATACCAAAGCATCCTGAAAAATGTCAAAAATGTTACTTTCAGGTACACAACACACAACTGAAAATAGACCGTATTATGTGAACAGGAGTGTTAGCATGAGGTGAGCAAGAGCACTTTAAGCAAAATTATTGCCCAAATCAACATAATATTCGGAATTCATCCGATAATTTTCAAGTGTCTCACAACTCACACAGCTGCCCACAGACGACGCCACATCCCCATGTTGAGAGGCAATGGCCTTCCCTTCTTCAGAGTGAAGATTCCAACTGTACAGACACCATCGCTTTTGGTTTTTGATCTATCAGACTATCAACTGGTACCTGTAAAAATAATTGACAGCGAGGAGATGTACCGCAACAGAATTATGCTATTTAACAGTCAGTTGTCGAATCAGCTATAAAGAAATGTTTCCCATTTATCCCCTGTATACCCAGAGTACAGCCGTAAAAGTATCTGTTACTTACAGCTTTAACGTCACTGTTTGTGAGCCCGGTGTTTATGTTGTGTCTTCTCAGATCAGACTTGATCAATGCTAAAACGGAAGCACCGAGAGTTACTATAAACTGATACCTTCTTCTTTTATCTTATAACATTTCATACGAGGGACATAATATTCAACAGCACCATGGCACTGAGGAAAGACCTGACTCCGGCAGCTGAGTGGACAAGAGCGCTAGTTAACTCAAATAGAAAATTCAAGAGACATCGGTATGTACAATGGGAATACAGTTCTGGGCCGGGAGGTCTAAGACACTCGTATGTCCAAGTGGAAGGTGATGAAACATACACACACACACACACACACACACACACACACACACACACACTCACACACACACACACACACACACACACACACACACACACGAGGTAAATTATATGATTTTTAAAAAGGTTTTCAAAAAGATTTATTTATTTTTATTTTCCGTATATGGGTGTGTGACTGCATGAATGCCTGTGCAGTGCCAGAAAAGGCCAGAAGAGGGCATCGGATCCTCTGGACCTAGAGTGCTGTGAGATACTATTTGGGCGCTGGGAATTGAACCTGGGTGCCGGGCTCTGTCTCTCCAGCCCCAGTTTTGCCTTTTACGCAGAGTAAATGGTACTAAGTTTGGAGCCATCACAACAAAAGGAAAGACTCACATCTGGAGGAAACTCAGTCCTGATTCTATCTCCCTTTTGTTTGTTTTTGGTTTTGATTTTCAAGACAGGGTAACCCCTGGCTGTCCTGGAGCTCACAGAGCAGTCTGGCCTCAAAACTCACAGAGATCCGCCTGCCTCTGCCTCCTGAGTGCTGCGTGCACCATCACGCCCAGCCTTCTTGTCTCGTGTTTAACCTGAGCTCTCAAACCCCCGAAGCCCCAACGCACAAAACTGAACACAGACAACGCGGTGCACACGCTCAGCACTTACCTGTTAAAATGATGCCGACGAACATCCAGGCACAGAGGAAAATGTTTCCTGCCTCTGGATTATAGTCCGTTGTGAGCTTTCCTTGAGCCAATGTGAACAAGATTCCAAATATCTAAAATAAAATATATGAAATCATTTTCATTGAGTTTGCTGTTTTAAAGCAAGTAAATTTTCCCCAAACGGACTTCCTTTATGATCTGGCTTTCTGATTTCTAGCTTCTAGAAACAACCACTGAACAGTAGGAATATTAACACAAAGTCAGGTCAGGTTCACTGTTCACTGACCATATGTACACTAATCACCTTGGGTTTTGTGGGTTTGTTTGTTCTGTTTTTCGAGACAGAGTCTCATGTAGCCCAGGCTGGCCCCAAACATACTATATACCTGAGACTGGCCTTGAACTCCCGGTCCTCTGGCCTCTACCTCTCAAGTGCTGGCGACTGCTACCTGGTTAACTGTTTAGAGGAAGCAAAGGATTACCTGTGCAGCAGTATTGAGGAGCCCCGAGGACGTGCCCTCAGACTCAGGGTAAGTGATCTCCACAGCAAACTCAAAGCCCAGGGGGAGGTAGCCAGTCATGAAGAAGCTACGAGAGCACAAGCAGGCAGGTTATGAGAGGGGCAGCCACTTGGACAGACAAGCTCACCTATTTTCACCAGCCACATACCGAAACGAGCTTAACCTTTTTGTTATAGTTCTGAGGAACAGCATATTTATATGTATATGATGAGTCTACAATATCCCAAGGCCTGTGGAAGGCCTTTTCCCTCCTTCAGAACCACGGAAGCAGGGTGTCACCTGACACTTACCCAAGGATCCCACCAGTAAAAAACACCACGATGATGTACCCGAGTTTCAGTGTGAAAGTAAATATGACCATTCCAACGAAAGACAAAATGTACACTATCAGAGTTGTCTGCCTGAAACGAAGACAGAGCCATTAGTGGTTCCCTCTGCAGAGAATAATACAGCTGGACACTACTCTCTCCTCAGAAAGACAAACCAGCTTTTTAATCTGTAAATCATGTAGCTAGCTCACCAATAATTTTTCCATAGAAAAAACTTTTTTGCAATGTAAAAAAAGACAAGATAAAGTCGGTCAGGAGCCTGGTGCTTCTCAGGGAGGGCTCTTTTTAGATAGAAACAACCCACAAAGGATAGGAGTAGAAGGTTTGCAAGGCATTCACTTTCCAGGGCGAAATGACTATGACCAGTAAAAGAAAACGCAGGTAGATCACTGCAAGGTTTGCTCCAAGTCTTACTCAGACATTGTGGTGCCTGCTTAAGCCTGGCAGCTGGGCAGCGGGGGCAGGATGAGGCCTGAGCTCCAGGCCAGCCTGAGCTTAGGAAACCCTGTCTCGCTCACTCGCATGCTGTGCACATGCCTGCTGTAACTTACTTGTAGGTTTTGGTGTAATCCAGCCATAAGCCACAAAGAATAGAGCCCACCATCCCAGCAACCACCAGTGTTAGCCCGATCCTTCCAGCATTCACTTCTTCTCCCTAAGACAATTTGCAGGAGATGGTCAGGTTATTTCTGGTTTAAACTGATAGCTCATCTTTCCATACATTTACACAGCCAACTAAGAAAATCATAAACATGGTATCAAGCACAGTAGGAAGACTCATTACATACACAGGCTAGAACTGGGTGTGGGGAGGGTGGTTTATTGAAGGCATTCTATTTTAAAACAACAGCAACAATTAAAAAAAAAAACAGATACAAAACAATGAAAGAAGGGGCTGGAGAGATGGTTCAGTGGTTAAGAGCACCGAATGCTGTTCCAGAGGTCCTGAGTTCAAATCCCAGTCAACCACATGGTGGCTCACCACCATCTGTAACGAGATCCGATGCCCTCTTCTGGTGTCTGAAGAGAGTGACAGTGTACTCACATACATTAAATAAAGATAGATAGATAGATAGATAGATAGATAGATAGATAGATAGATAGATAGATAGATAGATAGGTAGATAGATAGATAGATAGATAGATAGATAGATAGATAGATAGATAGATAGATAGATAGATAGATGTGAGAAAAGGACACACGTCCTGGGCCCTTTGTGGCTATGTTTACCTGTCAGGAAGACTCTGAAACCATCTATTTACCCATGTGCAGAGCCGAGGGCCATGCTGTTGCACGGTAGGAGGGCTGGCTCCTATTAAACCAAGAGGCCGCAGACCTTGACCCTAAGGCTTATACTCCTTATAAGGTTTTGTGCTTTTCCATAGACCCGACTTAAAGTCTTGCCACAATGCTTCTACTATTTACTTTCAATGTGCATTTTACAGATTGGGTTAGGTGTGCTTAGTAAAAAGCATGGGAGACAGTGACTGTGCACTAAGCCCAGGAGCCACAGAAACTGGAATGGAGTCACGTGAGCCACCCTGGGCTCTCTGCTGTAACCGTGAGACCCGCCTGCCTTCTGTCCCCAAATCTGCTTCCTTCAACTTTTTCCACTTTGATTTTTAGATGGAATACTGGCATTTCTAGAAGCAGACATCAATGTTTACAACAACGAGGCCACGGTCCTTCGCTTTAGGACCATGCTAATGTGAATCATATTGTTAAAGAAAAAGTCTTAGCCAAGCATACAAAATAAAAGCAGAAACTTGTCTGGGGAGACAGAGGCAGGGCAGTCACTTCAAGTTCCAGGCCAGCCTGGTCTACACAGTGAGTTTCAGACTAACCAATGCTTCACTGCAAGACTGTCTCAGAAAACAGCAACAACAAAAGCTTACCTCATAATGTGTCAATATTATCTGATTTAATAATGTTGAAACTGAATAAAATGCTCCAGTCATTATACCTACAAAGAAAAAGAAAAAAGAGGTTAAGCTCACCATTCTATGAAACAACACGGAATCCTTGACAACATGTATAATATGCAATGTCGTCAGCCTGTGAAGACAAATACCACACTGCTCCTTGTCAGAAAGCAGACAGATGGATTTATCACTAGGTTTACAAGAGATCTGTGCTAGAATCGTGATCTCCTGTACAGGTCAATCAAAGGTGACGGAACCATCGAGAGGTGGTAACTAGAGCAAGGAGATGATGCACAGCGCTCCTCAGAGAGGTTCATTTATGTCTTACGGAGTGAGTCAGTCATTAGTTGAGGAGGCTTTTATGAAATAAGGCCACCAAACACATGGGCATAAAGTCAAATTCCACCCCTGCAATGATGTTCCCAAGGACTCCTCATCAGAGGCTGAGCAGATGGAGCTCACTGGTCTTGAACTTTCATCCCCCAAAGACATGAGATGAATACACCTCTTTTCTTTATAAAATATCCAACCCTGGGTACTTTGTTGTAGCAACAGAAAATGGAAAATAGGATTGTGTGACAACACACCATTCTGATTCAGGCATGTATGTGGACCATACATCTCCACACACCTCATCTCCACAGGTAACTGTACTGTGGACCATACTCCTCCACACACCCCACCTCCACACACTGCACCTCCACAACCCCACCTCCACAACCCCACCTCCACACACCCCACCTCCACACACCGCACCTCCACACACCTCACCTCCACACACCCCACCTCCACACACCTCACCTCCACACACCTCACCTCCACACACCCCACCTCCACACACCTCACCTCCACACACCCCACCTCCACACACCTCACCTCCACACACCTCACCTCCACACACCTCACCTCCACAACCCCACCTCCACACACCCCACCTCCACACACCTCACCTCCACACACCTCACCTCCACAACCCCACCTCCACACACCCCACCTCCACACACCTCACCTCCACACACCTCACCTCCACACACCTCATCTCCACACACCCCACCTCCACACACCTCACCTCCACACACCTCACCTCCACACACCCCACCTCCACACACCTCACCTCCACACACCCCACCTCCACACACCTCATCTCCACACACCCCGCCTCCACACACCTCGCCTCCACACACCTCACCTCCACACACCTCACCTCCACACACCTCACCTCCACACACCCCACCTCCACACACCTCATCTCCACACCCCACCTCCACACACCTCGCCTCCACACACCTCACCTCCACACACCTCACCTCCACACACCTCACCTCCACACACCTCACCTCCACACACCTCACCTCTACACACTGCACCTCCACCCCCCCACCTCCACACACCTCACCTCCACACACTGCACCTCCACACACCCCACCTCCACACACCCCACCTCCACACACCGTACCTCCACACACCTCACCTCCACACACCTCACCTCCACACACCCCACCTCCACACACCTCACCTCTACACACTGCACCTCCACCCCCCCCACCTCCACACACCTCACCTCCACACACCTCACCTCCACACACCCCACCTCCACACACCCCACCTCCACACACCTCATCTCCACACACCTCACCTCCACACACCTCACCTCCACACACCTCACCTCCACACACCCCACCTCCACACACCTCACCTCCACACACCCCACCTCCACACACCTCATCTCCACACACCCCGCCTCCACACACCTCGCCTCCACACACCTCACCTCCACACACCTCACCTCCACACACCCCACCTCCACACACCTCATCTCCACACCCCACCTCCACACACCTCGCCTCCACACACCTCACCTCCACACACCTCACCTCCACACACCTCACCTCCACACACCTCACCTCCACACACCTCACCTCTACACACTGCACCTCCACCCCCCCCACCTCCACACACCTCACCTCCACACACTGCACCTCCACACACCCCACCTCCACACACCCCACCTCCACACACCTCACCTCCACACACCTCACCTCCACACACCTCACCTCCACACACCCCACCTCCACACACCCCACCTCCACACACCTCATCTCCACACACCTCACCTCCACACACCTCACCTCCACACACCTCATCTCCACACACCCCACCTCCACACACCTCACCTCCACACACCTCACCTCCACACACCTCACCTCCACACACCTCACCTCCACACACCTCACCTCCACACACCTCACCTCCACACACCTCACCTCCACACACCTCACCTCCACACACCTCACCTCCACACACCCCACCTCCACACACCCCACCTCCACACACCTCACCTCCACACACCTCACCTCCACACACCTCACCTCCACACACCTCACCTCCACACACCTCACCTCCACACACCTCACCTCCACACACCTCACCTCCACACACCTCACCTCCACACACCTCATCTCCACACACCCCACCTCCACACACCCCACCTCCACACACCTCACCTCCACACACCTCACCTCCACACACCCCACCTCCACACACCTCACCTCCACACACCCCACCTCCACACACCTCACCTCCACACACCTCACCTCCACACACCTCACCTCCACAACCCCACCTCCACACACCCCACCTCCACACACCTCACCTCCACACACCTCACCTCCACAACCCCACCTCCACACACCCCACCTCCACACACCTCACCTCCACACACCGCACCTCCACACACCTCATCTCCACACACCCCACCTCCACACACCTCACCTCCACACACCTCACCTCCACACACCCCACCTCCACACACCTCACCTCCACACACCCCACCTCCACACACCTCATCTCCACACACCCCGCCTCCACACACCTCGCCTCCACACACCTCGCCTCCACACACCTCACCTCCACACACCTCACCTCCACACACCCCACCTCCACACACCTCATCTCCACACCCCACCTCCACACACCTCGCCTCCACACACCTCACCTCCACACACCTCACCTCCACACACCTCACCTCCACACACCTCACCTCCACACACCTCACCTCCACACACCTCACCTCTACACACTGCACCTCCACCCCCCCCACCTCCACACACCTCACCTCCACACACTGCACCTCCACACACCCCACCTCCACACACCCCACCTCCACACACCGTACCTCCACACACCTCACCTCCACACACCTCACCTCCACACACCCCACCTCCACACACCTCACCTCTACACACTGCACCTCCACCCCCCCACCTCCACACACCTCACCTCCACACACCTCACCTCCACACACCTCATCTCCACACACCCCACCTCCACACACCCCACCTCCACACACCTCATCTCCACACACCTCACCTCCACACACCTCACCTCCACACACCTCACCTCCACATACCTCACCTCCACACACCTCATCTCCACACACCCCACCTCCACACACCTCATCTCCACACACCTCACCTCCACACACCTCACCTCCACACACCTCACCTCCACACACCTCACCTCCACACACCTCACCTCCACACACCTCACCTCCACACACCTCACCTCCACACACCCCACCTCCACACACCCCACCTCCACACACCTCATCTCCACACACCTCACCTCCACACACCTCACCTCCACACACCTCACCTCCACACACCTCACCTCCACACACCTCATCTCCACACACCCCACCTCCACACACCCCACCTCCACACATCTCATCTCCACACACCTCACCTCCACACACCTCACCTCCACACACCTCACCTCCACACACCTCACCTCCACACACCTCATCTCAACACACCTCATCTCCACAGGTGGCTGTGCACATGGCCACCGTCCAGGCCACATTTACTCCACATTTATCATCAGCTGCAGCCGGTCGTGGTTAAAAATAAAACAGGGCTCAATGACTGAGCCTCTGTCCAGTGTGCACAAAGCTCTTGGCTTGATTCCTAGCACCACACCCTGACTAAACTACAACAAATCTTCAGGGAGGAAAAGCCCCTCACCATTAAAGTCGCAACAGAATGCTTCCTTCAGAAAACTAACCCTTGTGTCAGGACTTACAAGATAATTCATACGAGAATAAAAGAACACAGGAAAAAAAGTAAAACAGGTGACTATTGGGAATCACACATGTCATCTCAAACCCTGGTGTGTGTGCCTTCCCTCCCAGGTGCAAGGTGCTAGACTGGTAACCTACCCGAGGTCTACACTGACTATTTCATCCCCTTTTATACTAAATGTATAAAGATGACAGGGACTCGTGCACTCCTCACCACCGGTTTCTGTCACACATTAACATTGTACCATCTCCGGTTCAGACTCCTCTCCTTACTTCTTTCTTTTCCAAAGGTTCCCCTATCTTCATCAGGTATTTTTATTTCATGTGTGTACTCGTGAACAGTTAGACTTATTCTGCCTGTAAACTTCATAAGTAGTACTCATCTGCACATGGTTCTGTGGCTCCCAGGGAGTTCTTACTGGAGTTCACTGGTGTTCTCTACTGTGTAATAGTCCATGGTGTGAACATATTTCAGATCAGGTACCTGCTGTCTTGTCAAGAGACATTTAACACCCCCTGCCAAGCTTTTACTCTTTAAGATAAGACTACAGTTGACTCTAAGATTTTATTCTTAAACCCAAGAGTGGCTTTCTCTCCATATGTCTGCAAGTACAACTTCTACATTCTGGATGTTACACTCCACCAGGACTCAAAAAAGCACATAGCACATAAAAACAATCCCAAGACTTATGTTCAAACTATTCTATGGAGTTCACAAACCAATCTCATTAATGTTTCAGTAGAGTCTACAGCGCTCAAAGGTCGCCAGTGGAAACACAAGACCACTTACCATAACTGATCAGCAGGAGAACAAAGGGGACGTTCCTGAACAGGTTGCAGATAGAAGTCTTATAGGAGTACTCCGCAGGGGGGCTGTCTCGAAGAACTGCCTGAGCCTGACTGGGTGGCAGCAGAGGCCTCTCCTTGAATGCTGGACACATGCACGGGAAAGGATCACAGGTGACCAACCTACGTCCAGTACACCACACACCCCACATCATTAGGCAGGCACAGGCATCTTTCTCAGACACGATTCAGCTTAGGACTAAAGATGTAGTAAAAGTCTTTGATGGTGAAGTTGTTTTTTTTTTTAATGTAAACTGACTTCTAAGTGGAAAATAATTCGGCATTATCCTCTTAGCTCTCCAAACTGAAACTCAGAGATTTGGCCAGTTCATCTGAGCTGACTAACCCCAAGGCAATGAGACCACCTTCGCCCACTGACCGCTCCATGTGTACTTAACCAAGGTCAATGTTTGCTCCGGCAAGGATGTGAATTTTATATTGTCACTTGGGAGATATAAATGCTTCAATTCAGTGACCTTTTCAGGTATCAAGAGGTTTTCCTACAACCATGTCTCCATTACCACAGATCCCAGGTATGCATGCCATGCTTGAAAGTCACTGGGAAAGGAAGAAATGGTCCTTATAACTCCCACAAAAGTGTAATGGGTCATTTCTCTATTCGTTGATAAGAATAGAAAATTAAAAGGTTTTTTTTTGGGGGGGGGGGGAGAAACCAAAACCACTATGTATGAGGTAACTAAAACCAAACTAAGTACACCTTTCTTTCAGAGCTCAGAACTAATTCAAAAAGAGACAGAACTCATAGATATTTGTAGCCTCCTTACATTGGGTAGACACAAGCCTTTAACTGCTGAAATTCTTCCTCTTCTTCTCTCCCTATCTGAGGCTTGCACTGTTAGAAGGCCCCGTGTCTGTCCTGCAAGTCTCTCTGTATCCTAGTCGGGTAGAGACATTTCTTTTTATTAGCATAGGTAATACGACACTTTCACAGTAGTAAATCAAGGTTTTAGATTGTAAATAAGTGGTTCCAAGTCTCCAGCAAGCCCTAAATCTCTTTCCTAGGTTTAATTTACTACAGCACAGTAAGTCAAAATGAACCAAATAAAAATCTGTACAAAATAAAAGTGATCCTCACCAGTCTTTAACTCCACTTAGATTTACTTTCTGAGTACAGGTGTCACCCTTTAGAGTCAGAGAGGTGGACTATCTCCTGGAAAGATGAAACCTGAGCCTACCCAGCTACCCATTGTTGGAAAGTCAGATTCTGTGCTACACGGAGAAAAGGAGGAAAGAAAGGCCATCTGTCTATGAGTGTTCATTGTGGAGCCGCTACCCAGAAGCAGGAAATAGGCCATTTGAAATGCAAACTTTTCTCCCCACTAAAACTCTGTGCCAATAAAACAATTGATTACTAAATTTAAATAGCAATTACTCTCCAGCTGACATTAGGTGCAAAAGCTTCAAGAGCATTGCATTCACTGGGCTCCTTGAATGATAAAGAACCAGCCCTCTGGGGCTGTTCAAAGCCCTACGCAGTGTGAAGATCACTGTACGTGACCACACACACATCGTATGCTGTCTTACTGGAAGGAACACGTGTGAATTCCGTCACTATCCTGTCTTACCGTGTATGTCTGTTTTTGGTTCTCATTCATTAAAGTGACAAGTTGCTATAAAGGTTACACAAAGTATGTAAAATTTTATAATTATCAACTGCTACACCAAAGACAACCGTGTCCTCTGAAGAATGTTTAACGGGGGATGTGGTGGTCACATCTTTAGTACTTGAGAGGCAGAGGCTGGTCTACACTGTGAGTTCTAGGACAGCCAGGGCCACACAATGAGCTCTAGGACAGCCAGGGCCACACAGTGAGCTCTAGGACAGCCAGGGCCACACAGTGAGCTCTAGGACAGCCAGGGCTACACAGTGAGTTCTAGGACAGTCAGGGCTACAGCCAGGGCCACACAGTGAACTCTAGGACAGCCAGGGCCACATAGTGAGCTCTAGGACAGCCAGGGCTACACAGTGAGTTCTAGGACAGCCAGGGCTACAGCCAGGGCTACACAGTGAGCTCTAGGACAGCCAGGGCTACACAGTGAGTTCTAGGACAGCCAGGGCTACACAGTGAGTTCTAGGATAGCCAGGGCTACAGCCAGGGCTACACAGTGAGCTCTAGGACAGCCAGGGCTACACAGTGAGTTCTAGGACAGCCAGGGCTACAGCCAG
Organism: Rattus norvegicus; assembly: GCF_021556685.1. NCBI lineage: Eukaryota > Metazoa > Chordata > Mammalia > Rodentia > Muridae > Rattus > Rattus norvegicus. The sequence continues at coordinate 105,191,844 of NC_141546.1, forward strand.
GGCTACACAGTGAGTTTTAGGACAGCCAGGGCCACACAATGAGCTCTAGGACAGCCAGGGCCACACAGTGAGCTCTAGGACAGCCAGGGCCACAGTGAGCTCTAGGATAGCCAGGGCCACATAGTGAGCTCTAGGACAGCCAGGGCTACACAGTGAGTTCTAGGACAGCCAGGGCTACACAGTGAGTTCTAGGACAGTCAGGGCTACAGCCAGGGCTACACAGTGAGCTCTAGGACAGCCAGGGCTACACAGTGAGCTCTAGGACAGCCAGGGCCACACAGTGAGTTCTAGGACAGCCAGGGCTACACAGTGAGCTCTAGGACAGTCAGGGCCACACAGTGAGCTCTAGGACAGCCAGGGCCACACAGTGAGCTCTAGGACAGCCAGAGCTACACAGTGAGTTCTAGGACAGCCAGGGCTACACAGTGAGCTCTAGGACAGCCAGAGCTACACAGTGAGTTCTAGGACAGCCAGGGCTACACAGTGAGTTCTAGGACAGCCAGCCCTACATAGAGATCAAAAACACATAATAAATACAATTTTCAGTTTTAAAAAATCGGACTTTGCCCAAGAGCTTGAGTTACTTATAGGCTAAGTAAAATATCATTTTACAGCTGTGTAGACATCTCGAGTAGAAGAATCAAAGGTACGATTACAAATCTAGTCTACACATTCTTATGATTAAGTAGACTAGTATTAAACTAAATGTTTTTACTGCTATAGCTCTTGGTGTTGGGACTCAGGTTCTTAACTGATACCCCTGAGTTAAACCACATAGTTGAGAGCTGATGCACGCGAACAGATTTTAAATTTAAGAACATTATCATTTTTCTAAGAGGATATTTGAATTGAAACAAAAACTAAGGGCAAGTAAAAGTTAAAATGATGGTTTTTGTAGACACTCTCTTACGTATTGTGTGGAAGCATCACCAGTTAACAAGAAGCCGACGGCCTTATTAGTAAACAGGCAGGAAACAAGAGGTGGGACTCCTGGTAGAAAGACAGGAACTCTGGGATAGAGTCAGGCATGGAAAGGTTTTGCCCCAGAAGGACCTATGAACTGAGGAGAGGTGACCAACCACGTGGCACACACAGAATAGAATACATGGGTTACATAAATTATGTGCCAGTCAGGGAAGAAGCCCAAGCTCCGGACCTAGGCATTTATTCACACATAAATAGCCTCCGGGTCGTCATTCGAGAATGGGGCAGGCAAAAAGCCGCTGCGGCTAGTTTACATACACGGCAGCTCACAGATGCCGACTTAAATCTGACCCTGCTTGTTTACTCACAGTGATATGAGGCAACGTACACTTCCCTCACGGGTGTGCACTTCAGCAAGCAGGGAATAAGTGTGACACTTTCCTCAAAGGATCCTGAGGGTTAATAAGAACCATCATAGGCAGTGCGCACTCAGCCACGCTTCGGCACATATCTACTTAACCACCCTTTGGCACATATCTCCCGGCCAATGTGAGATGTGAGAATCCTTGAAGAGTGAGAAGTGAGGGTGGACTCAGTGACGGCCAGGGTTAGTTCCTAGGAACCCTGGGCAGGTTCTATGCACACCCCATGAGGACAAGGAAGAGGGTTACACAAAGTGGACCTTTAAGAAAGTATTGCAGGGAGGCTGATGTATACCTGTTCAGTGCATACCACTCTGCTCAAAATTTATGTCCATAAATTATATGGATTTGGTCGAATTTTTACTTATCAGTAGAATTTAGACAGATGTAAGCTCACTTCTTCTACTAAGGAGATTTAAGTAAGAATTTTCAAATTCAGTTTCCTTCCGCAGAAAATATTTGAGTACGATGACACAAGTCGGCTGTTTACCGTCACAATTCTTACACAACAGTTGAATATTATCTGGCATTTTTTGTTTGTCTTTTATTTCTGAGACAGGGCCTCATGTAGTCCAGGTTGGTCCTGAACTAGCTATGTAGCCAAGGATGACCCTGAACTCCTGATCCTCCTGCCTCCACCTCCCAAGTGCTGGGATTATAGTATGTGGCATCATAACTAATTCTTTTCTTGCTTTTACACTATGTCTCCAGTCACAAGGTTAAAACTGTAGAGCACTAAGACATACTTGAGAGTCAGCCGTTCTTATTCCACTGTCTCCATAGTTCAAGCCCATTCTCAATATATCAGCCGCAGGTACGTCAATAACTGATTACGTATATAAATGCTTGCTCTTCATCAATAACTGATTACGTATGTAAATGGCTTGCTCTTCGATTTCTCAAACTACGAAAGATAGTAAACCAAATCACACCTGTTCTGTTGTTCTTCTTCCTGACTTTGAAAACTAAAAACCTATTTGTAACAATGTACACATAAGCATACATAGTGTACGATAAATTTCAACTACAGATGTCGTTTTTAAATTTCATTTTACTTTATGTACATGAGTGAATTCCCTGCATGTGTGTATGTGCACTACATTAGTGTCTGGTCCCCACAGGGTTCAGAAGAGGGCATCGGATTATCTGGAACTGAAGTTACAGATGGTTGTGAGTGAGCTACATGTGCATGCTGGGAACTGAACCAAGTCCTCCACGAGAGCAACAAGTGCTCTTAACCATTGAACCATCTCTCCATTACTTATTAATTAATTAAACATATTTTTTACTTTCAATCATTTGTATATGTGTGTGTACTGGGGTCTATGCATATGAGAGCAGCGCCTATGGAGGTCGGAAAAGGAAGTCAGATCCCGTGACTGGAATTACAGGAGGCTGTGAGCCACTCAATGACATGGGGGCTGGGAACACAACTTGGGTTCTCTGCAAGAGCAGCAGGTGCTCTTAGCTGCTGAGCCATCGCTCCAACCCTGTTTATAAAGATGCCTTATATAATTATTCATCGCCTGTGAAGAGACATTCAACTTAAAGATTCAGTAAGACGGAAGAAAGCCCGAGGTTTATGTGATTATATATAAACGGCTGAAAGAAAGACACTTTATACGTAAACATACTCTAAGTACGAGACCCATTTCTCTAAAATGTACATAAGCAATATTTCCCTTTATCAAGCAAAGCAAATGTACCAACTAGAAAAGTGAACTGAAGAGGTCCCCTCACCTGCACAGATTTAGTTTAAGACTTTTGTTAAAATGCTAGAACAGTAAGAGAAAGCCATGTCCTTTCTCAGCACTGTGCACACTTCAAACATACCACTCACTGATGGACTGCAAACCTGAAACCTGAGAAGCCGCCTGCACACGGTCATTTACTTCAGATGCTAGGAAAATGGCAGACGTGGGCTGAGCTTCCAGTGCCCGACCCTGCAGCTCACCTACCCTGCAATCATGTTTCTCTGAAAACTCAACCTCATGTCTGAGATCATAGAACACGAGGTTTTACTGATATTACAGCCAAGGTAAAACTGTAGTATGTAAATCTAAAACCTCCAACTATAACATAGCTTAATTATAAATGTTTATTTAAAAAAAATGCTCTGTGAACGCCATAGTTCTTTTCCTAACCAAATCCATTTAAGAGATGCCGAGTGCCTTATGGGCATTACTACGATTACAGCAGCAGATGTATATGTGTATATATATGATACGCCTTGCCTATCTTCTCCCCTGAAATCAAAATTGCTTCCCCTTAAACTTTAAAAAAAAAAAGCAGACCTTCCCAAAGCTTCTTCCAAGCTGGTGATGGCTGCTTGCAGCTGACTCTGACTGACTCCTTCAAAAGACAGGCCAGACGAGAGGACTCAGGGACGAATGATAGCAGCCGGGCTTTGCTGAAGTGGCCCTAACAAGCAGACAGTTGCCACAGTTTGAAATTCTGAACTTCTCGTTGCTGCCCACGATCATTTTTACAGGTTAACATTTTTAGACCCAGTTAATCTTCAACTGGGAATCCCTGGGGAAATTTCTTATTAAAGGGAAGGCGGTAGCCTATCTGCATCATTTCAAAGCATGACAAGAACTAGCTGCAGGCTTGGTAAGCACAGGATACACACCACACACGTGAGTGTGGGACTGAAGCCAGGCAACATGTCCGAAATGAGCACTCACCTTGTTGAGTTAGTAAGAAGAGAAGTGGGATTGATTAGTCTTTAAATGATTTAGAATGTTAAAAACAAAACAAAGCAAAACAAAACACGTAGTGGGCCCTAACACATCCCACGAGCTGTTCCACTCAGTATCCAGGCAAGACATGGTAAGAACAAAACAAAACCAGCATCAGAGACACCATCAGCAGAACCTTCCAGGGTTAGTTACTCTCATATTTGCCATGCATTTGTCTAAGTCTTAGAAAAAACAATTCACTTACCAATTACTGTTAAAAAAAATAAAAATGTGGAGACAAATGCTGTTCCATAAAACATGATGCTGATGTTGTCAGCTAGGAGGTCTGTGCTATTCTGTGTGTCATCCAGGAGGTCTGTGCTATTCTGTGTGTCAGCCAGGAGGCCTGTGTTGTTATTCTGTGTCTTGGGCACTAGAACGGGTGGCAACAAAAAGCCAACTGCAGTTCCAAGCTGTAAAACAAACAGTCCTGTTAATAGGGAGCAAAGAGTCAATGTGGGCATTGAACAGAGCATAAAGGGAAACAGGAGTATGTGTAAAGGTGCAAGGCAAACCCAAACAAGTCCATTCTAACGTCTTTGTCACAACTGTTATGTTTGTCAGACCTCTCCCCTGTATCTCTCTGATAGGGGAATAAAGCACTCGCACAACACAAGGGAAATATTCCCAAATCATAACTAGTAAGAAACTACCATACAGAATATAAGAACCTTTACAACCACAAAAAGATACCAATATTAAATGGGCCATTGACTTGAAAAGACATTTCTTCAAAGAAGAAACACAAACGCACAAACAGCTGAGGAAAAGAAGTACCTATGGTCAATACCAAGCTGTTGCATACAAATAAAACCACAATGAGACTCTATCTTACATCAACTAGGATGAATGCAATTATAAGAACAAAACAGTTCTGGTACGAACAGAAGACAATGGGAGAGGCTGTAGTGATATAGCCATTATGGACACAGTTGGCAATTTCTTCACAAGTTTACTACAAAACTGAAATATGATGTTTCAATTCCACTTGTAGGTGCATGCCCTAAAACTAAAAACAGATAATCAAATAACTATGCACAAATATTCACAGCAACCCCACTCACAAATCCAAAATGTGGTAATAACCTAAGTGTTTATTAAATATGTTCACACAATGAATTATATTCATATGTGAGAATTGATGCAGTACTATATGATGAACTTGGAAAACATGGTAAAGAACTAAGTCAGACACAAAAAGTCACACATTTTGCAATGTCATCTATAGAAAACATTCCTCACAGACAAATCCATATAGAAAGCAGTTAGGGGCTGGCAAGATGGCTCAATGTGTAAGAGCACCAGAGTTCTAATCCCAGCACCCCATAATAAGCTTGGCATAGTCCTGTGCACCTTTGTACTTAACAACACTGGGGGTGGGAGCAAGATGATCCCTAGGGCCTGCTGGCTGACAGCCTAGCTGAAAAACCTGAATTCCAGGTTTATGAGGGACTCCTTCCCCAAAAGAATAAGGTGAAGAGTGAGAGAGGGCATCCAAATTTCTCCTCTGGTTTTCAAGCATGCACTCACCCAACCACCTCTGTCTGGGAGGGAGGATGGGGAAGGGGGAGGGGAGGAGGGAGGGGGAGGAGGAGGAGGGGGAAGGGTAGGGAAAGAGGGGGAGGAGAGAAGTAGTAGTAGTAGTAGTAGTAGTAGTAGTAGTAGTAGTAGTGGAATGAGTAATAAAGGAATGTGGAAAACTCTGGGGAAATGAAATGAAAAATAAACAGTAATGAGCATAAAACATATATTTGTAAATATATAAATAATAAACATGAGACAGTGATAAGTGCTACAGGGACTGAGAAAAATGATGCAGAAAGAAAGGGACAGAGTAACTCTACATGGCATCAAGAAAGTTGCTCAGTGTTACAAATGACTCTGAAGAGAGCTTGGGTAGTCCCCTGTGTAATTATGTATCTGAACAGGAAGAATATTGTAAGCACAGGAAACCAAAGTTTCTGCAGAGGCCCTTGTGCCAGGGCAGGTTTGGCATTGTTTAAGAAACCAAAGAAGACACATTATAGCGATTTGTAACTCGTTAGCACACGAAGTCATATTAAGTACTGGCAAGTTTAAAGTGCCTGTCTTTTCAAAGGTTCTTTCTAGAGTCCTGAAAGTTAGTAGCCACCATTCAGGAGCCAGACACATTATATGTGAACAAGCTCTATTATTACCTTTGGCAAATTACTTCATTCCTTTAAAGTTTTGATTTTCCTATCTGTTGAATGGAGAAACAAATAGTTTCTAACCTTACAATATTAAGTTAAGGATACATGCACACAACTCACTTTAATGCCACTGAGCTTAGGAACTGCTGGATATTATTATGCATGATCGTTCCATAAATGAGGCTGAAAGTCTGTATTTGGTCATAATGAACAATTCTACAGTTACAGGAGCCAAGGAAGGGATGAGAATCCCTTAGGAGAATATAGGAAGACCCAGATATATGCTGAGAAGAGGGAAATCCACCTACCTATAATCCACTTATTATCTTATCCATAAAATTAATACTTCAGAGAAATGGAGTTGATATTTTTGTTATGCTTAATGAAGCATTTATCTTAAAAATAATTCAGAAACGGGGGGTTGGGGATTTAGCTCAGTGGTAGAGCGCTTGCCTAGGAAGCGCAAGGCCCTGGGTTCGGTCCCCAGCTCCGAAAAAATGAACCAAAAAAAAAAAAAATTCAGAAACAAAAATTATCTTTTAAAAAAACATCTGTCAGGGTTGGGGATTTAGCTCAGTGGTAGAGCACTTGCCTAGCAAGCACAAGGCCCTGGGTTTGGTCCTCAGCTCTGAAAAAAAAAAAAAAAAAACAAAAAAAAAAAAACGACAAAAAAACCATCTGTCGTCTAAACGTAAAGAAACAACTAATCAATGTGTGTATCAGTAATAAATTATTTTGGATACACAGCAATTACAGTTTAAGTGATCCTTTCTTTTGCATTTTTAGAAAAAGGAAGTAACTCTAATAAAATAAGCACACACATTTATTAGTCTTTTGGGACATTTTAAACCATGATCTTGACCCAAGTGAGACTTGAAGTAAGAAAGTAACATTTTCTGGTTGCATAGCTGCATGTAACTATATATGTATGTATACATATATATATAAAACAAGGGTTATAGATTTAATAGATTTCCTTCAACTGAATGAACACTAAGCACCTTTTACCTTGGTGACATTTATTTACAGTGATGACAAAAACAGCAGGTACCACAAATGCCCCCTAGCAAAAATTTAAATTACAATAACAAGCCTAAAATTAACAAGTGCAAAGGTAACATTATGGTGTTTGGGAGCCTGAAGGAGATTGTCAAGTTTGAGGCCTGCCAGGGGGACACAGTGAATTCCAGACCAGCCTGCGCTATAGAGTGGAAGAAACCCTGATAAAAATAAATAAACAAATAAATAAATAACGCACACACAAAAACCCTTTTCCTGGGCTGGAGAGGTGGCTCAGCGGTTAAGAGCACTGACTGCTCTTCCTGAGTTCAATTCCCAGCAACCACATGGTGGCTCACAACCATCTGTAATGGGATCCAGTTCTTCTTCTGGTGTGTCTGAAGACAGCTGCAGTGTAGTCATATGAAATAAATAAATATTTAAAAAAAAAACAAAAAACAAAAAAACCCTTTTCCTACTATTACTTCTGGAATCCTAGTGGCATTTGAATGTATGGTGGTAGAAAAAAACAAGATCATTTCTTCAGTGAGTCTCGGTTTATTAACCCACTAACCATTCCATGATCAGTGACGTGCCTTCCACTGTTTCGCTGGTTAATAGCTGGACTCAGTAATACTGTCAGTAATAAGTCTTTATCACCAGAACATTTATTGAACATTCACTTATACGCGTTCCGTACGTGTCAAGCTGGGCTGACTACTAATACTAATACAATGAAATCAGAGCTGTTCCAAGGACATTTAACATAGAAAACAAACTTCCCAGATCTCAAGCCCTTTCTTCTGCAGTGGCGACAAAAACACCTGAGATCTGTGTCACTATCAAAGTTTCCAAGCCTGCCTGTGTGTGCGCCTGTGTGTAGGCCAGAGGGCAACCTGGGCTGTCCTTTCTAGGGAGCTGTCCTCCTCACCTGTCAATGCTGACTGGGAAAAGAACCTAGAGCCACCCACCGTGCCCGGATTTTCTCGTAGTGCTGGAGCTCCGTCTTCACGCTTCTATAATATGCACTTTATCCACACTGACTGGCGCCCCAGCCCCGTCTATGGCTTCCTACCAGTATCTAGTCCTTCCAATCTTTACCTGATTGCCCAGCACAGCTGTGGCACAAGCCGTCGACACCTCCTTGGGTCCAAACCATACCGAGGCGACGGGGGAGGGTAAGCCTAGGATGAAGACCTGGGCCACCGAGCACAGGATCTGCCCCAGCATGGTGACCCAGAAGAGGTGCTGCTTCACGCTGCCGCACTTGACCCAGGCGCCCAGGCAGTTGAGGCCGGAGCCCAGCAGCGCCGTGAGCCTCAGGCCTCGCGTGTCCAGCAGCCAGGTGGCCGGGAAGATGAGGGGCACGTAGGCCACCATGTACACCATGGACAGCCAGTTGATGTGCAGCGGCGACACTTGGTAGAAGTCCTCGAACACGTTGCTGATGCTGCTGTACTGAATCCACTGGAAGGCGTTCACCAGCGAGTAAAGGCTGAAGATGAGCAGAACCACGAAGCGCCGGGGCGACAGCGCGGTGCGCGGGGGGCGCGCGGGGCACGGGACATCCTCCCCGCCGCCCGCGGGCAGCAGCCGGGCCTGGGTCTCCTCCTCCGCCGCTAGCAGGGTTTGCGGCCCTTCCGGGGCTCCCCCGACAAGCCGGCCGAGCCCGGGGCCTCCGTTCAGCGCCTCAGGCCCGTCATGCGGCTCCACGCACGCCTCCCCATCCGGGGCGCCCCTGGGCACCGGAAGGTACCCCTTCTCCAGCGGGTGCCCGGGCGCCACGGCCGGCCCCACCTCGTCATCGGGCCGCGCCATGCCTCCCAGCTCCCCGCCCCGCCGCCCCTCAGCCCGCCTTGCGGGCTTCAAGGTCTTACAGGATGAAGCGCGCCCGCCAGCGCGGCTGGCTGACTAAGTGAAGCTGAGCTCTCGGGGCCGGGTTCTCGCCGGCAGTCCCCGCCTCTAGGGTGTCGCGTCTCGCGTATGACAAGCCCCAACCAATCATTGGGCGTTTTAGCAGGTCGGAAAGCCAATCAGGAAGTTGCCGGGAGAGGGGTGGGGTCAAGCTGTGAGACCCTAAGTACAGCCCCAGGCAGGCGTTTTCTCCTTGGTGGTTGCTAGAGCGGCCTGACCATTCTCTGAACTCGATCTGCAGCGATTAGCCTCGGGTTATCTTGGAAGGAGAGCACCAAAAAGGGTTTCCGTCCGCCCAGAAAAAGAGGCTTCCTCAGAAGCTTGCGCGGTTGGAAGTCCGCCCGCTTCCATCATCCAGTGGACTGAAGGAGGTGATGGATATGTGCAGCCCCTGCCTGCCTCCTGTTCCCTGTCAGTGACCAAAGTCTGTGTGTAGGCTGTCCGTGGACTTGCACATCCCGGGACCGAATGAGGACACAGCTCCGGAAGCCTCGGGGACCTACTGGGCCTCAGACAAAGTCAGACTGCTGCTACCCTTTGGGAAGCTGTGTGTGCAAACACGGGGAGCTGGGTGTTAAGATATGCTCACTCTCCCGCCCTCCGTTCCTCCTGTTTAGTCAGGGCCTCACCATGTAGCCCTGCTGGCCCAGGACTCTGTGTAGACAGGTTGACCGATTCAGGAATTCATGGAGATCACCTCTCTGCTTCCTAAATGTTGGGATTAAAGATGCTCTCGTCAGTAAGCACGGCTGTGGTGCTAATGAACTCAGTGGCTAGAGCTGCCTGCCCAGGACCTGCACAAGGCTGAGCCCATAACCCTTCAGTCATGGGGAGATAGGAGGGGAACTAGTTTAGGGGTGCAGAGGGAGAAGGCTTTGTCTATGGAGATGCAGCCACTGGTGATAACACCCGTGTTGTGAATAGCTCCACAGAGTATTTTGTAAATTAATTCATTTCTTTAAGAAAAATAAAGCCTATATAGAGCGAGACTGCTCAGAGCATGACATCCCGTGTTGCCAAGCCCGCAAACCTGAGTTCGATTCCTCAGCACCTACAGAGTTGTCCTCTGACCATCACACAGACACCCCCCCACACACACACGATAAGAAAAATAGAGAAACTCTGTAAATTCTTCCCAACATGACTTTGTAAATGTTAATTTGGAGATTGTTTTATATTACTGAGTAACTGGATTAGATTAGAATATTGAGTAACTGAATTAGATTACTGAAACTCTGAATGAAAAAATATAACTAAATGAGGAATCCAATGGGTTTCATCTGTGCTTAAAGCATTTATTTTATGAATTTATGGAATATGAACTGTGTTTTAATGTTTTAATGTTGTGTTTGTTTTAATGGTGAACACAATTTGTCTGAAGTATTCATAGATGCTAATGGTCTGGGGGTACTGTAGAGCTGGTGAGGCTCCTAAATAAATAAATAAGTAAATAAAACATGCTCAAGTTGGGCACATACCTGTAGTCCCAGTTACATGGAGGCTAAGGCAGGAGAGCCGCTCAGGCCCACAGATTTAAAGGCAGCCTGGCCAACATAACAGGATCACATTGGAAAGTTGTATTTACTTGGGTGTTTTGTTTTTGATATGGAATCTCCTATAACCTAGACTGGCCTTAAACCAAGGAGCTCACTAAGGAGCAGAGGATAACCTTGAACTCCTGATCCTCCTGCCGCAGCCTCCCCAGTACTGAGATTGCAGGCATGTGCCATCAGGTTCAGTTTTACGCAGTGTTGAGGGCAAACCCAAGGCTTACATACCAGACAGCCCCTCTACCACCTGAGCTACATCCCCAGCCCAAGCTGTTCAGAAAGGGGACGCAGGGGTTAAAGGTTGTACCCCTTTCTGTAGTTGTGCAGTCATTAGATTACGTGCAGACTCACTCCTCCCTTTCGAAAGTCCCAAACTGGCAGAACATAATAGATACGATTCCCCTATAATCGGGTGAGAATTGGAGATCATCTCTTACCAGATCTGACCAGTAACCTCTTGTCTCTGCATGGGATCAGAGGTTCCTGTTTGTTTAGGTTCCTTGGGCTTAAAGACCATTTGCCTTCTCTTTTGTTAACAAGAAGGGTTGGTTGACAACTCTCTAGGTTTCTGGCATAGTCAATCAGCTCTAATTCTGCCTGCAGGTGTTTATATCACTCTTGCTCTCCTTCCCATGTGCCCTTCTTGCACATGACAAAGTTCTGTTTATAGCACTGTAACCATACACAAAATCTATTACCTAGGGACTCTGTAAGAGTGGAAAAGAACATCGTAATTAAGGATAGGCTATGTAGGTGTGTGGGGGTGTTAGGGATATATATTTTTTCCCCAGACTGGGTCCCTCTACATAGCCCTGACCATCCTAAAACTCCCTATGTAGATCAGGTTAGCCCAGAACTCATAGAGATCCTCCTGCCTCTGCCTTCTGAGTGCAGGGATTAAAGGCATGTGCCACCATGGCTGGCTATGTAGATCTAAATTCTGCCTTTGGTTTTCACTGGCTGTGTGACCTTGAGCACTTAACATAGCTGTTTTGTAACAGGATGTCAGGGTCCTTTCTGGGACTATTGTGATGATTAGAAGATTGAACAGTAGTGATAGGTTTCTCAGTTTACTTAGGAAGTCATCTAGCGTAGGGTGGTAAAATATCAAGCTTCAAGGCTAGGGTTCAGAAGCCAGCTTTTGCAGATTTTGCCTACATGGTCTTAGAATAATCACAGTCTCTCTCTCTCTCTCTCTCTCTCTCTCTCTCTCTCTCTTTCTCTCTCGTGCATGTGTGCATACATGTGCATGTGTGTGCATGTGTGTCTGCATCTATAAAATGAGGAGAGTGCTGACACTGTTGTGGGAAATAAAGGATAAGTAGCTAGCACACATTCTGGGAGGGCCTGACCTCTTCCTGTATCAATATTCAATAAATGTTATCACCATTGTTATCTACCCACATCTTAGTGTTCCTTCTGTCTCGTTCTTTTTATTAATTTAGGTTTGACCCCAGCTTGTCTAAGCCTGCTTGGATTGCCACTCAAATGTTCACATCAAGTACTTTCAATCTCAATTTATAACGGCAGAACCCATACCTAGAGGGTGCCTACAGGGTACTCCTGAAGAGACGCACTTAGGGACTTATGTAGCAAGCTCCTTGCATAGCAAGATATACCTTTCATCAGAGGCACTCAACAGTTGGACAGATCACCATTTTCCTTACCTGGACAGCTACACAATTACCCCCATCATCCCTGACTAGCATTAACAAACTTGTCTGGACAGGTATGTTGTGGATATGATTTTGAATTCCACAGAATTCTTAGAAAGCTGAGCTATGTGGTGTTTGAGATTTCTCCTGACATTGTTGCCCTGTGACAAGTAAAGAGATCCATCAAAGGGGAGAATTAGATACAATTCATACACCTGCTTCAACAAAGCTCCAGAAACAATGAGTACAGAAAAAGAAGACAACTCAGAAATGCCTCTTTGTATTTTGGTCAATTTCCTTAACCTTGACATTTCTCTCTTGAGGTAGATACTTATTAACTAATGTGACATGAGTCATACTTTATACCATGTGTTTGGTTGTACAATATAACACAAACCTTACTCTCTGCTGGAAAGGATACTACTGGGAGCATCACCTGGCCAGGAGTCAAGACCAAATTGAACTATATCATGAGGGTTAAGTACCAGTTGTAGAGATTTGAATTTGTAACAGTAACAGTTTAGAAACATGGAATCTGGCCAGCACATGGGAGTCAAGGTCTAAGACACCATTAGAGGTGATGTGGCGGTTCATGAGCAAAGGTTTCCTGTGGTCTAAGAAACTCAGAAGATAAGGTAGCAATCAGAACCTGCTGACAGACATATGATCCATTATGCTCTGTGGGGAAGTGGACAGATTTGCTTTGTGCTATCACTGCTGTGTTCTGTCTGCCCGTGCAGGGGCAACTATGCTACTCTACTTTGGAAAAACCAGTTGGAAGTGGAAATCAGTGGCGATATCCAGAAATGAAAACCTTCCTGAGTGCACTTTCCACGCCTCGATGAGACATTTTAGTTATGTGCATATATATTGCATTCCTAGACTAGCACTCTTAGGGTTTTCCCTCCTGTGTGGCTTTTCCTGTTCTCGGTCCTTTACAGCAGTTGAAGTTGTCAGTGATGAGAGCACATTGTTCATCTAGACCTTTAAGTTACACATCAAATCTGGGGTCAGCCATTGCACACTTGTTTAACCTCACTGTGAAGGTGACAAGGGTTGTTCCAGCTCTATAATCACCAATTTCAAATTCCTTTAAACATTTAAATTCCATTTTAGGTTAAACAAGTGATTTATATTCTCCGAGAGATTCTTAAATATGATGTCTGACTTATGAGACAAACAGTGTTTTACTATAGCCAGCTCACACAGGCTTAGGAGACTCTTGATTCTTCTTGAGTTTTAGTGAGCTCACTTGAGCTCTAATGAGGTCACTCTTGGTAGATTAAAATTGTCCATCATAGGGTCAGAAAGGTGACTCAGCAGTTAAAAGCATTTGCTCTTGAAGAGGACCTGAGTTCCAGTCCTAGCTCTCATTTGGTGACTCACAACTGTCAGAGCCTCCTGGGTCCCCTGCAGTGTTTCAACCCCCTTGTCAGACCCTTCTGGGTTTCTTGCAGGGTTTGACCCCTGCTGAGCCCTGCTGATGCTTGTGGAAGCCTTTTGTTCCTAACAAAGGAGCCCTCTGGCCTGGTAAGGACACACCTGGGTGATGGTCATTTGTCTTCCCAGTCTTTTGTTTTTGGAGATTTAGGCTGGGCTTCCTAGATTTCTCCCTAGTAAATTCAGGGCATGTATTCGATCTTTTGTTTCTGAAGTCTTGAGCCGGGGCTTCCCACTGTGCTTCCCATTTTTCCGCCTGGTCAACTTGGGGTATATATTCCATGAATAAAGCTACAGGAGCCCCTTCCTTTTCTTGCTTAACACGAATAACCTGTGTGTGTGTGTGTGTGTGTGTGTGTGTGTGTGTGTGTGTGTGTGTGTGTGTGTGTGTGTTCTTTAATCCCGCAGGCTTACGCCCGATTCTCAGGCATCGACAAATGGAGGTTCCACCGAGATCGAGAAAGAGAAGGTCTCCTGACCGAATGTCCCGGATAGTCGGCCGGCGAGGAAGCAGGGACGTATCGGGGTAAGAGGGGCTAGAAAAGGTCTCGGTGATTTGGGCTAGCATGAGTAAAACTTGTTATAAAAAGGGGATAAATTAATGGTAAAGTGTTTTTTGTGAATGTGTTCTTTTAGAGTTATGTTTTAGTCTTTGACTAGAGAAAGTTTACACCCTAGGCATGAGAGAGAATGGGTTTGGGAAAAGCAATCCTCCCGGACTCTCTGGATGCTGTGGAGAAAGGAAAGGAAACTTTTTCAGAGTTCTCCTAGGGACAGAAGGAAGGCAGGAGACATCCTACCTCTCTGCTCTCTCCTATTGGAGAAATGCTTATTTCTGGTTCTGGGGTCCATAGGTAGGATATCTGGGTCCCTTTGGTGGGCCACCATCTAGTTTTTTCCTTCTATGTCTATTGTCTGTCCTTGGTGCACCAAACTCACAACCATCTTTAATTTTGGTTCCCAGGAATCTGAAACTTCCTTCTGGCCTATGCAGGCACCAGGCATGCATATGGCAAAATAAACTAACTCAAAACAATTTTAATCATTAATAATGGAAGTATTTGTACAAGGGAAATGAGAAATCCTGTATTTAGCTATTCAACACTAACAAAAAGTCAAAGAAAATCTGTTATGGTTTGAATTATAAATATCTCCCCAAGTCTTGTGTGTTAAAGGCTTGGTCCTCAGACGATGGTTGTACTGGGAGGTGGTGGGACCTTTAGGAAAACCTAACAGAAGGGAGTTAAGTCATTGGTAGGTCCTTGAAAGGAACATCAGGACCCAGGACCTTCCCTTCTCGTTTCTTCTTTGTTACCATGAAGTGAAACGCTATATCCTACCTCATGCTCCTGTCATGGTATCCTGCTCCACCAGAGTACCAAAGTAAGGGGGTGAAACACATGGCCTGAACCTCTGAGACCATGAGCTAAGATAAACTTCCCCCCTTTGAGCTGATTTTCTCAGGTATATTGCCAGCCATGGAAAAAAAACTGACAAACACACCATTTAAAATACTGAAAATAGTATTTACCAATTAAACTTCGACCAAAATTACTCTTTTAAACACCAAAAGAGGGGCTTGAGGAATACCTCGGCAGTAAGAGCACTGGCTGCTCTTCCAAAGACCCAGGTTCAATTCCCACTACCCACATGATCGCTCACAACTGTGTGCAGCCAGGACTAGCAGGCCATAAAGATAAAGGAGCACAGGAAACACTGTCCAGGCAGGACTGGCAAGCCATAAAGAAAAGGAATGCAGGAACCAGCCTGAGTTAATGGGACTGATTCATGGAACGTCTGGCAGGAAGACATCTCCCCCCAGCTCACTCAGGGCCATCCTCCAGACCCTGATAAGCCCCTGACTTCTAACACGTACTCTTTCTGCTTTGTTCTCACTGCTATGTTTGAATGAGCCAATTGTATGTAACCACGCCAAAACCCCCTAGCCTTCTCTATATAACCCTCTGACTTTTGAGTTTCGGGGCCGACACCTCTGTCTCCTGCGCGGGATATGTGTCGGCCTGGAGATCTCTGTAATAGGTCTCCGTAATAAACCTCGCCTTTGCTTATTACATCCAAAATGGTCTCTCTGTGTCTGGGGTCCACGATTTCCCAAGACTTGAGTAAGGGTCTCTCTCGTGGGATCTTTCATAAGTAACTCCAGCTCCAGGGATTTAACGCCCTTACACAGACAGACATGTAGACAAAGCCCCAACGCACATAAAATACAAATAAATAAAAGAAATAAATAAATAAGGGGCTGGAGAGATGGCTCAGCCGTTAAGAGCACTGACTGCTCTTCCAGAGGTCCTGAGTTCAATTCCCAGCAACCGCATGGTGGCTCACAACCATCTGTAATGGGATCTGATGTCCTCTTCTGGTGTGTCTGAAGACAGCTACAGTGTACTTATATATAATAAATGAATAAATCTTAACAAACAAACATTAAAATGACAAGGACAGGGATGTGGCTCGTTGGAATTAATCTGGTAAAACCTTGAAGTTTGGTCAGACAAAAATAGACTATCTTCTGCCCTATTCCTAACCAATCCAAAGCATGCACTTCAGAGGAATCCTAAGGTTGCTATGCGTGCAGAGTTCAGAGAATAAATATTCCCTGGAAGCTATATTAGACAGTCTGCTGACAGAGCTGAGCCGCAGGAAATGTCTGATGCGAAGAAAGAGGTCAAGGCAAAGGGAAGACCTGAGGAAACCTATGCAAACGAACTGTATCCATCTCTCCCTGGTCCTATTCCCTCATTAGATCTACAATACGGTTTTTACCATTAATAATGCATATGGTATCTCAAATAACAATTAACTGTTTAGGGCAGAAACTATCTAAATCATGTACTCTTTTCATTTTCTTTATTACTTATTTAAAATAAAGTTTTTTCATTGTCTTACTCTGTAGCCCAGGTCGACCTCAAACACCTCTCTTGTCTCAGCCTCCCCAGTGCTGGGATCACAGGTGTGTACCACCACACACGACTCTGTTAAGTCATCTTCGAATCTCCTTCCCCTAGCCTTGGTCTAGACAGGAATGCTCAGTAGCAGTTCAGTGGAGGAGTAGCCCTACCACAGCTGAGGATTTTTATCTGGCTAGTTTAAGGTCAACTTGACACAAGCCAGAATCATGAGAGCTGAGGGAGAGACATTTGAGAAAATACCTCCTTAAGATCAGGCTGTAGGCAAGCCTGCAGGGCATTTTCTTAATTAGCAGCTGACGTGGAAGAACACAGCTCACTGTGGGTGGCGTCATCCCTAGGCTGGTGGTCTTGGGTTCTGTAAGTTAGCAAGCTGAGCAAGCCGTGAGGAATGAGGCATTAAGCAGCACTCCACTATGGTGGTCACAGCACCAGCTCCTGCCTCCAGGCTCCTGCCCTGCTTGAGTTCCTGTCCTGACTCCCTGTGGTGAAGAAGCTGATTAAACCCTTCCCTCCTCAAGTCGCTCTGATGAAGACACTTCCATAGCAAACAAATTCCTCAGGTCCAGACCTGAGAATCTGAGGATGCTGACACACCATCCCTTTGCCAGGACGAATGAAAGACCCGGTGTGGCTCAGTGTGCACACTGGAATAGAAAGATGTCAGATGGTAGTGAAGTTTAGGGCGGTTTCGCCTCAAACACCTCTGTCTCAGATTCCCAAGTGCTGGGATCACAGGTCCAATTGGAAATATTTGGAGAGTGGGGATCAGCACAGCCTTAAAGTACAACCTGCAGGGAAAGCAATCAATCTCTGAGCGAGGGAAATCTGTAGCCAGAGATGCTGCAGGCTGGGTGACTTGTCTGACACTTGCCCCCGCCAGCGGGGACCCAGTTATTTGTGGGGGTCGAGGGGGACCCATACCTTCGGGAGAACGGGTGAGAAAGAGGAGTGAGACCAAGCAGTGTCCTTGTGAAAGACCTCCGGAGAGGACCTTTCCCTCAGGAGGAGACCCCAAGCGCCCAATGACCGAGCCGAGGCCACTCGGATGCAATCAGCAAGAGGGTTTATTGGAAAACACAGGTACCTGCGGGCACACAGTCTCTTCGGAGGACTTGCGTGCCCAGCAGCTCCAGCATGGGGCTTTTATAGGGTTTGTGGAAGCAGAAGCGGGCGTACAGAAGCAGATGCATAGTTACGGAGATTGGTGGATTTAAACGAGGCATATAGACATGTTCACATATGGTTGGTTATTTCACATGATGAGGTAATAAGGTATAGCTACACACATTGGCAGGTTTGTATCATATTCGAATGAGGTTGTAACATGGTAAAAGAGTACGTGCGGGCTGGGACGTCCTGAATGTCGGGGGCTGGGGGCTTATCCCTTCCTGCCAGATCCGGTACTCCTAGTCTGTTCTGTATTCCTTTCCTTTTATGGTCTGTTAGTTTTAACGGTATAGGACTAGGGGTAGTAGGGACACCCAATCTTTTGAGCCAGTTGCAAGCGTTAATTTAGATAAAGTTTCCTTAATTGTTCTATTCATGCGCTCTACCTGTCCTGAACTTTGGGGTTTATAAGCACAATGTAACTTCCAATCAATCCCCAATAACTTGGCCACCAACTGACTTACCTGGGAGACGAAAGCGGGCCTGTTATCTGACCCCAATACTTGGGGCATTCCATACCTGGGGAAGATTTCTTCAAGGAGCTTCTTGGTCACCACCTTGGCCGTTTCATGTTTCGTGGGGAAAGCCTCTACCCATCCGGAGAAGGTATCTATGAACACTAAGAGGTATTTGTGTCCGTACATACCAGGCTTGATTTCAGTGAAGTCAATTTCCCAGTGGGTACCAGGCCAATGTCCTCGGGGACGGACTCCTTGTCCAATTTTAGCTTTTCCTGGGTTTACCTGAGCACAGGCCCTGCAGCTTTCAGTCACCTCCCGCAAGGCCTGATCTCGTCCCAGGAGGTAGGTCAATCTCTTCTCGTCTTAAGAGGGTCTTCATCTTCTTGAGTCCCAGGTGTGTTAATTTATGTAGGTAGGAGATTAATTCAAAGGTCATCTTCGTAGGCATAACTGTTTTCCCTGTGTAGACCCACCGTTTTAGTTGTGGGTACCAAACGGCCCCCGTTTTCTGTAGGAGCTTTGTGTCCTCCGTGGTGTTGAGCCAACCAGTCTGTTCCGGCTGTGGAGACGTGGGTTGATCTTGGTCTTTTAAGGACAGAACTTGGGTGCCCATGGGGGCCTCACGCGCTGAGACGTCAGCTAGCCGATTTCCCCGTGCCTCGGGGCTGTGTCCCTTCTGATGCCCTGGGCAATGTATAATGCTCAGTCTTTTTGGTAGGAACAGAGCTGCCAGGAGGGCCAGAATTTCAGTCTTGTTCTTAATGTCCTTACCCTCAGATGTGAGCAGCCCTCTTCTCCGGTAGATCTCTCCATGGATGTGTGCCGTAGCAAAGGCGTAGCGGCTGTCTGTATATACATTCAGCCTCTTACCTTCTGCCATTTTGAGCGCCTGGGTTAAGGCAATGAGTTCAGCCCGCTGTGCGGAGGTACCAACAGGCAAGGCGCTTGCCCAGATCACTTTGTCCTCCGTAGTGACAGCAGCTCCAGCTTTCCGTTCCCCGTTCACCAAGTAGCTGCTACCATCGGTGTACCACGTATGGTCAGCATCCTGGAGAGGTCGGTCCGATAGGTCTGGTCTGGTTCCATGTACTTCTGCAAGGATCTGCAGACAGTCGTGCTGTTCTGCCTCCTCTGGCAAAGGAAGCAGAGTGGCTGGGTTGAGAGCGACCACGGGCCCAAACTGGACCTGTTCCGCATCCAGTAGCAAGGCTTGGTAGTGGGTCATGCGGGAATTAGAGAGCCAGCGGTCAGGGGGCTGTTTTATCAAAGCCTCCACTGCATAGGGTGCCAGGATGGTGAGTGGCTGACCCAAGGTCAACTTCCCAGCGTCTTTAGTTAGGACAGCAATGGCTGCCACCATTCTCAGGCATGGTGGCCAACCGGAGGCCACAGGGTCTATTTTCTTAGACAGGTAGGCTACCGGGCGCTTCCAGGGTCCCAGTCTTTGTGTTAGGACCCCCTTAGCATACCCTTGCTTCTCATCCACAAATAGTTCAAAGGGCTTGGTGATGTCTGGGAGACCCAAGGCAGGGGAGGACAGCAAGGCCCGTTTAATGTTATCAAATGCCTCCTGTTGTTCTGCCCCCCACTGGAAGAGCACCCCCTGTTTAGTGAGAGGGTACAAGGGGGCTGCCATCTCGGCAAACCCAGGAATCCAGAGGTGGCAGAATCCCGCCGTTCCTAGGAATTCCCGTAGCTGTCAGCCATTTCTTGGGGCTGGGATGTTGGCCACGGTCTGTTTCCTAGCTGGAGTCAGCCATCGCTGTCCGTCCCTTAGTTGATAGCCTAAATAAGTAACCTGGGTCTGGCAAATTTGAGCCTTTCTGGCAGAAGCTCGATAGCCCAATCGCCCCAAAGTCTGCAAGAGGGATTGATTCTGTTCCCTGGTGGCATGCTGTCTCAGAAGTGGCCCCTAGAAGAAGGTCATCAACAAACTGAAGTAGTATAAGAGTGGGGTGCTGGACTCGAAAGTCAGCCAAGTCCCGGTGTAAGGCCTCATCAAAGAGCGTTGGGCTGTTTTTGAAACCCTGTGGTAACCTTGTCCAAGTCAACTGTCCCGAAAGCCCCATTTCAGAGTCTTTCCACTCAAAAGCAAATAAGGGCTGGCTTTCTGGGCTCAGCCGGAGGCAGAAGAACGCATCCTTCAGATCTAAGACCGTATACCAAGTATGGGTGGGAGGCAGGGTGCTGAGTAGGTTATAAGGGTTTGGGACAGTTGGATGAATATCTTCTACTCTTTTGTTGACCTCTCTCAAATCTTGTACCGGCCTATAGTCTCCAGTGCCGGGCTTCTTAACAGGTAGCAGAGGCGTATTCCAGGGTGACCAGCAAGGGACTAGGATGCCTTGGTCTAAGAGCCTCCTGATATGTGGCTTTATGCCCTGATAGGCTTCCCAAGACATGGGGTACTGTTTAATGGAGACAGGAGTCACGGTGGCCTTTAACTGGATAATTAGGGGAGGCTGTTGGAGCGCCAACCCCATCCCGCCAGTCTCCGCCCAGGCCAGTGGGAATTTCGTGACCCAAGAGTCTATTTCTAGAGATTTTGACTTGTCCTTTTCTGGTTCATATAATCTATATTCATCTTCTAACTGAAGGGTTAAAATCTGAAGAGGAGTACCACGGGGCCCGGTTACTCGGGTCCCTCCTTCTTCAAAATGGATCTGAGCTTTTAATTTGGTAAGCAAGTCACGGCCCAGCAGAGGGTATGGGCAGTCCGGAACATGTAAGAAGGAATGGGTCACCTTACCAGTAGCCAGCTGAACCCGTCGATCTGTAGTCCAACGGTATCTCTTGCTGCCAGTGGCTCCTTGTACCCAGGCCGTCCGGTCGCTGAGTTGTCCAGGGGCCTGGGTGAGGACTGAGTGCTGGGCTCCTGTGTCCACCAGAAAGGTGACTGGCTGCCCCCCAACTTCAAGAGTTATCCTGGGCTCAGGGGGGGGCTCCTGGCCCTGACCTCCCTAATCTTCATCTAGGGCCAAGAGGGAGGTCTGTGGGCGGGGTCTTCGGAGCCCACTGGGTTTCTTAGGGCAATCTCTGGCCCAGTGTCCTCTTTCTTTGCAATAAGCACATTGATCCTTATCTAGCTTTGGCCCCTTTCGAACTCCCACCCTCTCTCCCCTTTTCTCTTGACCCTGAACTACAGCGGCCAAGATTCGACTCAACTCTCTGCTTCTTTTTCGGTCTCTCTCATCCTTTTCTCTACGTACTCTATCTTCCTTTTCTTCTTGTGTCTCTCTCTTGTTATAAATTCTTTCTGCCTCCTTAAGTAAATCCTGCAATGTATACCCTTGTAAATTTTCTAGTCTCTGTAGCTTGGCCCTGATATCTGGTGCTGCCTGCCAGATGAAGGACATGGAGACATTTGTCATTTGTCCTGGATCATCTGGATCATAAGGGGTATACATGCGATAAGCTTCCTTAAGTCTCTCTAGGAAGGCTGAGGGAGTCTCCGCAGCCTCTTGTACCACTTGTTTCACCTGAGCCAAATTGGTGGGGCGTCGTGCCGCCCCTCGGAGACCCACTAGGAGCAACTGTCAATAAAGGCGTAGGTGTCTCCTACCTTCAGCCGTGGTGAAATCCCAATCAGGTCTCGTAAGTGGGAATGCGTCATCGATCTCTTCTGGGAGCAAGGTGGGGCGTCCATTGTCCCCCAAAACATGTTTCCTGGCCTCTAAGAGCACTCTCTGCTTCTCCTCAGAGGTCAGGAGGGCCTGTAAAAGTTGTTGTATATCATCCCAAGTGGGCTGATGGGTAAGCAAGACAGATTCTATCAGGTCGGTGAGAGCCACCGGATCCTTAGAAAAGGGGGGGTTGTGTTGTTTCCAGTTATATATGTCGACCGCTGAGAACGGCCAGTATTGCGTCTGGCCGCCAGCCCCTTGTCTAAGCGGAAAGGCCTGGGAGGTGGAGTCTGGCGCCACCTCGCGTCGTCCCCGCAGTCTTCCAGCCACAGGGGAAGGGGCCGCCTCATGTCTCGGTCTAGCAGGCAGCTCCACTTCCTCTTCTCTGGGCAGGGCTGTAGGTACAGGGTACGGAGGAGGTTCTTCCAACAGGAGATCTATAAGGGGGGAATTTGGGTCCTCTGGGAGGACAGGTTTCAGGGGAGGGACTTTGGGAGACTCTTCCTTAGTTAGAGCAGGATAGAGAGAGGAAGAAGCAACCAAAGGGTCAAGTGGGCTCGGGGAAACAGGTTTAGGGGAAACAGGAAGCCAATTCGGGTCAACAAAGGGTCCTGCCCAAGGAGGAGGGCTAAATGCCAAGCTCTCCCAGGTGACAATGTAGGGCACCTGGTCAGGGTGTCCGTACGGCTTCTGGCGGAAAATCAGGTCCTTAACCTGCAAAATAGTGGTATTGTTAAAAGTGCCGGTCACCGGCCATCCCACATCGTAAGTGGGCCACTCGGACGTGCAGAGGGTCTGCCATTTTCCTTTCTTGATCTCGACCGACTGATCACGTGCTCGGTCTCGGACGTCCTTCCAATGGTCTAGAGTGAGACTCAAGGGGGTTGTTAGCGATTGTCCCATGGTAGCTTCAAAGAAAATTAGGGCACAAATTAGACAGACAAATCCAACGATCAGACAAATAACAGACAGACGCGCCGCGCAGCTTCGACGTAAAACCCAAAACAAAGAGTCAGATGGAGGTGCCCAGGGTCCGGACCCTCTCCTCCAACCAAAACCACGTATCCCTCCGATACGGGCTGAGCCCCAAAGAACCGGGCTCCAGACACCCTTGGAACGTCTTCCAGGGCTGCGGGGGGAGAAGTCCGAGCTCGTCAGCTCCTTCTCTGGCCCGCCCAAACGGAGGCGCTGAGGGTCCTGAACCCTGAGACACCGAAGGCCCTGGGCCTTCTCCTCCGACCAAAACCCAGATCTGAGTCCAAAACTGAGACGAACTGAACACGCGCACAGGGCAAGACACGACAGATTCCGGCCGGCTTACCTCCCGGTGGGTGGTCGGTGATCTCTGGGCGGAGGATCTCCAGATCCCAGACGAGCCCCAAAAATGAAAGACCTCCGGAGAGGACCTTTCCCTCAGGAGGAGACCCCAAGCGCCCAATGACCGAGCCGAGGCCACTCGGATGCAATCAGCAAGAGGGTTTATTGGAAAACACAGGTACCTGCGGGCACACAGTCTCTTCGGAGGACTTGCGTGCCCAGCAGCTCCAGCATGGGGCTTTTATAGGGTTTGTGGAAGCAGAAGCGGGCGTACAGAAGCAGATGCATAGTTACGGGGATTGGTGGATTTAAACGAGGCATATAGACATGTTCACATATGGTTGGTTATTTCACATGATGAGGTAATAAGGTATAGCTACACACATTGGCAGGTTTGTATCATATTCGAATGAGGTTGTAACATGGTAAAAGAGTACGTGCGGGCTGGGACGTCCTGAATGTCGGGGGCTGGGGGCTTATCCCTTCCTGCCAGATCCGGTACTCCTAGTCTGTTCTGTATTCCTTTCCTTTTATGGTCTGTTAGTTTTAACGGTGACTCGGCCCTAGGTATCTGGGCGTGCCTGGGCTCGTTCAAGCCTGTTGCAGCTCTGAGTTAAGACTCATGGGGTGGGGGCTGGGGATTTAGCTCAGTGGTAGAGCGCTTACCTAGGAAGCGCAAGGCCCTGGGTTCGGTCCCCAGCTCCGGAAAAAAAGAACCAAAAAAAAAAAAAAAAAGACTCATGGGGTGGGTCTTTCACTTGTCAAGGTCTGTTTATTGAGAGGAATGTATAGCATTTAAATCTCTGAAGCAGGAATTGAAGCAGGAACTGAAGCTTGGGGGGGGGGTACTGGGAAGCGCCCAAGGACATAAGATGAATCATTAAACTGCGAGATATTCTCCTTAGACAACGAGGCAACAGTCTTCCGGGGACATATTCTTTCTTTGAAAAGGTCAAGGGGTTGGGGATTTAGCTCAGTGGTAGAGCACTTGCCTAGCAAACGCAAGGCCCTGGGTTCGATCCCCAGCTCTGAAAAAAAAGAAAAAAAAAAGAAAAAAGAAAAAGTCAAGCCCTTCTCAGGAATCTGCTCAGAGCAGGGTTCTAGCTTTGCTTAATCAGGCAGTCCGCGGGCCCGGTCCCCAACAGCTGACAAGTTAATATATGTATATTTTTTCTAATACATACACATATATATATATGTATTAGAAAAACTAATGTTGAACATCTTTTCAGCTTTCCTAATTCCATCAGATACTTAAATTTGTCATCTAATTCCACAGATCCAGTCTGGTTATCCAGTCTCTAGCTAGGTAAGCCAAGGCTCACAGAGAGAAAAATCTTCCCGCAGCTGCCCTTGAAATGAGAGAATCCAGACAGAGCCTGGAGTTAAAGGTGCTGAGACTGTACCCAGTGGATGTGTGTTCTCTCCATAAAGCCTTCACATTATCTGTGGCATCCTAAACAAAACAAAGTTGCTCTCATCCCTCCAAACACTCTGCACTGGTCTCCATGGTTACCACACCCCAGGCTCTTTACACTTGGTTGAGCTAATGTGTGTTTGCTGACTCATGCTTCATGAACCGATGTGTAAACTTTCAAGACCAGTCTTTCCCTCTATCACTAATTCCTGCAAGGAGGTAAACGAAATTCTGGGGTTTTGTTTTGTTTTTGGCTTTTTTTGTGTGTGTTTTTGTTTTTGTTTTTTATTTCTGAAATATATTTCTCTGGATTTTCTTCAAAAGCAAACGGTCCTCTTCTGAAGAAAGTTATCTGAGCTGGACATAGTAGCTCACACCTTTAGTTCCAGCACTCAGAGGCAGGGGCAGGGGCAGGGGCAGGGACAGAGGTAGGGAGGAGGCAGGGAAGTAGAGAGGCAGAGGAAGAGGAAGAGGAAGATGAACATGATCTCTGTGAGTTTGAAGCCAGCCTGGTCTACACAGCATGTTCCAGGATAACCAGAGCTACACAATGAGACTTTGGTTTGGTTTTGCTTACAGATATCTGAACAGTCCTCTGTGTGAAATACGAAGGTAATTTTTTTTTTCTTTTGGAGATGAGATCATGTGATGATACGTTACTTAAGTTGGTCCCAAATTCCTGAGCTTAAAACTCCAGTGAGCTCCTAGCAGTTCTCTTGGTGGAAGCACGCCCTTGCTTGTCACCATTTCCCCCAGGAGCACCAGGCTCAGAATGAGTGCTTGAGAAATTAAGTCAAAGTGAGTGGAAGGCAGACACAGCACACAGTTTCACACATGGCCATATGTAATCCCGGCTGCTGCCCTATCATCTGATATAAGACTTAACGAGTGTCTTTGTTCCCATCTTACTGGTGACTTAATACCTTACTGATAATAAAAACAAAGGCCAAGTCATTCATCCAGGGACACCTGGTTAGGAAGTAAGTGGTCTCCGGCTCAAGGCTTCCTCTGTTAACCAGGGTTCTAAGAACAGAGCCGATCAGAGGTGGCAGAGCTCAGGAAATTCTGTCACCAGGGCGACAGTCCAGTGAGCTGATCCTCACTGTGGACTTCAGACGGCTTTGGGCTGGTGTTACTAAAGGTAACTTCTAATGGATGTTCCTGTAGGAATGCTGCTGCTGTTTCTCTCTGTGTATAGTCAATTCTTGTTGTCATGGTAGTTTGTATTCATAAAAACACTGTAAACACTGAACTAGGAAAAACCGGTCTCTTAGATGACTTAAGCTCCTAGAAGCTTTTGGTCAGCCAGCCAGTGTATGAGCCGTATGTTTGTAGCTTGTTGTTATTTTGATATGGGATCATACGATATTGCCCAGCCTGTTCTTGAACTGATGGGTTCAGATGATCCTCCTGACAGCCTCCTGGGGGAGGAGGGACATCATGACACACAGCCTTCGTGCTGCTCTGGCCCCTTGGCTTCTAGATCTTAACGAGGGGGAAACTTAAACTATAGCTTCTGCAAATAAAGTCTGCTGTGCCCATCCTCACATTTCCAAGTATCTTCAGTACCACAGATTGCACGTACGGTTTCTAAAGCCCTGTGACTGAGCTGAGAGACTGAGAGAAGGAGCTGTGGAAACTGACCTGTTCTGTGCCACTCACACAGGACCACTTTTCTAGGCTTGCAGACAGTGGCGGGCTGGCGTTCACCAGGGCCTCAGACTTGCCTCGGTTCTCTGCTTTCAGCCTCCTGAAAGTCTCAACTGGTTTTTTAAAGTAAGGATCCGTCAGTTTTGGCTTCACTGGATCCCACCATTCTCATCACAACACGTGCAAAAGAGATTAGTAATCGGGGAGACCAAGGTGTGCTGCCTACTTATCAGATAGAGTAAACCCTTCCTTTCAAGGTGCCTGATTATGTGATGGATGGGGGACCACTCGTTGAGGTTTCACAAGTGCCAGTTCATTCAGTCTGACCCAGGTAATGTCTTCACTGACTATGTCAGGAAATTATGGTCACTCAAGCTATACACACAGTTGGTAGCATAGCCTGCATGTAACCAAAATGACCCCAAATCCATGGTTTTACAGCTAAACTCTACTGCCGAGTGTTGGGTTCTAACTCGTAGGTGATAGGAAAGTTTTGATTTTGTGATCCCAGTGAATACTCAAACCGTGGTATACCTTTTGCAGTAGATTTATAAAGTGGGCTTTTAACAAAGTATGGGTCCTGTCGCCATTTGTGTTTGATATGTACTTATCTGGAGGATAGGCTGAGAATGTCAGTCAGCGGTATAGTTCTTGCCTCGAATATGCAATTCCCAGCATCCCCAAGAAGTATTAAAGGCAGTAGAATTTAAAGTTTAATTTCTTATGAATTACTGCCTTCAGTAAGAGAAAATTTGCTGGTTAGTGAGGTAGTTGAGCTAACTGTGGGTTTATCCACAATCTGGGTTGTTTAGTTTTGTGTTTTTCATTTTTGATTCATGGTCTCTGTGCATAACCCTGGCTGTCCTAGAACTCACTATGTAGACTAAGCTGGCCTTGAACTCACAGAGATTCCCCTGTCTCTGCCTCCCTAGCACAGGGTAGACACTATCACACCCACGTAAATTGTTCTTGATAGTTTCCATGTCACATTATTAATTGGTACTTAGAATGGTCGATTTTACTGAAGCAACTCAAAAATACTCGTTGATTATTCTACATTTTAAATTCCTTTAGTTAAAAATTGCCAAATCCAATGTTGAGAGGATTTTTTTTTCTTCTGCAATAGATATCTAAAGAGACCTATTAAGTCACTTGACGACCAGCAGGCTATTTTAGGTAGCTTTTATATTACCTTTTGTATGTGTTTTTATTACTGTTTTGTTTTCCGAGGCAGAGACTCACTCTAGCCCAGGCTGGCCCAGAACTTACTCTGTAACCCAGACTGCCCTTGAACTCAATGCAGTCCCTCTACCTCAGTCTCCTGAAGGCAAAGATCACAGATGTGAGCACCATACCTACCCAGGGCCAACTGTTTAACGGCCCCTTCATTATACCGTGTTTAAACCCCGGTTTAACATTGTGAAAGATACAGCTCTAAGCTCACAGACTTCCCAAAGTGGATGGATAAAATGGAAAAGGTGTGTTAGTCAGGGAGATAGACCAGTCACCAGCTATCGTGGCCGGAAAATACAGCAGGAATGGTTGGACACTGCTGAATTTTGCAGTATTGGGGGGGCGGGGGGCACTAATGGCCTGAGTTGGTTCTGTACCCTGTTTTGGAACACAGTCCTGCAGAAGGAGAAAGCCCTGGTAAAGACGGGCTCGAGGCGAAGCTGGCTTCTGAGGTGGATGGAAAACTAATTAGCTCGATGTGTTGGCAGGACCGCAAGAACCAGCTGCTAACTGGTGTGTGTTCGTACGATGACATCCACGAACAAAGGCGGTGAGGCGAAGAAACAGGGGGTGAGCAGGAAGCAGCTCCTGGAAGAGCTGAACGAGAAGAGAGAGTCCTACTGTCTGGTGGAAAGAAGCAACCGGGTCAGCCTGCTACGAGTTCAGAAGAGGCACTTCAGCCAAGCCTACCAGTCCTTATCGAGCATGAATGTCAAAGAATCTGTTCCCGAAAGTAGCAGGACCTCCTGGATCGAACGGGATCTCTTTGTGCACAAGGAGAAGAGGCACTTTGTGCCAAAAAGTAAGATAATGTGGCCAGACTCCTACCAACCTGTATATGGAGGGATGAGTATAGAGAGAAGACTCAACACACTTTCTGGGTGGAAAGTGGTTCCAAGGTCTTGCCCTTGGGAGTCTTTGAAGGTGATAATGTGTCTGAAGGCAAAAATAGATTATTTGGTATAAGGCCCACAACAGACCAGAGACTCATTTTCGTCTGTCTGTAGGAACCCAAGTCCTACCACAGGCCAGGTGGTTCAGCAGTTTGGTGTTTGGGTGCTGCAGTCTGCACTGCCAGCAGACTGAGGTGGCTTTCGGCTGCTGATGGTTTGATAATTACATTTGAGAGTTGCATTCAGTTACCTCCTGTCTCACAATTTCTGTGCTTTACAGAGTTTTATGTTCAAAATGGAAGTAAAATGGAGCTTTAATGACAAATGTGACAGTTAATGCCATGAGAAGCAGTAATAAAAAATATGGAAGGAGTGGTGGGGGGAGAGGAGTGGTCAGGAGGAGGGGAGTGGTCAGGGAGAAGGGAGTGGTCAGGGGGAGTGGTCTGGTCTGGAGAAGGGGAGTGGTCAGGGAGAAGGGAGTGGTCAGGAGGAGTGGTCTGGTCTGGAGAAGGGGAGTGGTCAGGGGGAGAGGAGTGGTCAGGAGGAGGGGAGTGGTCAGGGAGAAGGGAGTGGTCAGGAGGAGTGGTCTGGTCTGGAGAAGGGGAGTGGTCAGGGGGAGGGGAGTGGTTGTCTGGTATTGTTTAAAATATGGATTGATTGTGAATATCTGTTAAGTAGTTAAGACAGGCAACTGATAATGTTTTCTCATTTATTTGGAGAGAGTGTGCATATGCACTTACATTCAATATAGCCAATACATTATTAATTTGTTTACAAAGAATGGTCCACATCGGCCTTTATGTAGCTCTAACTTTGCTTTGGGCCAGTGACCTGAGGTAGTGATATAGGGAGGTGGTACAGTATGACATGAAAGTCCAGACACTGCATTGTGACCGTTAGTTAATCAGTAACCGTTGTGTTCCTTTTGTGAAAGCAAGCAAACAAACAAAACCCAACCATCTTTACAAAAAAGAAGGCTTTGACATTCTTAGTTGTAAAAGAAATACTGCAGTGCTTCAGTCTGCTAAAATTATTGAGAACCACATTGTGTCAGTTCTCAGGACGTTGCTGGTGGAGAGAAAATCTACCTCTTTGAACAAACATAGAATACAGCTTTAAGCAACATGCATAGTTTCATACAATACAGAATCTAGCATGCCCAATCCCATAACTAACTTTCATAGCATCAAACTGTAAATCGATAACCCCCAAACATATTTACAAAGCCTTTTACCTTTGGTTTGAGTTTTGATCAACTGAGAAATAAGATAGAGTTAAAAATATTGGCTTTGTTATTGAAAAAAACCAAATCTTTACTGGAGAAACTCACCAAGAGTAGCGAGTAGCCACCTCTTATTTCCCTAAAGAGCGATTACCTGTTCCCGGAGCAGGATGGAGACTCCTGCTCTAGACTGAGAACAAATGAGAGAGCCCCGGAAGCAGCAGTGCAGAGAAAATTCTCACTTGTTAAATTAGGAGCTGGGACATTACTGCTCAATGAAGGTATCAGTTTGGTAGGTTTCACCGCATACGAAGTCAGACACAACATTTGCTACAAAGTAACAGCTTCTTTCTGGAAGACAATGGTCCCCTGTGCTCTGAATGTTGAAGTATGAGGCAGTACAACACCTGCCCGCCTGGTCCTCTCCAGGGCGGCTCATGATGCAGCTGGTAGACTTAGTTACTTTCTGTCACTGTGGTAGGGCACTATGGCCAAGGCAACTTATAGAAGGAAGAATTTGACGTACAGTTCCAGAGGGTTGGTGACCATAATGGCAGAGTGGAGGCAGCAGGTAGACATGGCAGCCGGAGCGGGATGCTGAGAGCTCACGTCTTGAACTTGGAGCACAGGCAGAGAGCTCTCTACAAGGAGAGTTAAGTGTTAACCCCTCTAAGCTCACTCCCAGGACACACTTCCGGCAAGACCACACCCTAAACTTCCTCAAACAGCACCATGAACTGGGGACCAAGTGTTCCAGTGCCTATGGGGATGTTCTCATTCAAACTTAACTGCTAGGGGACTTATGTTTCATCTCTTTTCTGATGACCCCACATTTTAATATCCAACTTTTCTTCTGACCTTCGGCCAACTGTACAGTCACAACTGCCACCTCACTTGAAGTCATCTGCAGTTTAGTATATTGCTGAGAAAAAATCCCTGTTACCAAACACATCTCTTACCACCACCCAGTCTCACCTTCTTCACCTGGGAAAGTGGCCAAAGACCCGTGTGGAACTCTGGTCCTCACACCCCATACTCGCTGTGTCGGCAAGTCCTGAATCTGAGCCCTGCCACTGCCCTGGCCCAGCCTGTATTCACAGAAGTGTATCGGAGCCTCAGGCTGCCCTTGGCACTTCTGCTCCCACATTTACTTCACAGGACAGCTGGAGAACACAGAACATGTGTTGTTACCTGCTACACAAAACTCATCTGTGGTTTCCCACCACACTGAGGATGAAACCCACATTCCCACTCTGCTGCATGAGTCTCCATGAGCAGACCCGGCCTGTCTGTCCCATCTTCTCTGCTCACCCAGGCTCCTGGCCTTTGTGTTCTTCCTCTTCTGGGACATGTCAGGCTGGGTCCCACCTTGGAAACTTGGCTCTTCTCCTAGCTCTCTCTGTCTCTGTCTCTGTCCCTGTCTCTGTCTGTCTGTCTGTCTGTCTGTCTGTCTGTCTCTCTCTCTCTCTCTCTCTGTCTTTTTGTCTGTGTGTCTCTCTGTGCCCCCCTCTCTGTCTCTCTCTGTCTCTCTGTCTCTCCATCTTTCCATCTCTCTCTTTCTCTGTCTGTGTCTCTCTCTGACTCTCTGTCTCTCTCTAAGTCTGTCTGTCTCTCTCCCTCTCTCTGTCTCTCTGTCTTTTTGTCTCTCTGTGTGTCTCTTTGTGTTCTCTCTCTCTCTCTCTCTCTCTCTCTCTCTCTCTCTCTTTCTCTCTCTCTTTCTGTATCTGTCTGTCTGAAATACCCAGTGACTACAGTTAATCCCAGCACAGAAAAGGACAAGCAAAAGACTAATGACCCTCTCTGCCCTTCATGTTGTTCTTGAAACTGAGCAATAGATTAGATTACTGAAACGCATTTCTTTCTGATGTTTTGATTATGAGCCTAACCTTTAACAGCTGAGTCATCTCACCAGCCCAATAAATGTACTTTTTTATCTTTCAGATCATGCCATATTTGGATAAAGTACATCTCCAGAGACATACCAATAAACTCTCTTCCTTCAGTCTTCAGTGTCTGTGAATTATTTAGAAACATTAACTAGAAAAGAAATTGTCCTGGTGTCATGGTGAACACCTGTAAGCCCAGCACTTAGGGACAGTGAATTCCAGGCCAGGCTGGGCTATGTCTCAGGACCTTGTCCCTAAAAGACTGAGGACATGTGATAAGAATAAGCTCACTAGAGCTAAGCTTACTTCCCAACAGTAGATACTTAGCTTCCAGAACCTTGAAGAGCTGCTGGCTCCTTCCATGACCATGGGCATTGACAGGGGACACGGGACTCTTGGTTCACAGCCAAAGAACTTAGGCTCTAGCTGACTCTCTCGCCCCCCAGTCCACTGCCTCAGGACCCTCAGAGCTAGGGCAAAGCTGTCAGGTAGATGCACACAGACTTGGGCTGCCCAGAGGAGGATCTTTGCTGAGCATGATTGACCCAGCCTTTGCCTATAAGGAGATATTATCTTTATTATGTGATGGAGCCAGGCCTACCTCTGTTCAGAGGGACCTCTTATCTCTGTCTTCTGAGCTGCTCCTGGCCCCAGGGCTATCAGAGCCTCTGTTCTCTGGCTGAACAGAAATGGGGGACTGGATTCACAGAGTTTATATCCTAATTAGCCAAATCGGAGATGCCGATGCCGAGGCTTGGTTGAGTACGGAGCTATGAGTGTCAGGTTACACACAGAGGTCAACTCCCCTCACCCGAGTTTCTCTGACCCCATCCTGTAGGTATGCCCCTGCCTCTAGCTGGTCGAAGTTGTCTCTTGGCTCCCTTCCCTGCCTGTGATTTAAATGCCACCTCCTCTATACCTTCCTGCAGCCCTGCCCATTAGACATTTCTACTTTGCCCTGCATACCCTAGTGCAGGCTCAAGCTAAGCCAGAAACTCAGAAGTACAGTTGTATCTGGACTCTGACCCTACCTGAGACAGCAGGCTCCAAGCCTCTTATCTCCCACCAGTTGGCATGGGGTAGCACTTTTCTTTTCTGTCCTGGCTTTCTGTAGTGTGCACTTGCGTGCACACAGGACTCCTGCTGCTTCCCGGATCCTCTGGAGGGTACATTAGTGTGGCAGCATTGCCGCTGTAGCCATAGACAGTCGATGCCTTCTCCCTGAGTTCCTACTGATATCCATACCCTTCTTCAGCACAGCAAGGTGCTTTAAGAGAGGGGGTAGCAGAGGCAGAGGCCAGTCAGAACCAACCGACCTTGACCGTCTAAGTGGGCCTCTGAACAAGGGTCTGGGTCAGTGTAAGGGCTGGGTTATGGTTCAGCGTGAGCGGGCTGTGTGAAGAAGAGACTTAGGAGCGGAGACCAGGGAATCTGACAAACCTCTTGGGGATTTTGCTGGAAAAGCTCTTTTATATTATGCCCCCTTTGGTAGGTGTTTCCTCCTTCATGACCATGAGGCAGGTAATAGAGAACAGTCTGGACCTCAGACATTGTCAGTAGGCTGGAGTGTTGGGATTCCTTTCATCTCAGCACTCAGCAGGCAGAGGCAGGGGCGTGTTTGTTAGTTCAGGGCCAGCATGGTTTGTACACATTGTGAGTTCCGGGCCAGACAGGCTTACGGGGGTGGAGGGGGCAGCAATAAAAACAATTACTGTGGCCACATTGGGAAGAAGTCAAGGCCATCACTATGATATTTCCGTGACATTTAGATTTAAATAGAGGAGGAATGTACGTGTAACTAAGTAGTCCTGGTCAAGAAGTGTTCTTACCCACCCATCACTGTCCAGACTCTTGGTCTGTCCTGTAAGGTGATCTGCTAAGCTGTTAGAGCTGTGTAATCTCCTCTTGGGAGGCAAAGTCCTTCTCTGGCTGGCACCAGACTAAAGCCTTTCTTTTTCCAAGAGGGAGATGATAACTTCTTGATTTATATAATTGATTTAATAATCTGATAGACAACAGGAGGGGCACAGGTGTCTCTTCAGAACAATGAAGGGTCTTGGATGTAGGTTCAAGGGGACACAGACGGTTGGGATATTAATACCACAGACAGGCAACAGCATGGGGAAGTTCTGAGGAAAGTTCAGATAACATGGACTCTGAAGAGGGGAAGTGGGACTCCTGTCACTGTCTCAGAAGTGGGAGTCTTTTCTTATAAAGAAAGTCCCCTTTGTGGGGACAGCCAGAGTTTTCACAGCATAAGCCGGCTGCCGCTGGACTCTGATTCCCAGGCAAAGGCAACGAAGGGTGTGAGCAGGGTGCCAGTAGCCCTGTGAGGTAACTCACTCCCCCAGATGAGATCCTGGAATGTAGTTCCAAGATCCAGTCTGTTGGTGAGGTGTACACAGTGTGCCTATAGGGTGCCTGTCAGTGTCTGTGAGAGGGGAAGAGCTGCTGCAGATACTGTGCCCGGAGCAGCAGATGGATTCTACCTTATCCTTAAAAATACCTCTACTCTTGTCAAGATGCCAGGGCTAGTGCAATGTTTTGGTCACCCCTCTTAAGCCTCCTATCTGGGGCAAAAAACGTGGTGTGTGCTTAAACACAAGGTCCTGGGCTTCCTAATTTCAAGAACCAATTAACAAGCATGAGGACAAGCAGGGCCAGTCTCTCTCCTCCTGTTATGGTGTCCGCCAATGAAACCAGCCAAACGTATCTCATCACGAGGTCACAAGAGGCCTGCTCCGTTCCTTAAAGCTATGTATGTCTTTACTAGTCAGTGCTGTAAGAGAGCACTGCTAGCCTAGGAGTTTGGGGATAGCCTAAGCAACATAGTGAGGTTTGTCTCCTTATGGGGGAGGACAGGAGCTGTCTCAGTACTCTTACTACTGCTGTCTTCTTATAACCCATGAGGCCCACTGACAGCCAAGCTGGAAGGACATCTGCCATGCACACACATTGGTCAGCATTCAAAGACGAAAGCCCATGGAGCTCTATAAGCTGACTGTTAAGTGGGGGAAGGGGCAGGCGGGGGTGGGTGTCTTGAGGCTTTCTTCCCTCAAGTGGACAAGAACTCCAGAAGCCACTGTGTGTTGCCCCAGTCCACTCCAGGACTCAGCTATTCGAAGTAGCCTATGTTTATAGTCAGAACCCAGGGTTTGTGTATCCAAACTTCTTTCTAAAATAGTTTTTAGAAATTATTTTATTTATGTTAAGTGTGTCTGTGTAGAGATATGCCACATGTGTGCTAGTGCCAGAGGAGGCCAGTGTTGAGTCTTCTAGGGCTGGAGGGAATTACAGGCAGTTGCGAATCACCCAAACATGGCTGCTGGGAACTG
The DNA here is from genome assembly GCF_021556685.1 of Rattus norvegicus. Taxonomy (NCBI): domain Eukaryota; kingdom Metazoa; phylum Chordata; class Mammalia; order Rodentia; family Muridae; genus Rattus; species Rattus norvegicus. Next base: position 105,226,794 of record NC_141546.1, read on the forward strand.
AGCAGAGTCTTCTGGAAGAGCAGCAACTGAGTGCTCTTGACAGCTGGGCCATTTCTCCAGTCCCAAATTTGTTTTTTAAGAGGAACATATCTGTAAAACTGTGACCACTAGCCACATAAAATGGCTTCCTCATTTCAGGCCACTAAAGCGAGAGAACACTTTGTTTTCCCCAGTGCTGCCCTGAGCTGACTTGGCTTGCAGGGGGTGATTCTGAAGCTATTTCTGGAGTAGGTACTGAAGCTTGGGAAACAGTTTGAATGCATTCTGTGTTGTCACTTCTCGGACTTCTTCCACTGAGATCCCTTTCACTTGGGCAATGAACTCTGCTGCGATGGAAATGTTGCAGGGTTCGTTCCGTGTCTGAAAGAGAAGAGTTTGACACTCAGTGTGGAGATCCTTGGAGACCGTAGCTAACACACACACACACACACACACACACACACACACACACACAGAGAGAGAGAGAGAGAGAGAGAATGAACTCCTTTTCTACTCTGTGAAGGAGCTAACATTCCTTTATTAGTGCTTTTTGAAGTGGGGTGATGAACTTGGCAGGCATGGGCAACTCCAAGTCTATGCAGTTCCAGGAGGAACTCAGGGGCATTTGCAGCCAAAACCCTGAGCACCCAGCCTGTGAAGCAGTCTACCAGCAGAACCCAGGGAGAGCGGCTAGCCTGAAGGATTAACTGTCCCTTGTTTTGCTGCATGCATGAGTGCTGGGAAAGGTCACTGTACTCTGCTTGGCCCCTCACCTCAAAGGCTAACAGCCCAGTGTGGTTTCAAATGCCCCAAGGACTGGAAAGACTGCTCTGTTAAGTTCTGCCAGCTTGCTGACTTTAAGACACATCCCTCCCACTTTAATATCTGTGAGATAAACAAACATTCTGCTTATTTTATATACACTAGTGTTTTGCCTGCATGTCCGTCTGTGTGAGGGTGTCGGATCCTGGAGCTACAGACAGTTGTGAGCTGCCATGTGGGTGCTGGATTTGAACCCAGGACCTCTGGAAGAACAGCCAGTGCGCTCTTAACCACTGAGCCATCTCTCCAGCTCCCAGTTGTGTTTTTCTTTTCTTTTCTTTTCTTTTCTTTTTTCTTGTGTGTGTGTGTGTGTGTGTGTGTGTGTGTGTGTGTGTGTGTGTGTGTGAGAGAGAGAGAGAGAGAGAGAGAGAGAGAGGGAGAAGAGGGCACCGAATCCCATTACAGATGGTTGTGAGCCACCAGGTGGTTGCTGGGAATTGAACTCAGGATCTCTGGAAGTGAGCAGTCCATGCTCTTAACCCCAGAGCCATCTCTCCTTAGTTGTGTTTCTTTCTTTTTTTTTTAAGACCAACTTATTTTTTTTATTTATATGAGTACACTGTAGCTGTCTTCAGACACACCAGAAGAGGGCATCAGATCCCATTACAGATGGTTGTGAGCCACCATGTGGTTGCTGGGATTTGAACTCAGGATCTCTGGAAGAGCAGTCAGTGCTCTTAACCACTGAGCCATCTCTCCAGCCTCTTAGTTGTGTTTTTTAATGATAAAAAAAATAACATTTCTGCAATCAACAGCATTTAGACACAATGAAAAACATTTCTGTAATTATTAGTAAGTGGCTACTTGGGATAATAATAAGAGGAATAAAATTATTAAGGCAAAAACCCTTGATAATGCAGGCTAACAAAATAAGAAGTATGTCAAAGATTCACATTCAAGGCTGTCCATCACAAGTGGTTAAATCTCAGACTGGCTGAGCATGGTGGCACACATCTGAATTCCCAGTACCCAGGAGGCAGAAGCAGAGGATCAGGAGTTCAGGTCAAACCTGGTTACATTCTGAGTTAGAGATCAGTCTGGCTACATGAGACCTGTCTCAGAAACACACACACACACACACACACACACACACACACACACACGGGTACACCTATACATTTATGACATACAAAGATTTTTTTATTATTTTATGTGCCTTCATGTATATGCATGCCTGACTGTTGCCTATGGAGACATAGAGGGCACTGAGTTCTCTGGAACTGGAGTTATGAATGGTTGTGAGCTGTCCTGTGGATACTGGGAATAGAACCCAGGTCCTCTGGGAGAGCAGCCAGTGCTCTAACCACTGAACCATCTCTCCCATCTCTAACAAGTTGTAGCAGTGGAACACTGTGTGGTCATTAAACACTCTGGGGGCTGGAGAGATGGCTTAGTGGTCAAGAGCAATGGCTGCTCTCCCAGAGCACTGAGGTTCAGTTCCCAGCACCCACAAGGCGGCTCATAATTGTCAACAGCTCTTGCTGCAGAGGACTCAGCTCCCTCACAGAAAACTCACGCAGACAGAACACTGATGCAAATAAAACACTTTGAGGAAAGCACGTTATTAACATATACTAGTGAAAGAAGGTCTGATAGATTGTGTTCAACCCATCCTATCCTAGAGAGATGTGTGTGTGTCTACATATAGACACAGTGGCCGACCCGTTTCTAGAGAGATACACAAATGGAAGCCTGTTCCCAGTCAAATGACATTCTCAGAAGCAGTGTTTAGAAAAGACTCTCAACCTAGCGTTCGAGTCCTGCAGCCCTGCAGCCAGTCCCAGCTAAGTCACACAGCCCGGATGAAAAGGCGTCTGCATGGCCATGAACCAGAGACCTGCTTACCAGTTTTTCGGGTCCTAGTGCAGGTGAATCTGTTTCTAAGCAGAGAGAACTCAGAGGCAGCTGTTTCACAAGCTTCTGCTTCTTAGAGAAAAATGAGAGTACATTTAAAACAGGAGGAGGTGGAAGAGCGTTAACTTACATGTGGATGAGTCTTGTCCTGGGGAACACGAACATCCATATTTATCACCAGGGCTTGCTGGACAGCTATCAGGTCTTCACCAGCCCCCTTCTGAGGCCACACAACCACTTCAAAGTAGGAATATTGCCTAACATTGCAAAAAGTACCCAAAGCTTTCAGGGAACCAAATGCAATCAAGTAAACGTAGGAACTGCCCCATAGGAAATCAACCCAAATGACAAACAGCTGCTCATGGAGAGATCTAAAACCCTTTGGGTGGACTTCCAATCTATACTCTGAACCTACATTAGGGTTTTAAAAGTGACTCAGGGGGTTGGGGATTTAGCTCAGTGGTAGAGCGCTTGCCTAGGAAGCGCAAGGCCCTGGGTTCAGTCCCCAGCTCCGAAAAAAAAGAACCAAAAAAAAAAAAAAAAAGTGACTCAGATGTGTCTCACAGGATCGAAAGCATCCCTGGCTGTGATCTGTATCCCCATCTCCTGGAGCATGAAGAATGAGTGTCCTGAGAGTGACCAGATGTGGGACATTCACAAGGTTGCCTTTTAAAGACTTTGAACTGTAATTGATATGACACGATAGTTACTCTTTAAATATACACAGGTCAGGCTAAGAGACAACTGCCTAATGTGTCTGAGGCATGAGGCTTCATACTTGCACTCCCATGCACAAGGCTGTGTGTGTGTGAATACACGTATGTAACATTTACTCCTCCACCATAGTCCCTCACTCCGCTGCCTTTCCAGTCACTGCTCATTCCTCCCTCCGATCACCAACCAACTTTCTGTCTCCACAGATTTGCCTAGTCTGCACATTTCATTTGAACAGAATCTTACATGGTATCTTTTGTGTCTGGCTGCTTTCTCCTAGTGTTTCCAAGGTTCAGCCATGCTCTGACACGGTTGAGTAACACTCCATTGGATGGGGAGACCATGCTTTGTTTATCTGACATCCATCTGTAGACCCCCTTCTAGCTTGTCTTTGCTCTGTGAATATCACACAGTGCCCGTGAGCATCCGTGTTTGGGTGTGTGGTAGGATATTTCTTTTCCTTTGGGAGTATCTAATTAGGGTGGAGACCGTGCATAGCAATAATTCTACGCTTGGTCCTGGAGGGAACTCGCAGACTCAGTAATGTGGAGTAGTGTTGCTCTGAATTTTCCTGAGGGAACAATGCTGAGCTTCTCTTCTGGTACCAACTCATTGTTTGTGTTTTTTCTTCAGTGAACCCTGCTTCCCACGGTCAGACTTAAACCCTTTGTGGGTTTTGCAGTCAGGCTTCTGTTTTTATCACTGAACTGTATCTGCACCTACACATCCTGTACACTGTGCTCTAACTGTATCTGCACCTACACATCCTGTACACTGTGCTCTAACTGTATCTGCACCTACACATCCTTAAACCGTGCTCTAACTGTATGTGCACTTACACATCCTGTAAGCCATGCTCTAACTGTATCTGCACCTACACATCCTGTGTACACTTCTAACTGTGCGAGCCACCTCGCCCACCATAGAACTCTTAGTTACTGAGCCACCTCTCCAGTCCCTTGAAGGTTCCTTTTTGAGTTAAGTTTTTATTTATTTATTTATTTATTTATTTATTTATTTATTTATTTATTGGTTCTTTTTTTCGGAGCTGGGGACCGAACCCAGGGCCTTGCGCTTCCTAGGCAAGTGCTCTGCCACTGAGCCAAATCCCCAACCCCAAGTTAAGTTTTTTAAATGTTTGAGTAGACTTAAGACTAACTTTTAAAATGTAACTATAATGGCATCACAAGTTTGTCCCAAAGCTTAGCTTAATTGTATCTTACAACGAGTCTAGTAAGTTTTAATCAGAGACTTTACCTGTCCACTTCGTACGATGGATGGGGGGATGGAGAAGTAGTAACCAGCCCTCACTCCTTCCATGGCTACAGATGGCCGGCCGTCAAACGCATGCAGCAGAACCTTCTCTGCACCTCTCAAAGCAAACACAAATCACAGTTCATTTCTCTCCTAACAAATAGCTTCCCATTAGTCAAATTAGACAGAGATCTGAACTGTAAGTAAATATTTATCATGATGCAAAGATCAGATTCCATTGCTTCTAAAGTTTCAGTAACCAGGTAATGTTCAGAGAGGAGAAAAATAAGTTCTGAATCTTCAGAATAAAGTAGTTGAATAACATTGAAATGCAGTTTTTAAAGCAATCATCTAAACTATCTACACCACTAGGTCTTAGGTCTTTTCTATGTCTGTGAGATGTCAAGTTATTATTTCTAAGAGAAGGGTTTCAGGCAAACCCTTCAATTTTCCTTTAAAAAAAAAAACTAGTAGAACAAAAGGACTCACGAACAGGCCAAGGCTCATAAAACCAAGCCCTAATCTGTGTGTGTGCATGTGTTTTTGTGTGTGTGCACGCATGCGTGTGTGGCCGAGGACCAAACCCAGGCCTTACCCTACCACTAAGGCACACCTTTCACACCGACCCCAGCTCCTACAGGCTAGCGGCTCAGCCTGCATAAACCATGTGCTCAGTGACTCCAGAGGGCTCGACACTGACAAATCCATCACTGGCCACATCTCTAACTGCAGGGAGCCCCATTACTTCATCCTCTGAGTTTCCAGTCGTGCGAATACTCATTATGATCATAAATTAGCTGTGAAATCTATTGGGTAGGGCACAACCAACCAATGTGGTTTTTGTACACACACAACTGTAGACTAACTGTACATGTGCTGCTTCTTACACATCTGATGGACCTTTTACTGCACAGAAATAAGGTAAATAAGGTGTTACCTCTTACTGAGGATGGCATTTTAACCTTCGGAAGAGAACTGTGCTCAGGTTAGGAAGGCCGGATCAGGCGAGCATGCTCTTTACACACGGTGGCCACAATCTGCACGGCCATACGGCTTTGTTATTTACTCATTATTTTCATAATTAACTCACGGTCTGTATGTGCCTGCAAAAGTACACGTGCCACAGTGGAGGCCAAGGGCCCCCTGCCCAGGGGTGAGCACAGCTGTACTACCTCGTAAGAGCTGGCCTGACACAGGCACACAGGCTCGCCCTGGTGGGCTCTCCCCTCTCCGTGCAGTCTTTGTCTTTAAGGGATTAACGGGAAACATACTTGCTCCTTAGACCCTCCACCCGAGCTGTGATGCTGTGACGCTTGAATGTTAGGGACATAAGTACCTTGTTCACGTAAGAGGCTGATGGTGGGTCTTCCGGCTGAGCGTGAGTGCACATTTCTGTTTAACAACAAAATTCCTTTGTAGACTTTTAAATAGGAAAACACTGCTTTGTTAGATTAAAGTAAGTCAGGAGGTTGGGGAGCTGAATCAGCTACTCTCACGGAGGGTCAGGTGTGTCCCCAGCACCCACATGGCAGCAGCCAGTTCCAGGAAGTACCATGCCCTCTCCTGGCTCCCACGGGCACTGCACACACACAGCCCACAGACACACATGAAGGCAAACAGCCACAGGCGTAGAGAATGAATTTTAAAAAATAACTCAGAGGAAAAGAGATACAGAACTCATTTCAAGAGGACCAACTGCTATGGGATGTGCTTTGTAGTTGTGAGCAGAAAGACGGGGCACCTACAGAGGCACATTTAGTCTTTTGGCCAGTTGGACTTGTCTGATCAGGACTTGTCTTTGTTCTTCCTTCTCCTCATGAGTGCCTGCATATCTGGGGGAGAAGTCTAGCCCCACCTGCAGCAGAAAGATGAAGGAGAATCACGTGTCTGTGTGTGATGAGTCCAAAAGACCATGAGTCAGTACACAGTGTCAGCCAAGCAGATGTAAGACCATGAGTCAGCACAGTGTCAGCCAAGCAGATGTAAGACCATGAGTCAGCACACAGTGTCAGCCAAGCAGATGTAAGACCATGAGTCAGCACACAGTGTCAGCCAAGCAGATGTGAGACCATGAGTCAGCACACAGTGTCAGCCAAGCAGATGTGAGACCATGAGTCAGCACACAGTGTCAGCCAAGCAGATGTGAGACCATGAGTCAGCACACAGTGTCAGCCAAGCAGATGTGAGACCATGAGTCAGCACACAGTGTCAGCCAAGCAGATGTGAGACCATGAGTCAGCACACAGTGTCAGCCAAGCAGATGTAAGACCATGAGTCGGCACACAGTGTCAGCCAAGCAGATGTAAACTAACGTAATAATACATTTGAAGCACCCCGACCTCTAAGTTGTTTTCTATTCCTCTTGTGGGGTACTACAGCGTTAACATTCACTGTGTTATGCCGCACCTCTTGGCTTGGTGCAGCAGCCCTGCACATTTTCAGAAGTCAGGAGGGCTCACTGCATTGTGAGCAGAGCAGATTACAGAAGACCACTCCCACTGCTGCTACCTGGGCATGTACTCTGTGCACTCCATTCAGAATGCATCTTCTTATTTTTTATATTTAACAGGCAGAGGTAATTTATTTTTTACTGTGATAAAAAATTCTCTAGCATTTTAAATAATTTGAGTGGCACGGTCTTAAATCACAAACTCAAGGCTAAAGTATGCTTTTATGTTACCTATGAAGTTGTCTTTTTCTTTTAGTTTTAAAAATTACATTTATTGGGTGGAGGGTCACACATGGACGCCCCAGTGCACATGTGCAGGTCAGAGGACAACTTCCAGGAGTCAGTTCTCTCTTCCCGCTGTGTGGACCAGGCTTGGTGGCAAGTGCTTTCTGCTAAACCATTTCAGGGCCCTCCCTCTACAGGCTGTCTTAGCTTCTCAGAGCAATGGCCACACTTAAGCACAAGCAGTGTTTTTAGAAATATTATTGCATCATCACTGTAAATAGAAAATGCATTACATCACCATTAAGGCAAGCCTAGAGTAAGGCAAGCCTAGAGTAAGGCAAGCCTAGAGTAAGGCAAGCCTAGAGTAAGGCTTCTATTGCTCTGTCCCCAAGTGGTCTTGCTTACCACTGAAGTATCACATTATTAGCAGGCTGAACACGGCGGCGAGCATATCTGTCCAAGTCTGTTATGATCACCAGTACTGAACTAAGGATTACTACGCAGATCCTATGGAGGCCTAAATTAGATGTCATGTGTTCAGCAAATGGGTTTACCTCTCCAATCGCCAGCAACCGGTCCTTGTAATTCTCAACAATAGGCAAAGCCACATCCAGATCCTGAAAGAAAAAGAAGGGAAATTTGTCAATGTCCTCAGTGTGGATGCTAGTTCCTCAGCTGGCACGCGCCAGGCCTATGCCACTCTCACCTCACACACCTCAGTCTATTTACCCAACCTATCCATAGAAATCATCACCTCTACCACACCAGCAGCTCTAAGTAGACATCTCGGTAGGAACATCCACCGTGTTCTGGTTACGGGCTTGTGAAGGTCCCACTTACACATGGTCCTCTGCTCAGACAGGAGTTACAGGAGGAGAGAGGTAGGAGTTGGAGTTCCATGGATGTCACACACACGGCTCTGTCTCCTCCTAGGCAGTGGTTCGTCAGCTTATAATGGCGGCAGACCCATGTTCCCTTTGTTCTCTTTGCCTTGATTTGTCTTTATAACCCTGCTTGGTCGATCTTAAGAAGAGTTCAACAATATAAACAATGCATTTCACATATGAGCTTGTCTGGGAACTGCTGTAGTGGTAGGCTGTTAATTTAAGTGATATTCCCTTAATTCAGTGATATTATGCTTAAGAGAATTTGGCCTGTGGTATCTCTAAGGTGAAGACAGAATTTAGAATTTGCTTGTAGATAAGATTTTAAAGATTTGTTTATTTTTTATTTATTTATTTATTTATTTTTGTTCTTTTTTTCGGAGCTGGGGACCGAACCCAGGGCCTTGTGATTCCTAGGCAAGCGCTCTACCACTGAGCTAAATCCCCAACCCCTAAAGATTTGTTTATTGTTAGCTGGGTAGTGGTGGCCTTTAATCCCAGTACTCAGGAGGCAGAGGCAGGCAGATCTTTGAGAGTTCGAGGACAGCCTGGTCTACAGAGTGAGTTGCAGGACAGCCAGGGCTACACATAGAGAAACCCCGTCTAAAAGAAACAAAACAAAGAAGTTGCCTATTGTACGTGTATATGACATATGGGTTCCAGTGAGTTTCATGCGCCATGTGTGTGCAGGTATTCCAGGCGGTTGTCACCCTGATGTGGGTGTTAGGAGTTCAACCTTCGATCTCCACAAGGGTGGTATGTGCTTACCACTGAGCCATCTCTTCAGCTCCCTGTGGGACATTTTAAACCGTCTGGTGGATTAGTTTCAGAATACATAAACTGTAAAGTTCTTCTATGGAGGGAAATCAGAATAAGAGAGAGCCACAGAAAGGAGGGAAACAAATGACAGGAGAAGGGGAGGTTTATGCTTATGGATAGAGGGAGAGTAACTTAGAGAGAGACAGCAGACTTAGGGAGAACTCACACTGACCCAGAGAGCTAGAGGTAGGACCCCTAGTGGCAAGCTGTGTGGCAAGCGCTGGGGTAGCTATCAGACAAGGCCTCTTCCTTAGTGGACGCCCAGGGACCAGGGACCCAGGAAGAGAGGGAGAAATAACTCACTTACAAAGTCTCAGCCAGAAAGGGGCTGTGACTTAAGGATGATGATTGGATGCAGAGACGTGCACCTCCCAGAGTGTGTTCTAGTTATGAGAGAATAGGCTAAACTCAGGGGGAGCCTATTCAGACGTCTAATGAACCGACTCGAGGGTTTCTGCCAAGTGAGGTGGTAAACTGAGGTAATCCCAGTACTCAGACTGAGTACTGAGACTGAGACTGTGACCTGACTCACACTACTTACTTAATGCACACAAACACACTTCATATGTTTTTAAAACTTATTATTTTAAATCGTGTGCATGGAGGTGCCCTCAGAGGTCGGAGGCAGTGGGTCTCCTGGAGGTGGAGTTACAGGAGGAGAGTGGTAGGAATTGAACTTGAGTTCTCTGCAAAAGCCGTATGAATTCTTAACCACTTAGCCATCTCTCTGGCCTCTGGCCTTTTAAAGTTTTAACTGGGGATTGAACCTAGGACCTCATATATGGCAGGCAAACACTCTTCCACTGAGCCCATCTCTCTCTGTGATTTTTATGTTGATAGTTTCACTCTGAGACAAGGTCTCCCACTGGGACCTGGAGCTCATAGGCTGACTGGCCACTGAGCTCTAAGGATCCTCCGGTTACCACCTCTGCAGCACTGAGATTACTAGTGTAAACCAATACCCATGGTTATCTTGCATGTGGTCTAGGACCACACTCAGGGCCTCACACTTGTGCAACAAGCACTCTATCCACTGAGCCATCTCCCCAGCCCTTCCATCATTTTTGGGGGGCAGGGCACTGGACAAAGCAGTAAGACATAGTTAAAAAGTATGGAGAGAGTGAATCCATAATTCCACCATATCATCACATCACACAAGCTTGACCTGATCCAAGGCCCCATTTCTTTGTTTTCGGTTATTAACTTAGAATACAAATCAGAAGCTGGGTCTGGTGGCACAGGCTGCAATTCTAACAACTCAGGAAGTGGAAACAGGAGGATCACGAGTTCAAGCCCTGTCTGGCCAGCTTGGAAAATTCAATGAGACCCTATCTGAGAATGAAAAACTTGGCCGAGGTTACAGCTCAGTGGCAGAATGTTTGCCTGGCCTTTCTGAGGCCTCAGACCCAACCCCTAGCACTCCCATCCCCACATCCCAAAACTGGAACTTAGAAAGCAGTGTGGGGTGATGACTCAGTCAGTTACACTACTTGTGCCTCTTATTCTATGTGACGTTTACCTTTAATGTCACACTTCTTGTTTTTTCTGGTGAAAGTTCTTGAACTGGGTGAACTCCCAGACATGGAAGGATGAATCCATTATACCTACAAATGCAGAAAGGTAAGAAAACAACAGTCGGCTAGGAGACCAGCTAGGAGACCGCACTGTCCGTAAAGAACAAAAGGAAATGCCCTGCCTTTAGGGCTAAGATGATTTTCCTCCTCCTTTTTTTTTTTTTTTTTTTTTTTTTTTTAATTTCCTTGGAGAAAAAAGCCTTGCTATGTAGCCTTGGCTGGCCTGGCCTCAATTTGTAGAACAGGCTGGTCTCAAACTCACAGGGATCATCCTGCCTCTGCCTCCGAGGCAGATGAAAGATGTGCGCTATCCTGCCAGGTTCTCATTCTTTAACAAACAATTCTTTGCTAGTGTGTGAACTGGACAAGACTACCTTTCTTCGTAAGTCTTTAAAGCCTTCAGTAGAGCAGCTGTAGCATCTATGATTTGGTGTCATCACTAAGAAGGCTAAGCGGAGAGAGCTTCTTGAGGTCATGAGGTCAACACCTCATTTAATTAACGAGCTTAATTAAAAGTAATGTCAAAGCTGGAGAGGCGGTTCAACAGATAAAGTTGAAGGGAAGGAGTTCTGCCCCCTGCTGGCAGCTACGGTGGCTCCCCGAAATCTTAGCACTGGGGAAGCAGAAGTGGAGAGGTGGAGAGGGAGAGTCAGAGGCAGGGGATTCCCAGAACAAGCCAGGACAACTAGACTAGCCCAAATCAGTGGTTTTGTGAGTGCTCTTGGTTTAGATGGGAACCTCCATAAATAAAGAAGATATCTAATGTCAGCCTTGGGTGTCCACATGCCCACATATGCATGCATACACACCACACACACATACACCACACATAGACACACACAGCACACACAGATACACACACACACCACACACAGCACACACACACAGCACACACACATACACACACACCACACAGCACACACATACATACACCACACACATACATATACCACACATAGACAAACACACCACACACACATACACACATACCACACATACACACACACCACACACACGCATACATACACCACACACAAACACCACACACACAGACACATACCACACACATATACATACACACACAACCACACCCCACACACACATACACACCCCACGGCATACACATATACACATACACACAGGAGGAGGAGGAAGAAGGGGAGGAGGAAAAGAAGAACAAGAACAAGAACAACGACGACAACAACAACCTTTCTGAAAGCTGCATAATTTTTTCAAATTCTCCTGCATGTTCAGCAACTGCCACAAGGGCCATGACATTAGCCTAAAACAAAAGAACAGAATACCAAACAATATGCACATTTAATGTAAATTAAGGGAAATATTACATTTTTAAATACATTTTATCATTATTTTCTAGTCAGGTTCCAGTAATATAATCAAAATGAATTCTTATTACTGCAGGCCATAGGTTCAATGGATATTAATGTCACCTCATCAACCTACACAGACCAAAGGTACTCATTTCTTTAATTCACTGGACAGGGACAGCATTTTGGAAGGCATCCATGTCCTTATGGGACCCCAAAGTCCACATGCCAGTTAGGCTGCCACATATCAGTATACAAGTAATTCCATAAATACCTCCAGGATTCTGTAATTTTTATTTTTACATTCTTTTACTCTCTATGTGTGAGTGCGTGTGCATGTACGTGTGGGTGCACACCACGGTGAGCCTGTTGAAATCAGAGGACCCCTTTCTGGGGTCAGTTCTGTTCTTCCACTGTGGTTCCAGGGATGGAGTCTGGGACAACAGATTTGCAAGTGCTTTTATCCTCTGAGACATCTCTCTAGCCCTTGATAACTTTTTCTAGCCAATCAAAGTGTTTCCGAAGACCATGTGTAATATATCCTAGATCTCCAAAACAATGTGACTTTCAGACGTGAAGGACCGACTGCCCCACTCCACAGTGCTGCTAAGCATGGTGGCTGTAGGGACACGCTTTCAAACCAGACTAGCATGTCTCTAGCACTTCACTAGCGCATGTCTTTGCCCTGTTACTAACCTTCAGACATTAGATCCCTCATCTATCAAACAGAGAAGATATGACGGTAAAAGAGTAACTTCCTCAGAAGGCGAGGCTTTAAGTGATCTAAAGTTCAGTGGGGCTTAGCTCTTGGCTGGCACAGAGTGAGAGTTTAAATGGTGCAGAGTCTGTCCACACAGTCCCTAAAAATAGTCTATAGAGTGAGAACAGGAGGGGAACTAAAAGGGGGAGTTATGGATTCTAGCTTACCTTCCTGGCTTTCTCCAACACATCATCCAGATCCTACGACAAACAGAGACAACCACGCTTACTCTACATGATCAACTGCCCCTGGGTCATCTACACTGTGCACAGAGGCACCATGGAGGACAACGCTGTTAGCAAGGAACAAGTTGGCAGGGAATGAAGTGACCTCCTGCTTACTCTCTGACGCACACTACACCGAAACAGAAACCTCTGCTGCCAAACACACACGGCTGTTTCTGCCCTCCCTCACCCTGTCTCTCAGCAGTTTCTGGGCATTTCCCCCCACGCTTTGCTTTCACAGCCTCAATGATGGGTTACTCTTCAGTCTCCTTGACTGATTCTCTGTCCTTTCTGTGACTTTAAGCTCTTCTGTTCTCTCTGCACCTGCCTTGAGGGATGCCGTCTTTCTCTGTTTATTTAGCACCCTTGACCACACCATGTAAGGTCTCTACTGCTAAGCTACATCCTCCCCTTCTCCTCTTTTAAGATATCATGCTGAATCTCCAGCTTGCCGAGTTTTTAATCTCTCCTGGACCCATGACTCGCATTTGAAATGACTATGTACTCTAATGTACTTTAATCTTTCCACTTGAATGAGATTAGACTTAACCAATATGTCCCCACTAGGTTTCTGTCTACCCACCTCCTCACTCTGATCCCAAACCTTGCTCCTTCCTCACCCCAGCGAAGGCCATCACCGTCTTCCTTACAGTAAGCACAAACTAAGAATCTAAGTCATGCTCGATTTCTTCCTCCCTCTGCTGTTTGCATCCAAGGCTCCTGCATGTAATGTCTGTGTTATTCCTAAAATATGTTGAGTACATCTATGTTGATTCTCATGCTGTCCTCACCTTATCGGCCTCTACCAACTCTTGTCTGTAAACTGAGACGTTTCCCAAACGCTCTGGCTTTCTCTCCCCCACCTTTTGGCCACTCGGCAGAAGATTTGTCTTCAGAATATTCTGTCTCTCTCTTTTTTTTTAAAAATGGGTTTGTATTTAAATTTTAAAGGGTTAAGACTGTGCATCTAATGCAATTCGAATGTCTTACTGACCTTGACCTACCTTTCCCACCTCCTGGAAAATCTCCCCAATCTTTGAAAGTTCTCTTTTATTGTTCCCAGCTGTTGGTTAACTAAAATAAGCCATATTCTATGCTGTATGCGGGTGGACAACCCGCCGGTGTTCATCACTACCGTAACTCACACCATAAGCGACACCTCCTAAGAAATAGGCACCTACTTCTCCTTTCTCTTCATTTTTCCCGACGTAGCCGGTAAAACCTATTTCCACCCCTACAAACTCGCCCCATCACGTGTTATTATTCTTGTTTGTCCCTCTCCCTGGCCAGAACTAGAACCCCTGCTAAGGGCTAGGTTGGACCAGCACATCTCAGGAATGGTAGAAGAAAGGACTATTGATAGGACAAACTCAAGGTTCGTGAAAATAGTTAACGGCTATGTAAGATCTAGGAAGAACAATCCACGATGCAGGTTCGAAGGGTCCGGATAGACTAGGTACGGCCTGAGGATTCGGCGGGGGAGGGGCAAGAAACTTGCGGGAAATGACGCGTCCCTCCCGACTCCCGCAAGCCCCAAGTCGCCCTCACATACGCTGTCAAAGTCCGGGGCAGAGAGATGGCAGTGACAGTCCACTAACCCCAAACCCATAGCTACTCCTGAAGGTTTCTCGACCGGAACGAGGGCGGAACTCTGGGGGCGCGGAAGTCGAGGCGGAACCTTGCGGCTGCAGTCGATCAGGTTTCCGGTCGGACCGGTGCAGGAGAGTTCCAGGGAGGGAAGCATCCTTCCGGTCTCAGCAATCCCGCCTTAGTTTAAACCTGGAAGATGGCGGGTGTTCCTGAAACAGTACTTGTCTCCGCCCCGCAGGATCAAGATGCCCAGGCCGCCTTAGATTCCCAGGCCACGGCAGCAGCCTCTCCCCTAGAGGACTTCCGAGTGCGCTGCACCTTAAAGAGGGCCGTGGTGGAAGTGATGGAGATGTGCGGTCGTTTTGTGCAGGAGCTCGGGGCCGCGCTGCCGGAGGAC